>NC_079335.1:13391623-13700623 GCF_029582105.1 Oenanthe melanoleuca
CATCCAATAGACATTAACAGCTTGGTGGTTTATTTTCATTTTCCTTTAGTGATTTGTGCTATCAGGAATAGAGAAAGCTTCTTAATATTTATTATAAACTGATTTACAGCTGTTTTACAAAAATCAAATATACTTTGTACCTGATTTACCTGTTCTGTAATAACATATGTAATGTATACTTGGGCTGCACAGAAACACAGTTGGGAATTATCCTTTGGGCTGTAATTTTATCAGTTTATATTTCTGATTATGGCTGTGAGTTGTGGCAATGACTTGTACCTTTCCCTAGAGTCTGAGAAGATTTTGGGTAATCAGTGTCACCATTTGAAGCAAATGTTACAAAACCATAGTGAGCCCCCTCCAGCTTCCTCAGCTTGGGTGCCAGTTTTTCTAATTCATCCACCTTTCTTGTACTTAAATATGATGGGGGCTTCAGCCAAGGATTTGGAAGATGCAGTCTGGGCAGATTTTCAGGCTGAGGTGATCCTGCTCCACTTGCTGGGCTCCTGAAGCAACTCCTGGCAGTTACTTGTCTGCTACAGAAAAGGGGGAAGTTGTAAATCCTAGAGTGTTTTTGGTAACTGTTATTTAATGTAAAGATTAATTAGTATAAGGCATCTACAATGCTATTACTGTTAAAAAAAGGTCCAGGTGGTGAGTTGTTGCATGTGTGATATTCTTAATATTCTTGGGCCTTTGACATTCAATGGAGGGATGTGACTATCCCAGCTTTTTAGATCCTGGTATAATTCAGAACTTTTAAATTTCTTTTTGTATCTGCAGAGTTCATCTTTGTGAAGGCAGCATCTCTCTCTTCCTTCAAATTACTGCTCAGGTCCTCTATTTACATACTAATTACTTCTCTGCCCTTTCAGGAGGGCATAAAAGCACTTGCAGGCAGCCGAGCTGCAGTCATAAGTGCCAGGAGCTTTCTCCAACCCACCTTCTGCATTGTGACTGGTATGTTCATCAGCCACACAAATGAGTTGTTTTGGACATTTCATGTGCCAGCACCTTGCCAGGCAGAGGAGGGGATGGACTGGAAGGTGAACCACGAGCTGAACACACTGCACAGATAAGGCCACCTCAGCCCCCAGCAGCTCTCAAGCTCCTCCCTGGCCCCATCCACCTGCTCCTCTGTGTCCCCTCTTCCTTCTCTCCATTTTCTTTTCCTCTAGTCTTGTTTAACAATTCTCCAGCTCAGACATGATTTCAAACCTCATTGAGATGAAGAGCTGAACCAGAAGATGGAAGTAGGTTTATGCACAGGGCACCAGCACATGCCACCAAATAGTCTCTCATGGCCTTGAGACACTTACAGAGATGGTAAAAGCTGCATATGCAAGTGTGCAGGTGAGGCACCCTGGTCATTTGCCACTGTCTACTCCCAAAACTACTTGTTTTGCTTTTTCAGAGGTTTTGACTGTCTCTAGGGTTTTCTGCAGCCCACATGGATGCAGTGTTCTGCCCTTGGCACAGCACTGGGGTGCTGGAGTGACTGGGGCCAGGGAGCAGCACCAGTGCCTAGCATGTCTCTGCTTTCTGGACTTGGGGTCATGCTGGTGCTCCAGCTGCAATCGGAGATCTGTTTGATCAAAATACAGGAAACAATTCACCTCCACACACTGCTCATGTCCAGCACTGTTTACAGGCTGGCCTGGGAACAGGTGACTGAGCAGTATTTTCAGCCTAGAGGAAAATAGATACTTTTGTTTAGGATTGGGTATATTTTCCTTTTTGGAAGGCTACTCTTTTAAACATCTTAAGCATCTGAAATTGACCTAAAGGACTATGTCCTTTCCGTTCAGAAATTGTAGATTTCCTTTTATATGTATATAAATAAAATTTGTTGTGAATGATTGCAGGATTTCTATATAAATTGACTTTTTATGGCACGTATCATGCCCCTCCCCACCCCAAGTTAATAATGCTTATACTAAGGTTTGGTTCTGAAATACAGCAAAACCTTAGAAAGGCATAGGGAAATGAGTGGCCCCGTTGTGAGCTAGTGACCTCTGTGAAGGAACCAACATGTCAGCACTGTAAAATGAGATACACTTAATAGCTTTTCACAATGGATGCTTGTATACGATACACATCAGCGTACTGTGAAGTGGCTTGTTATGATAAGACCATAATATAGAACTTTTCTGTTGAAATGGTTCTCCCTACTTCTTAGGAAATATTTGTTCAAATAAATATGTGGGTTAGTGAGGCAACAGATAGTTATTTGTCTCTCAAGTGTGAGTAATGTAATATGAACAAGCATTAATGACCTAACTCCTTAATTCAACAGGAGATCCTTATTTTTCTTACATGCTAACTTATTTCTTAATATTTTGGAATCCATTGCTCAGTGTGTGTTGTGTGCTCCCAGGGGAGCTGAGAGCAAGTTACAAGCTTTGGATTAACTCTCAGTTTTGCTCAACTTTATCATCACTTGGCCTCTCTCTGGGGCTTCTTCAACTCAATGGCTGGCAACCATGTGTATCTGCTCCCTGAATCATCTACTAACATCTGCCTGAAATACTGAAAGACTCACATTTTTCACTGGATATGAGAGGTAGAACTGGCCAAACCATTCACATGATTTAGAAGTCCTTGCCTGATTTCCAGAAGAGACTCCAGCATGGCGAAACCAAAGCCCCATGAATTTCTGTGAGTTAACACCTTGATGCAAGGCTGAAGCAGTTTACATATCACTGCCACCAGGGCTGAGGCAGCAGAAGGGAACTTTGGGCCCAGCCATTCCAGAGTGAAGCCTGTTGGCACGGACAGACCTCTGATCAAAGTGAATCAAACATGAAATAAAAAGCTAAGCTAGCCCAGGGAGTGAGGGAGCTAAGCGAATGGGTCAAGAACTGTGAAAGGGAACCAGTGACAGTCCATCAAGTCAAAGGAAGATCTGATAGGCAGTAGCAGCAAGGAAGAAAAGCTGGGCATCAAGGAACAATGGGCAAAGATGACTAGGCAGAATAATTTAGATCTGCAATCCACTGGGTTGTAGCCAGAAGTTCAGGAGTCTCACTGCTCCTGGCCAGCAGGTATCATATCCATTTGCTTAAAATACATGTTTTATTCCTCTGTAGGTATGAGTTACCAAAGGGATGACAGCCTACAACAGCTGTGGTTGCCAGTCTCTCACCCCATGTGAGCCAGACATGTTCCAGTGCTCCTGTTGAACCGTGAAGGAGGCAGCACATCATCAGCACACTAGGAATTGCTCTTCTTCGAATTCAGCCTTTTAAAATAATTTTAAAATAAAACAAACTACACAGTACTCTCTTTGGAGAATATGAATAAGGTCCATTTAAATGGACATAAGACCATCTGGGCAACTTCATGCAATACCTTGGCATTCAAGTATGATGCGACAATCTCAACACAGAGTCTAGAGTGGAGAATGGGGCTGCAGGAGAAATCTGGTCATGCTCAGATTAGTTCGATCTTTTTCTGGAGAGCTGGATCCTATTTCTGTATGTCCATAGACAGAATTATTATGAGATGCTGCCAGGTCTTTTCAGCTATAGTTTTTAGAAAAGGTCATTTTTTAACTTCTCTGTTCAGCACTCAGCTTGAAATGCCCAGCTCTGATTAGGAGAACTGCTGAGTCTTGATGGGTTCATCTGAAGGTAGCAGGTCTGTGCTGCACACATGCAGTACAGCCAGTCTCTGGTAATGCCTGTTATAGACTGTGGCAGTAGTGCTTTATAATGCTGTGTGTTCTTGAAACTGGCATTCTTCAAGTTTTAAGATAGACTCTTAAATGAAGTAGAAATAGTTTGTAAATGTCCCTGAGTCTCATCTGCAAATGGTGCTGCCTTTTCCTCAAAGGAGTGCTGTCATGGAAGCTGCTTGGACACCATTGCAAAGACATTTCTTGATCATCTTGTCCATAGAGAAGCTTTGAATGGTGCTTCACAACAAAGTCAGAAATTGGTATGCAGTGACTGTGCTGAGCTGCTGTGCTGCTGTCAGTATCACTGGCAGCATCTGGAAGATCCAGCTGGCCCTGCAGCCCTGATGTGCAGCTCTGTGTCATTTGAACAGCAGGGGTGTGTTCTGTGCCCCTTTCTTCTCAGCAGCATTTAGCATTGCAAAATGGATGTGTCTGAGAGCAAGCTGGCTCAACATTTCTGATCTGGAACAGCTCTCTGCCTGGGTTTGCTCTGTGGTGTTGATGTGGGAAGCAGATGAAGCAAGGGTGTAAGAACATCTGTTTGTTGCTGTGGTTGATGTTGCTTGAACAAGGGTCTAGAGCACCAAGACCTGTGCAGAAAGCACCTGAAGAGGACATATATGAGCCAGAGCAACAGAAATGAATCAGCATCTGACCAGAGGACAGGCTGAGTGGCAGTGGGAATCTATCCAAGTCTGGGTGACCTGGAGTACATTTTGTGTGATGTATTTTGCATTTAGGTGACAATGCTGATACCCTAAGACTGTGCTAAAGCTGATTGGTGCAGACATATGAATATACTAAAAAGTGCAGCAGAATTGTTGCATGTGTTCTAATTGAGATCCATGTTGGATGTCTTCTACAACATAGAATTGGTTGCTGTCTTGATCAGGTCCGTGGTAGCAGAGAAACAGAAAACCAGCTGAGTGCTCCTTCTGCATTAGGCAGGAGGTTGTCCCTCAGCCATACTTCAAGCTCCCTTCAGCCTTGTGCTACTTGTTGAACACTATGTGGCTTTTCAGTACTCTATCACTTTTTGTATTTGACAGGTGACCTTCAAGTCAAGTCGGTGGCTACTTGCCGACCTTGTTATATCTGCCTGTTTTAGGGTCATTATAAAACATTAGGTGGACTTTTGGTGAATATAATCGGTTTTCTCTTTGGACAATACTCCAAAGTTAGCACATCATCTTTGAAGCTTAGCATAGCACTTTCTTGGAGCTGTATCAAACCCCAGCACTCAGTGTTTAAAACTCAGTGGTGATGCCTGTTGGAGATGATGTTGTAACAGCCTCTGTCATGCTTTGAGTGATAGTCTTGTTTTCTTAAAATCTCTCTTACCATCTTGGAGATATCAAATTCTGGAATCAAACACTGACTTTAATGCAGGAATGTTCCCCATGGGCCCTGATGTTTTATCCAAGAGTCCCAACCTTTGTATACAATTGCTGCTGTTGATTTCCAGTCTAGGAGACTGTCTCAAATTGCCCCCCAAGTTTGGTGTCACCAAAAAAGCTCATATCTCTTTGCAGCTATTCAGAAAAAAGAGCTGGGCTTTAGGAGATCATCTGAGTTTGTAGACACTGAAAGAACCCTTGATTAGTAGCTCTTGAGCTGAAGATTTATTAAGTGATTTTATGTATTATATTCCTTTCTGAGAGACTGAATGCATCTCTTGACAAAATGAAACATCATTTTTCTGCTTCTCTCCATGCTGCACAGTTCATGCTCCCCAGAGATGGGAGGAGTTCCTTCAATGACAAAATACAAACAAAAAAGTCAAGATTCAGTTGCTTCATGGGAATAGCAATTAATATTTTCAATTTTTTAAACCTTTAATATGTTTTAACCCTCTTATTCTTGTTTTCTAGGTGAGGAATTTGTTTTGGCTTAAAATGCCCCAGAAAGGCCTGGGTAATCCAGTTGTTGAAATATAGAATTTCTCTGTGTAATGAAAAGTGCATGAGCTAGGGAGACAGAAAGTGCCAGGCCCTGGATTGTTTCCTCAAACATTCGCAATGGACATGGATTAATTCAGGGAGCCTCTTGGTTTTGTCATGAAGGGTGAACTTGTCAATCACATTGTTCAGCTCAGAAGTATTTCAATGGAAGTGAGTTTTTTATATAAATTTCATATCCAAGCTGCTTTATAGCCCTGTGAGGAGGGTAAGATTTAGTATCAGGTAAAGGAAGGAATCCCTGCTCTGAATGAACAGCCCAGCTGTATGTTACTGTTGGGCCTGCTGCTAATGTTATTTCTGATGAGGCATGTTTACTTACTTTCACCATGACTGTCTGGAAATCCCATGGCAAGAAATGTCAGAACATTTGCCAAATCACTACTTCACCCATCAAGCTGATTGTTGCGTGTTTTTGGTCTGGTTCACATTAAGGGTTTGCTCCATCACTGCCTTTACTCTTTTGGGGTATATTGATTACTTGAGGAGGGTTTTATAACAAACAGCCCTTTTTGAGGGATTACTCCCCCCTTTTCTCTCCACTTTTCTCCCTGAGCCTGTGGCATGTTAGTAAATACAGGACTAATCTTTTCTACTTCAGACACAGTCTGTCTAAGGCAGTTCATCCAAAGCAATCAAAAGCAAACTCCTTCCAGTTGATTATTATAGTATAATGTCTTTTGCAAAACAAACAAAAAATAAAAAGCATGCCTATAAAATAGAAGGAATGTTATGAAACTGAAAGAGGCTTAATTTCTCCTCCTGACAAGTATCTTATTTTTCTTTATATCAAAACTTTTTCAAGAATCGGAAGTCCTGCAAGCGGAGGTAGGCTGGTGCTGCCTGAGAGCTGGCCTGTGTAAAGGGAAAGCTTGGCAGCCTGGGATCTGGCTGGCTGGGGGTGCACACAGCCAAGCCCCCTTGCACCAGCACAACTGGGGGGCTGAAGTCTCTCCAGGGGTTCCTCCAGAGCACAAGAGGAGATTTGACTGATAAAGACAGGCTTGAAAGGCTGTCTCAGATCTGCTGTTTGCAGTCCCTGTGAAACTCTGCAAGGGACAGAGGGGGCCTTTCACAGCCTGGGTTTGGAAGTCTGGCATCCTCCCCAGCCTCTGATTTAACAATTTCATCTTACGTCCAACCTGAGATGAATGGCAAAAGCATAAGGGATCAGAGAGAGTAGACTGCTGCTTTGCAAGAGAGAGGCAGCACTCTTGGAACCCTCTTGATATTGTGTTATTTACTTGCATAGTTCCACATTGATTTTGCTGACTTTACCTATTGGTAAAGTATGAGCTGAATTAATAGATGGGTGAAACTGCTAGAGTACATGCTCCAATAATTAGTTTTAAAAAATTATCACTTGTTTTATTTCTACTATGCATGTATTTTATTTATACCTAAATTGGCTTTTTGTTGTGCATCAAAAATTCCTGAATGTCTTGCAGGTAACTTGGGAAGGAAACAAGAAACTTGGGATTGTGTTCTACAAATACTTTAGAACGGAGGAAAACTCCTAAAAGTTATCTCTTAAAGTATATTTGGGCTTAATTTTACTTTTGAAATTCGTATTGGTCCCCTGGAAGATGTGTGAGGACTGACAGTTCAAACAGCAAAATTCAGTAGTAATTATGTGTTTTCTAAAGGTGATACCTTGTAAAAGGTAAAATGTGTTTTTTGCAGAAAGATGTTTATATACTAAAATTTATGTGGAAATTACTGTCAGTGAGGCAAGAAGAGCAAGTGGAAGAAGGATGGGTTCTGTCACTTGTTAATCTGTGCCAGTCTTCTCTAGGCTTGTTCTATTAAATGTTTTTCTCTGAGGTAATGGATTTAGGGGTGGGATGATAGTAAGAGGCACAGCAGGCTAAATCTGGAGGTACTTTCATCTTTTGAACCAAAAGTGGTGATAAGAATCAGCAATGGTACTGAGAATAATAAATCTGGAACTTGGAGATGAACCAAAAAAATCTGAAACCTGAATTTAGGCTGTGATTAAGAGCCTTTTGGAGTTTTCTAAGCTCAACAGCTCTTCATTAATGCAGTCTGGCATATGTTTATTTCAATACTGTGATCCATAACAGCTTACTCCAAATGGAAGCAAGAAACTCAGCTGGACACAGCTTGGCAGGTTGCTGTGGTGTCTGAGTTTTATATGCTCTTCTGGCTACATTGCAATATTGCATTGCTATATGCTCTTCTGGCTACATTGCAACAACTTAAACTGGAAATGCTCAAAGCCCTAATGAAATGTTTCATATTTAAAACGTGGAGCAAGATTATGCTCTAGGCATGAGCCAGAAAGTGAGAGGGAGGAGCTGACATCACCTTAGCTGGATTTGAGCTTTTGTTGGCTGAAAAAAGGTCTGAGAAAAAAGTACATCTCTGTAACAGCAAATTGTATTGCTTAGGCCACCTACAGGGACTCCTTGCTGTGCTGTTCATTCCATGGAATGCATGTCATGAAAGCAGCTGAGAGCTGTCAAGAAATGCAGTGCTAGGAGATGTAAAGAAAATAGAGGTGTTCAGCTCTCACCTGCCCCAGGCCTCTGCCTTGGCATCCCCTCACAAGTGCATTGCCTCTCTCTGTCCCAATCTCACAGACTCCTGCCCTGTGCATGTGGACTGCCAAAATCAAAAAAAGAACCAAAATCAAAACAAAACCAATCAACCCTGGAGAAAGGGCTTTTAAATTTTTTGTTTAGTAAAAGGTGGCTAAGCAAGTGATCACTACCTTAAATTTGCTGTATGTGTCCTTGTCTCTGCTGGGATGTTTGGAAGTTTGGTTGAAAACGAATTCACAGAAGTAGCACTGATGGTAAGAGATCCTGTAAGAACTAAAGCAAAACCTCAGGACATGCAAATAAACATCCATTTCTTGGTAGTCCTATACACTTACTTGCTGCTGCTTGTGAGCAGCATGGTGCAGCTAAAAAATCTGATCTCATTACTTAGGTCTTGCTTACTCTTTGCAGGGATAGGAAAGGATACAGTGCCATTGACTTGCTTCCTTCATCTAGGCCACTTTTCTCTAGTATTTAGTCTCATCATACAGCTAATTAAATATGCAAACACTTATAATAAATTATAATAGCTGTTAGTGGGAAAATTCAGCTGAAGATAAGTCTCCAAATTTTCTGCTGTAAATCTTGATGCATTGGCTTGTTGACATGTGGTTAAAACACAGCCGTAAATCTCTTTGTGAGTCATGTCGTGAGGAAGGAAACACACAGGAGTTTTTCAGCACAGCAGTTACAAGTCAAAAACTCAGAGCTCCTTGCTGCTGCCAATCCTGCCCCACTGGTCTCTGAAGTAATTAACGAATTCCTGGTTTTGTACCAAGGCTGGAACATGATAAAAAGAAACAATCAAGTTGCTTTTACCTTGATTCCTGTCACTGAGAAGTTCAAACACCCACAAAAGCCTTCAGATGTTTCCACTTGAGTTCAAGTCAAACATTACAAAGTTCGCTGTTCCCACCCCCCACTTTTTGACCTGGAGTATGATATAATCAAACTCTTCACATCTTTGCCTTAAAAGTAAGTGTATAGCTAACATGCCAGCTTCAAAATACATCTAGGTGCTGCAAAAAATCTGTTCAAGTCCAAAAACTGCCATTATTTTCAGGAAATTTGCACCAAAATATTATCTTGCATTTTTTGTATTATAAAATGCAGACAAAAAGAAGAAGGTGTTTGGAGATATGCAGCTAGAAGGATAGATGGAGCTGTGTCTCTCTTCCCTAATTTGTGTATGATTCTACAATTTGTTAATACAGGGCTTCTGAATATGGTGGTCCTGTCCACCTCCCACTCCACTTCTGGGGATTCCTGAGAATCAGCCCAGAGTTTCAGCTGGATTTGGTGAGTCAGTTTGCTAAACAGCCAGAAACCAGATCTAACCAATACCGGGGGGGCGGGGGGTGGGTAGTATTTTGTGCCTTTTGAAGAACTAAGTTAAATCCACTGGGAGCCAAATGGGAGCCATAGCTGCTACAAGAAAGGGGCTGTGGTGCCAGCTGGGGGCTGCCAGCTTCCAGACCTGCAGGGCTGCAGGTGAGATCCTGCTCTTGGGCACCAGGAGGGAACAAACCCCACGAGACACGGGCACAGAGCTGCAAGCTGCAGGCAGCCATGACGCAGTGGATTTTGTGAGCAGATTTGGAAGAGAAAGCCAGCATGTTTGGACACTACAAGTGAGAGGCTGTTCCCTGTGTGCAGTGTGGGGACACAGCTCTATGAATGGAGGCATTAATTGGGAGCACGGCTGCAGCTCCAGCTCAGAAAAGCTGCTTGATGCTTGCTTGTGTCCCTTCCATTCCATCAAAGCTTGAGCACTTCATGGAATAAGAGCATATGGGACCAATAAAGCAGATTTAAGGAGATGGAGTCCAGGTGGCAAAAGCATATAATGGGAAGTGACTTATGGGAAAATGTTGCATTCAAAACTCCTCTGTTGGTTTAGGTGACCCTGTAAATCCAGGCCCTGCTTTTAGTCAATGGGACTACTCATGAGAGCTAAATTACTTATGTTGCAGGACTGAGCCTACTGAAAGGAAGACTTTTCAAGGAGGTCCAAATAAATGTTCTAACTCATGCTTACAGTGTTCTTAGTTTTTAGCATGATCCCAGTAGTGCACAGACAACTAATTTGCCATAATTTGTATATTTGTTTGGCATGTGTTTACAGAGGGGAGATCTGGATTTATTTAAAGAATTACTTTGCCCCTCGTTTCCATATCCTTCCCTTAATCTCTCTCCACAAAAGAACCTCAAACAAAACCCCCATACTCTCCTTCTCCCCACTTAATGGAAAACTTGAAAGCAAACCCTGCACAGTGTACCTTTCATATGCACATAGGTACCTTGCAGTGAAATGAGAAACAGCAGAAGAGCTCTGCAATAACCATGACTGAATGTGCAAGGAAAAAAACAAGCCTTCAGTAGAATACTATTTTGTTAGATCTTAATAGCAGAAAAAAGTCCCCTAGAAATAAATCCTCAACATGATTCTCATATGAAAGAGAATCTCTCCACGTTGAAACCAAATGTTCAAAAGCTCTGTGCTTTGTTGTATTAATGCCCATAATTTATTCTTCTTAGAAACTATCCCTCACAGGCTGTTATAGCACTCAGTGTGGTACATCATAAAAAAAAACAACTTAGAAGGCAAAAACATTAGAACAAAAACAAAACTCTGAACGCTTTAGTGAATAAAGACTTGCAGGGGGGTCTGGAAAAAGGACACAAACGTTGTGAGAAATCAAAAACAGAAGTATAAATTGTAAGCAGAAATATAAACTAAGCTTTGTGAGCAAACAAGTCCTTTTAGAATTCTCAAGTAGTTGCATGTAAAATTGATTTATGCAGCCCAAAAACCTTCGCTGCACAGTCATTCCTCTTTGCAGCATACAAAGCTAAACAAGTCAGTTCACTCTTGGGGTTTTTTTCCCCCAGAATTGAGTACATTTCAGTGCAGGTGCCCTTGTCACTGTGATTGATACCTGCTCAATCTAGCACTTGTAAGGGCTCTAATCCATGTTGGGCTTGTAGCTTCCTCTCACAATGGATCTTCACACAAGGATGAGTTGTTCAATCACTTGAAAGAGCTTTTACACCCCAACTGGAGGTGGTAAGAAATAAGACATCCTTCTTATTATTATTTTTACTTCTAAAACATTCATCCAATTTCCCCTGCCCTGGAAAGATTGAGATGTTTATGTTCTTTGGAGATTCAACTTTCTTTTCAGGAAGATGAAAATCCAAGCACTGTATTAATGGTGGCGAACCCACTGATCTTGAATTACAAATGCCGCATCGACAACCCAGGTCATGTCACAGCTTGGACCAACAGCTTCTTGCTGGCACAGTAGATGGTGGATGGTCAGAATTCCTGACTGTGCTCCAGAGGCTGGTCTTGGTGTATCACCTGCAAATCCATGAGTATTCTCAACCGTGTCCTGTAGTGGGACCCTTGGAAGTCACCAGTCCTTCCTCTGTAAGCCTTGTCTGGATTTGCTTTACTTCTCTGTTCTCTAGGCTATGATGGCTGTATTTGTGGCTATTTTTCTTGGCTACTGTCACCTATGGATTTGTGTTAGCATCTGGGAGTGTGCAATCATAATTTTTTTTTTTTTTTCAATTTAACCTTCTCAACCCTCATTCCTAGTGCAGCATCTCGTCAGGCCTCTATAGTTAGGTTTCAACGCTGGATTTTCTGTAGCAGGCAAAAGCAGCCTTGACATTTATTGTGTTCCCTTCTTTAGGGATTTTATTAACTTGGTCCCTAGTTACAATTTGTGAGCTACTATTTAATTTAAGAAATTTGTGCATCTTTTTCAGGATGTAGAATTTGACTTCACTTGTACATATTGTATGAGACTAGGGACTTCAAAATTATGTGGAGCTGTAATTGTGATAAAGAGGTGTTGTTTGGGTTAGGGCACAAGGGATTTGCCTTGGGACAAGAAAAGCAGTAGAAAAGAAGGATTGTAGATGTAGAGAGCAATGTCTCAGTGATAAGGCAGGTAGATAAGAAGCCATGGTGTCAGCCCTCAACCCATGGAGCAGGATCTTGGCTGATGCTGTGGCTCTCTGCTGTGGGTCTTCACTGATGCTGGTAATGCTCTGTTCTTTGCTGTGCCTCTGTGCTGGCCTTATCCAGAGCCTGGAGTGCCCTGTATGATGGCCAAAATGATAAAGCTGTGAGCTAACTTAGCCAGTTCTAGCTCTCTCAGAGGAAAATTGCAGCCCATGCAGAGTCTTTTCATGCTGGTCAGAGAGAGCTAAGCCTTACTTTACGATCTTTATTATTCTTCACATATACAAACTTCATCTCTCCACACACATGTACCCTCGTTACAGTTTATAGTAATTTCTTTTTCATCCCAAACTTCCCATGGCAGACATCCTCACAGAGGTGGATCCTGCTAGTGCAGGTTTGTAAAGGTGTGATATTTTATAACTGCTCGTAGCCTGGTATATTGTGGTTAACAGAGCCCAGGAAAAGAGGATTAGTATTTTGGCAGATGATTTTTATAAATTTTGGGACTGGTGACTTTTCAGAGGGAGAATATTTTTTTGCTTTAGCTGAAGATAAAGGATACTGTATCATCCCACTGGAGGGCAAAGTCTAGTGGAAACAAAAAGCATTTAATGGCAGGAAAAATGTTGTTTAACAGAAGTGGTAAACTTTTGGAGTTTGAACAAAGCTGTTGTGTAGCTGTAATACTGTCAATGAAGGGTTAAGAATAAGAATATATGCCAAGGCAAAGTCAGAGATACAAGACCACATAATCCATTCAGATTGCAGATGGAGTAACTCCAGCCATGCCTAGAAGGTAACTGGACAAAGAATGGTTTTTCCATTAGCTCAGCTCGCGCAATTATGCTGGTACAGAATTACATATTTCTGCACAGTTCTGGCCACAGAAGCTATTTCTTCATGCTCAGACCTGTTTGCTTGAGGTGAAACTGAGCTGGGTCATTGGAGCTGCAGAGGAACTCCTAATGAAACAAAACCACATGAGGTTGTACTTTGCAGGGGGTGGATGGCTGGATTAGGCTGTACACTAAGTAGTCCCCCAGGATATTTTTCAACTGCAATGCAAGCTCAGTGATCAAATATGGAACAGATTAACAGGAGGAGGGGTTGTATATTTCTTGTAAGTCACAATCTTCCTTTATTCATGATTATCTGCAGTGCAATTTTTGTGAAGCGCTGGTTTTTATGGTTGATTTTAGTGTTGTAATTCCATGGCATATCAAGCTGCCAGTATAATTTTCTGATGAATTTATTTGCATCAATGTTTTTTAAAATGAGTGCAGTAAGTGCAGGGATTAAAAGGAGTTAAGTTTAAAAGGTCTTTATTTCTAGCAGTCTGGGATATCTGTAAACACAGCTTTTAAAAATAGGATCTTAATGTTAGCTCCAGAAATCCATATATAGTTGCTTAATGTGTGGCCTGATTTAATTATATAGGTACTCCCTCTGATTACACGAGATCAAGAGATGTTCAGATTTCTGAATGTGATGAGGAGAACAGCTGCTTTAAAGCTGAGCTTGTACGACCTTGTCTCCTATGTGTTCTGAATAGGACCTTGGTGTCTGAAATTTCTTACATGCTATACCTGTGCAAGTGCATTTCTGCCCTGATCTGAGCAACTTGTGCCTTGCTGCTGCCTAAAGCCAAGTCCAGAAAGCGGATCCAACATCTGTGATCACAGCTCACTGACGGTATGCTGCAGGGAGAGGCTGTTCAATGTTTTAACAAGGGCATGTAGTGATAGGGCAAGGAGAAGTGGCTTCAAACTGAAAAAGGGCAGGTGCAGATTGGGTATTAGGATGGAATTTCGAGTTTTAAAGTCTCTTCTTACCTAAACCACTCTATGAGTCTGTGGAAATGCAGTGATGCCACAGCCTGTAAGAGAGTGGTGGTGGCACTGCACAGATTGCCTTTTAGAGATCTTAAATAGCTCTTTATACATACACATTTTAAATTATGTGGCTTTGGGTAGAAATCCATTCCCAAAGCCCTTCAGGACAGACACTGGCTTCCACTTCCATCACTGTGTACCCCTCTGCCCCAGGTCACTGCCCCTGCTGGAACTGTGGTAGTTAATTCTGAGGAAGCATTAGCTAAAGCAATAGCCACTGCTCTCCATGGCACCTAGGGACAGCAGCATCTGTTTTGCTAAATAGCTGGAATGTGTTTATACAGAGTGAGAGTTGCCTAAGATTCATTTAATTGAATATGACTCAAAAGTGAGTAGCTGTATGACTGAGAATGCTGTGGTATTAAACTGATGTCAAGATTGACCAAAATATTTTTAGAGTGCAATGAATATATTGGGAAATGATAAATCTTGTCAGTTCCTGCAAACCATGCTGAAGCAAGGAAAGGGAAGCTAAGTAGGGAAGCTTGTGCTTGTCTCCAAATACAGGTATATATTTACTCTGTAAATGTGGAAAAATCATTTAGTTTATAACGTAGACATGTCTTTATTCAGCAGACCACTTGTAAAAATAAGCTTAAGCCCCTCTGTTGTAGTATAGATTCTTTTTCATGGTGATAAAGGTGATAAGCTAAAATCAAAGAAAAAAAAGGAAAATTATATTTAAGTGAGATGGGACTAAAAGGTTGTCGATGGCATGGCAGGCTGCACATTATCTTCTAAGGCAAGTGAGATGCATCATTTTTTACATGGAATTCAAGCAAATGCTAGGGAGCACAGCGTTGGGAACAGACTGCTATGAGGTGGAGATCTGTGCGTGTGCTAGTTTGTTTCTTTGGTAATTTTTTGCTCCCTTTGCTCAGATATTTTGTGTTTAGATATTGCAGAATATATGTATATTTTAATTTGCTTGCATTCCTTACTTGTAGTACTCTAACTGGATTTGTATCTAAAATTATTTGAAATTTTAATATTCCTCAAACACTTGAAATCTGTCTGCTTCTGTGTTCTCTGCATTATTAGGTGTTCTGTGCTGTCTTTCCAACATCAGCCCTGTTTCATTTATGACACAGGATGTGCTACCTATGCAATAGCCCCTCAAAGCTTTGATTTTATCTTCCATTTCAATGTTCCCTCTCTTGAAAGACTGATGTTGAAGGAAGGGGTTGTAAGGAACAGGGAGGATGGTTGGGCAGATTTCACAGTGGGGTTTGGGGTTTTTTGGGGGGTGAG
This sequence comes from Oenanthe melanoleuca, assembly GCF_029582105.1. Taxonomy (NCBI): domain Eukaryota; kingdom Metazoa; phylum Chordata; class Aves; order Passeriformes; family Muscicapidae; genus Oenanthe; species Oenanthe melanoleuca. Next base: position 13,406,947 of record NC_079335.1, read on the forward strand.
CTGGGGATTTATTTCAGCACAAGAAATTTGCTTTCCCAGCATGCTCAACATGACACTTTTTATGAAGAGAGACTCAGGTTGTGTGTGCAGCTGTGCTGAGGGAGTGGTGTATGACAGACAGCCATGACCACACTCCTGGATGTGGCTCAGACTGTGAGTGCCTTTTAAAACTCCTTTCCTTTAAAATAAGCCTGCAGTGTGACCCATGGTCAGTAAGGGCCTCAAAGACACCCAGAGAAGATGATCTCCAGAGAGCTCAGCTGTTAAGTGTGGGCAAGTTGCACACAGTGCTCAACATACACAAAGATCTCTTAAAGATCTATAACTTGACAAAATTTGTATGGAATTTGGTAGCAATGAATGAATGTGTTCATTTGACAAAGGCTATTCTTACCTGTTCCCCAAAATCTGGTCTGTTGCTCCAGGGTATGTAAGTTGGAGACCTGTTTATGGAAAGAACAGATAATTTTGGTTACACATTTGTATAGAAAAGAACACATTCTTTGTTTTAATCTCAAAAATGTTCGGTGTGATCTTATCCATTACTGAATAGCTATATTAAATGATGAGGAAAAGCTGAGCACCACCTTGTTATCTGCACATGACCTCTCCTGAGGCATCTGCGGCACAAAATAAAAAGAGGTGGAAAAAGGACAGATTAAGCAAGTGCCCGAGAGTTCTGCATTTGAAAGCAGAGTTTCAGGACAGGGACACTTTCCAAAGAGCCATTTCAGGCAAAGGTCACATGTATGCATATAAAATCATTCCTGAAAGCAGCGCTTTTGTCCCCCAGCCATCTCCCAATGGAGCCATTGTCCTGCCGGGGCAGCTGGCACCCTGACTTCAGCCGCGCTGCACGGGGCCGGGGCAGCCCTAATCTCCCGGGACAGCCCGATCTCCTGGCGCAGCTCCGTTCTACCGGGACAGCCCCGACCTCCCGGGACAGCCCCCATCTCCTGGCACAGCCCCGATCTCTTGGGACACCCCCGATCTCTCGAGACAGCCCCGATCTCCTCCCGGGACAGCCCCCATCTCCTGGCACAGCCCCGATCTCTTGGCACAGCCCCGATCTCCCGGGACACCCCCGATCTCCCAGGACACTCCCGGCCCGGCACATCTGCCCGAACCGCTCCTGCCAGGGCCAAACTCAGTTTCCACACCGAGCTTCAGACATGGAGAAAAAAGACTCACTGGTACGGTAGGAGCATCTGCACTCCCCTTCTGCCCTGCGTGTTTTCCTGGCTTGCCAAAGTAGCCTTAAATAAATATCATTACAAGCAAAGTCAGCATGAATGTGGTTTTGTAAAATGCAACTTGGATTGGGATTTGGCAAGTAGGAAGTCCTTCCAAAATGCATTCGGGGGTGATGCTGGAAGCCCCCTGATTCATAATGAAAGAGAAAATACTATTTAATGCACAGAGAAGAAAATGTATTCTAGAAACCATAATAGTTATTGTATAGCTTGTTTTGCCTGCTGAAGAGATCTCCTCTTTTAACTTTTTTTAATATAAACTGCTTTTCATATATATTCTTACCTTATAGCAATATCAAAATTGGCATCCAGCACAGACATGAGCAGAGTATCTTGTCTTTTGTTTATATTTACCTCCTACAGTATTAATATTTTGCAAGTACATAAATATGAGTCTAGAACTCCTACATCACTTGGCTTTTGATTTATATTAAAATTTCCAATGCCTGGAGCTTCACTGGTAAAGCCCTGGGCTTAAAGGCAATCTATCTAAATAAGGTTCCTGTTCCCTTTTCCCCAGGGGAAATATAAGGATTTCTTTAATCAGGGTAGTAACACTTCAAGTACCTGTATTTTTTTCCATAACTCCCTATGCCACAACTGTAAAGTGCTGATTAGAAATGCAATGAGCAATGAAATGCTGCATGCCTCGTAGTTCCCCTACTCATAATGAACTCATAATGATTTTGATTATTCTGATTTTGAAGTATTAGTCTTGGGTCCTTCTTTCAAGTTTATTTTGCTTCTGATTTGCTTAGATTTTGACTGTGATTTACTTCTAATTTCTGCTGATCTATGCAAACTTCCTGTCAGCACGTGTCAGTGCTGTGCACGCTGTTCCTTATTGCCACCACGTCTGTGATGGAAACTTGGAGCTGTGCAAGTGGGATTGGGTTGATGACTTGTCTCATGAAAAACAAAGAAGGGAAATGGGCATTTCAGGAGTGTCAATGTTCTGCCTAAAGTTTACAAGAGTGCTCCAGCCCTCACCATTGGACATGTGGTGGGGTGTTGGGGAGGTGGGCTGGGGGCTGGCAGAGAGCACTCACTGGCTGTGCCTGGTGGGTAGGGGTTGCCTGTACCTAAAAGAAAGCAAAGGGGACTGTGACCCTAAGACTGGCTGCCCATAAAAACCTGCTGTACCTCTTCAGGGACAGATAGAAACATTTTTAGATTAAGAGCTTCTCATGAAATGAAGTGCAAGGCTGGAGAAATATTTCCTTCTAGGAGGCTGGCCTGTATAAGATGTCAAGAAAATGAAATAGTGTTCCATTTGTGTAGTAATGCTTATTCTACAAAATCTTAGCTTATTTCAGAGGTTGTAATATGAAGGTTAAACTCTGAGTTTAATGTCACTGCAGCAAGGAGGTTTCCAATTATTTACTAAGGATGACAGCTGAGTTTGAATGCCAGACAGCTAAAGATATGCTAGCATCATTCCTGAAAGCTGGAGCATTCTTGAAAGCACTGCAGACTTTACCAAAGGATGCCAAATGAATCCTTTGACATTAGCTGAACTGGAAGTGGAGATTGTGAATATTTGTGAGAGCTGAATGAAGGGTGGTGCACGATACTGCCCCAGCAGTGCTGAGGGAATTCCTGTGTGCTATTGGAAGTGCTCATTTATGGCACTTCCCCAGATTAATGGACCACTTATGGAAACACATCAAAAACTGATATTGCTGACACACCAGTAACACAAACTGGTTTTCAGGTGCTTACAAATCTGACAGCATCCTTGACCTATGCCACACCTGGCTGGATGAGGGGTTTTGAGCCTCCCAGCACGGGTGTCCCCATGCCATCCACACCAGCCCAGCTGGGATGCACCCTCCCCTGTGCTCATCACCGGGTGAGATGACAACTGTGTTTGTAGGCAGCCAGACCAAATGATCTCACAGGCTTTCTTTGTCTCAAAACCCGTGAAACTGTGTGTGCTCCACACAATTAGAATAAAAGAAAACAGGGTCACTGTCACTTTGGTACACAAAAAAATACATAAATGTAGAAATAAATACTTATTGGCTCTATCACTATTGGAGAACTATTTTCCTATTGTGTACAGTTGTTTAAATTCCATGAGAAAGATTCATGTTAAATGGTCTTTTGTCCTAGAAGGCTTCATGTTTCAAAACAATGAAATGATTAATTCCTTAGAAGTTCTAGTTGATAGTGCTGTATCTGAAAAATTGGATAAAAAGAGATTATAAATACAAGATAATAGCAGGTATGCTCTGCTCCTGTCCTCTTGCCCTAAGCCAGATGGAACTTTTCTCCTATTGCAGATAGATTATAACCATGGCTGGGAGATTGTGCCCTCAGATACTTGCTCTTCTAACACAGTTCCAGCCAGCTGTTTTCTTTTCATTTCTTTGTGGGGCTTCATACCCTCCTTCCATACTGTTTTTCTTGTGAAGTAACTCAGAAGTCTTGTCCAAAAGCTTTCTCCTTTGTTTATCTAACTTCATCATTTCTTGTAGAGATTTTTACTAGGAAGCTGTGTTGGGTTGGCCTTGTCTGGCTGCCAGATACCCTGTCTCTCATTCCTCCTCCTCAACAGGGCAGGGTGAGAAAATAAGATGGGAAAGCTCATGGATTGAGATAAAGATAAGGAAATCAGGTTCCCAGTTAGTGTTATGGGCAAAACAGACTCAACCTGGTAAAAATGAATTCAATTTGTTGCCATTTAAAATAGACTGAGATGGTGAGAAGCAAATTAAAAAATGAAAGCAGCACCTTTCTTTGCCCTTTTCCCAGTTCTTCATTCCTGGTTCCTCCACCTGTCCCCACCACCCCAAGCAGCACTGGGGGGATGATCAGTCATAGGAGTCCCTCTCTGCTGCTCCCTCCTGCTCCACACCCCTGCCCCGCTGTGGGGCCTTTCCACAGGCCAGGGCATTCAGGACAAACCTGTCTCACACAGGGGAATCCCTGCTCTGGTGCCTGGAGCACCTCGTTCCCTCCCTCCTCAGTGACCTTGGTGCCCACAGAGCTGTTCTCCTGCTTTCCCCCTCACTCAGCACTACCTGCACAGCGCTTTTTATCCTTTTCTAGTTGGTTCCACCGGGGCGCCACCATCTTGGCCTCGTGAGGGGCTCGTGAGGCCTCGGCTGTTCCCGTGGTGGGACGGGCCGTGCTGGTCCACGGCAGCCCCAGCCTCTCCAAATGATGCACTGCTGCACATATTTCTGGATTCTCACCCTCTGATCTTCTGTTTCCAGGTAATTTTTTAGCTAGTTAAAAATTTTAACCTGAAAGACTTCTAGTTTTGAAGAGCTCTCTGTTTTTTCTGTCACTGAGCTCTTCACCAGTTTTATCTTCCTTTTTAATTTTGAAGACATTTGTTGAAACTCATCCTTGTCCATAACCTAATTTTTATCTCCCATGTCACCTGACATAGAAACCTGCAGAAACACCACTGCTGGGGCACGGCCAGAGTTGTTCCTGCCATTCTTCTCCTGAAGCCCTCCCTCCTCCAGCATGCCTCCTGTCCCCCTCACTGAATTGTCACATTTTATTCCCTTCACAGATTTCTGTTCCCTGCTGCTTGCTGTTAATGGCATGTTCTGCTGAGATTCTGCCTCTCATACCTGTGGTGTTCAAAGAACTTGGGATATGTGGATTGTCCTGGGTAATAATGCTTTGTTCAGGCAGGCTTCTTGATCTGTGCTAAATTTCAAACTTCTGGCTCTGTATTGGCACATGTGGGAGTGGAGGTGGCTGCTGGGACATGGCAGGATGAGCTGCTGAGGCTGCCAGGCCACACGTGCCAGCACTGGCCCACGAGTTCCCAGACACATCCATATCCTTCTATTTACACACAAACCATCCCCTCCATCATTCCTTTGCCAAAAGTGGATAATTTGCAAGGGGAAAATGTGTTAACCTGAAGAAAGGATGATTGTACTGCTCTGCTCCTGCAATAGCAAAGGCCCCTCAGAGGCAGCAAAGGCAGGAGTTCTGAAATGGAGGGAATCACTCCAGGTTTTACAGAGAGCCCAGTGCAAAGCTGGGACAGGATTGGAACACTTCCCTCAGATGTTCTGCAAACTGTATAACAAAGCAGAGGGGAGAATACAGCCCAGGGACACCTCATCCCACACCCTGAATTTTCAATTACTTGACTACAGCAACTGGGCTCTGCAGAATTGCCCCAGACTGCCTAATTTAAGTGCTAGTCCACGAGGCAGGAGATTTTGGTGCAGCAGGATGCACCAGCACCCATGACAAATAGCAGTGAAAAGGGCAAAGATGCTGAAGTGAATTCCAAGGTAGGAGTTACTATCCACAGGACATTTGTGGATCTGAACCTATTGCTGTATATTTTGCCCTGCTGAAAAATATTTTAAGTAGTATTAGCTGTATGTCCCTGGTGCTGTTGATGAATGTGACAACTTGAAAACCTTTTCTGGCCATTGACAGGAGAATGGGGAAATGGAACAAGGGTTACTGCAGCTGGGGCAGGATGGTGGTGAGGAACCTATGTTGTGGTAGCAGCAAAGGGGAGCAGTCCTGCAACAGATTCAGTGTTGGAGCTACCAAAGGGGACAGGGAAACTCTGATTGCAACTGCAAGGACTGTAACAAATCAGTGTCCCTCCAGCTGCACCAGCCCATGGTTTGCTGTGTCAGCATTAGCCTCAGGTGTGAGTGGGATGGTGGAACTGGCACTCATCTGTATCAGGACTAGCGAAGGATGGTCAGTGCAATACTTAAAGACTTCACAGGCTGTATAACGAGAAAATATGGCTTGGTTCAGCCGTCTTTGGAGAAAGAGGAGTATGAGTTTGTGGCTGCAACCTGGAATTTACACCAGGTGACACTAGAAAAGATAGCTCTAGAAGAAATGGTGACACTAGAAGGCTTCCTCAGTCATTTCAGGCATTCCTCAAAGGCTCTTTGCACACCCAAAATGAATTTTGGCTGGGACAATCATAAACATCCAGTGGATGAAAATGTGGTCATGAATGAATGAAAGTTATGAGAAAATGTCCTGATGAAACAACATTTTGTAAATAATTAAGTTGCCATCACCTGTAAATGCCTGTTTTTATTTCTTTCCATGCTGAAACTGTGCAGCTAAAGTGACAGTGAAGACGATAGGCAAACCCCACAAAAGGGGTCACCCCTCCAGGTTGAGGGAATGCTGTAAGATGGGGTGAAATTCCCTTGGAGCTAATGACCCTTCATCTGGGAGAAATGTAAGAAACCCTTAAGTGCCTTTTGGATATCCAGAATAATAGGATACCTTTCCCTGCTCAGGGGAATAGTATTTCTTTGTATATTCCTTGTAAATGACAGGATTGTACCAGAGAATCTAAGTCCTTGCTTACAGGAAACAACATGAAAGGTCCCAGTCTCAGCTCTCTGCCAAGTCCAAAAGCACTGACTCAAGTAATTTCTGCTTGACTGCATACATTCAGTGCACCTAAAGATGCTTTACTTTTTTTACATTCCCTAACATATAATAGACTTGTGCAGTAGAGTACAAATGAAAGAGCATTATCAATCAGGCAGAGATCACAAGGATGTTTTCCTCCTTCCAAACCCCACAACAGCAGGAGCAAGAAGGAGATTCCCTTTTGGAGTCTCTAAAGCACTGTTCTTCTAATATATTTTCTCTTTTCACTCTCAACACTAATATGTCTTTTTCTGTCCTCTCATTGCTCTAAGCCAGCCCAGCATTCCCCACAGATGCAGGAGATGGCTGTGACAGTCATGGGATATTGGGTACCCTTCATCTACTGTGCTGTCCTGGCAGCTGCTGCTGGCAGCATTAAGCCTGGTCTGTGTGTTGAATCTGCCACTTCTCCAAAAGTTTCCTGTGCTCCCTGTCCTGCAGTCTGCACTTCCCCCTGCTCTTATATAATTTGGTATGGAGTTTGGCGTATTTATTTTATTCATAATGCATCAGAGTAGGAAGCTACAAAAGTTTTCCTAGTGTTGTTTTTTTTTAATTCAGTACCTTCCAAAACCACTCTGAAATTATCTGCAGAATCAAGCAGATGCTTCAGCAGACTTAGGCTCCCAGCAAGCAGGGGTATGAACATGAAGTTATAGTCCCACATCCATTTTCAAACCAGCTTTCATGGCTTAAGCTACCACAGAGGAAGTTGGTGCTCCTGCTCTGTCTTGGTGCAAATGGAACTCAGTTTGCACAGTGGTAGGGGTTCTCCTCCTCAAATGACTTCAGCTGTGACCTGAACATACTACTGCTCCTTACCTCTCTCCATCATCCATCCTGGCTTCTTTGCCCAGAGTGTGGTATTTTTTGGTGGTTTTTTCTTTGTTTGTTTGTTTTTGTTTTTGTTTTTGTTTTGTTTTAAAGATGATTTAATCATAGTGTTCCTCCTCTCCCAAAAGACTGAAATGTTGAGCTCGCACACCTGAGCAGGGACAGCAGGTGCTGGAGGCTGTCCCTGCAGCTGGCAAAGAAAATGTCCCTGCTGTCTTCACCAGAGCATCAGTTTACTCAAGTCTTTTTTACATGGGTTGGATCAGATGTTGCCATCAAAGTTGTTTGGTTTCAGTGTCTTGGAGAAGGGTTAGCCACAGACAGTGAAAAGATAATAAATTAAATAGTTTTGCAGGCTCTCTGTGGATGCCCAGAAACATCTGTCTCTGCCACAGAAATCTTCAACAAGTATAATTTTAAGCTTGTTTCAGTCTTGCCTGCTGTGAAAAGGGCATTTACTAGGGTGGGGAGCCTTCTCTGAAGGCTGAGCAAAGCAGAGCTGCTGTTGATCTACAGCAGTCAGCAATCACTAAACCAATGAACTGTTTCTTTCTCTAAATCTTGTTTTTCTAAATAAAAAAAACCAAAATATGAGTTAAACAAAACTTAACACAGTAAGATTATTTTCTTTAAAATAATGAAGAAATCTATTAATATTTAAGTGACCTGAGTTTCCCTGCAGTTTACTTGTTTAATCCATCAGAAAAAATACTTTATTCCTTTCCAAAGTTTTGTGCTGAGAAAGTGAAAAAGGTATTTGCCTAAAACCCCCTGATAATCCTTATGTAAACTCATGCAGAGTTGCATATTTTTGATTACTAGCATTTTTCTTCATTATTTTTATATTGCATTCCTGCAGACTTTGAAATTTATTCAGTTACACATTATGATATGGGTTTTAAAAATAGTCATTCAGCAATGGATCACATTGTTTTGTTGTTGAAATGTTGCGTATACTTTTCTCACTCATAGGAAACAGGGAGTACTGTTCCAACAGGATGTTTTTCCCTTTGTACTTACATTTGTCATCTTTGCACTCAGCTGAAATCAGAAAAAAAAATGTGACCTTCAACTGAACTTGCGGTGACATGTTTCAGCTTAGGAAAATTTGTGATGCTTGGAAAGTGGCCCATCTGTCCGAAATGACCCAAAAAGCAAGATGTGATTGTTCTGGGCTTTTTCCTGTGCCATTGCAGCAGGCAGCAGCAGATGCCTATTGAGAAGTGCAGGGTGTTCAGTGAAAGCTGTGGTGACACCCCTCCCCTGGAAGCAGAGTGACTGGGGGGAGAGCAGAGCTTCTCCCTGGCGCCTCCCCACTCCCCTGCCCACAGATGCTCCTCAGTTCCAGTGCCCAGCTTGGGCTTGGGAGCAGCAGCAGTTTGCAGCTCGCTGTGTCTCACTGCTGCCAGGGCTGAGGACCAGGACAGAAAACTCATCCAACTGCCGACCCTGTCAAAGGAAGTGAAGTTTTTGACCTGTTTTGGTTTGCAGTGTATCTCTAGAAATGGCTGGTGTGAGAGGATGGAAGAGATAGCAAGGACCTGCCAGTCTGCCAGTAGACGTTAAGTATCTGGATTCTACTTGCTGAGTTTATTTCTGTTCTGAAGGGTAAGGACAAAAAAGCTTTTTCCAAGGTATTGGAATACCTCACCCCTCTCAACATCTAGGGATAGCTTAAAAAAATGTGTCTTTCAACTATGAGATAAATCAGAACACCCAAAAAAGGGCTTCAGATGCGATTAAGTTTGTCAACATGTTAGCTATGTCCCCATTATATGCATTTGTCTATGAACAAAAGCCTGGACAGTTCCTGTTGTACCCTCTGCCACATAAGTGTTCCTGTGGCCTTTGAATCAGATCAGGCAGTTTAGGCAGTGTTTAGTAATTCTCGTTTTTTTCTTTAAGAGGATATCTCTTCTTCAGCTGTCCTAATTTCTTCAGGATTTCCTTCTCTTTGTGCTGGACTGATTGTATTTAGTGGTGTAAACCTGCAGTCATTATGCAAATAAAATAGATCTGCTTGAGTAAGGCCCATGCTCATGTACAGTAGGTTCAAGCCCCAGAAGACCCTCAGCTTTTTTTTTTTTTTTTTTCTTCTTTTTCTTGTCTTATTTGCAACACCGGCAAGGTCTGTTCTATGTTCATGCATTCATTTACCATGCCAAAAAAAAAAAAAAAAAGCTTTCATAGGTGGAAATACATAAGAGCAGCCAATACTTCAGCCTTAGATGCCTCTTCTTCCTATGTAGAACCAGGAGGACAATGTGCCCATCTGAAGGCATGTGCCCACTTGTTGTGTGGGAATCCTCTGTTTCCAGCCTGACCCCACTTTGATCTTTCTTCAGAAGTATCAATGTTGCAAAGCACGTCCAAAGCCTCAGCTGCAGGCAAGTTGAGAAAAATATTCCTAGTGACATATTTCTTTAAACTGAAATCAAATAGGATTTTGCTGTTTTGAAAATATCAGTGGGTTTTTTTTAGATTAACTAGGAGAAAGATATTAATTAAAATATTTCTTTTTTGATCCAAGTGCTGAAAACATGAAAAGAAGTATTTCAAACAAACAGAAACATTTGTTTGCAAAGAAAACAAAGTAAACAGCATTAATTAAATCCACATTTTACTTGTAGGGGAGAGACTAGCACTTGGAAATTTTTTAATCATATCCAAGCCTTGACCTTGAAAATGTGCCAAAATAGAGTTTGAGCTGAGGGTAAATGCAATCAAGTCAGAGATATGTTACAGGGTTATTGTAGAAGTCCCCACAAGAAGTTTTATATACACAGGAGATTCAAAGCTAATATTCTACTGAGAAAGTTTGAACATGGTAAAGGATCTACATAGAAATTACAAAAAGAAACTTGAAATAAGATCTGAAGTTTTAGAAAACCTGCTTTTTACATCCTTAAGTAGTTTTCCCATCCTAGTCTGTTTTTTGTTTGTTTGTTTGGGGTTTTTTTTGCTGCTGTTTGTTAGTTAGATTTTTTTTGTTGTTTTTTTTTTTCTCATTTAGCTTTAATTCATTATTTTAAAGGGGTTATGGTTTTTGTGGTATGTAATAGGTTGTATCACTTGTAAAGTTCAAATAAATTAACAGTGATTGTGTGTGGCATATGCAAGGTACCATGCAAGGCCCTTGAAACCTCCAGAGTGCTGTCTGGGGGGTAGGTGGTAGATGTCACACCACTGAAATCAGCAGCTCTGTGAAAAAGACCAGTGTTAAGCTGATAATGGGCACCTGCAACACCCATGTCAGGGAGTGGAAAACAAGAGTGAGGATCCGAAAACACAACATTTTATGGGCTGTGCTAAAAACATATATGGGCCCTGTGGCTCCATGTTTCACTCCTTCATATTCTCCCTGAAGATTTTTCATCACAGAGCAGTTTTTATTCTGCAGTTGCTAGAAGTTTTTTATATGACTGTCTTAAGAAGTATAATTCTCAGTGCATTTTAGTGAAGTACTTGGGCTGCTTCGTGATAGTAATGTTATCCAGAAACTGAATTTGATATATGTTAAGAAGAAGAGGAAGGCATAGATACGGGACTGGTGTTAATGCTGCTGCTGTTGTGTGTGGTTCACAGTGAGAGGTGAACTCCCTGTGTTGGAATGGGTGGTGTATTAGCTGTGGTACTGCTGAGAGAGACAAGCAGTCAGGTACCCAAAGCTCAGTGGGTCCAGGTCACTGAAAACTCCTCCCCTCTTTCCAGCTGACCTAGCTGTCCTGCTAAGGCATAACTTCGCATATAAACCTTGTTCCATTTGTATGCCACCACAAATGGTGACTGTGTGTGGAGGGTGTCGTGGGCTAAGACCCCTCCACAGGCATCATAGGCAGCTTCTGGAGCTGCAGTGCTGTCACCAAATCCACAGTCCTCACTGAACCACTGAGGCTGTTGTACCTGAGGTGAGATGTGAGAAAATTTATTTCTCTACTGCATTATGTCTTTCTTTTTCTCACCACCCTGCTCAGCAGTGTTTCAGTCGTTATCCCAGTGAGTATACAAATGTTCCACATAAGTAAAGTAGAGACACGTCCTCCCCTGACCTCTTCTGTCTCTGGGTAGGCAGAACTCAGTTTCAGACAGGGATGAACCCACTATCCATGTATTTTGAGCAGGACACGTACATAAGGGAGGGTGAGGTGAGGTGAGGTGAGGTGCAACATGCTTTGCTGGCCGACGTGCTTTGCTGTGTGGTACTCATTGAGTTTGGGCTGTATCTGGGTGCTCTCCCCCCAGTCCTGTGAACCCTGCAGGCATTATATAGGATGCTCAGAAATGTCGATGGGCCTATATGTTCCTAAGGCATTTGGCGCTACAGGGGTTGGGCCGCAGCAAACTGCAGTTTTGAAGACTTTAATTTGTCCATGATTGTCCCTGAGGGTCTGGCACTGCTTTATGGATCTTTCTGGCCATGAAAGGCATCCTCAGCACAGCCCTCCAGGGCACCAGGCACTATGATTTGCATACCATTCCCCTTGGGGCAGTGATGAGCAGACAGATAATTAGAAGACTGGTGATGTTTTGAGAAACTGCGGTGAGGAGAGTGTGCTTTCATGTGAGCACAGCCTGGTTTGTGGGTCTCCCCAGGCTCTTGGGGTAGCAGAGGGCATAGTGGTGCAGCTCCTTGGCAGTCAGGCCTTCTGAAGTTCCACCTGAATGTGAGGAAGAACTTACTTACTGTGAAAGTGATTAAGCACTGGAACAAGCTGCCCAATGAGGCTATACAGTCTCCTTCTCAGGATATATTCACCATCCTTAGAAATGTGCTCTAGGGAATCCTGTTTGATCAGGGAGGTTAGACTAGATGACCTCCAGTGGTCCATTCCAACTTTAACCGTTCTCTGAGTCTATGATAAAAACATGGTTTAAATTCCTTTATACACAGGAATCAGCTCTACTTGATGTGTTGTGCCTCTTTGATTTCATTAAGACTCAGGGTGTTGTCAGTCAAGTACTCAACTCTTCCCGTGCTCACTCTGGCTGCTGTGAGTTCATTTGGTTTCCCAGCACTCATATCTGAGTACACTTGATGTGGATACTACTTGAATTTCCAGGGTTTGTCAAAAGGTTTTGTTCCTTGAAATTGCTATTTTGTGCAATGTGCAATGTGACTGTTTTTCTTGGCCACAACTATCTGTGTTTTGGGAGGATGAGAGCTCTGAGATGCTATAGGGAATTCCTTCACCCTTCTGTCTTTCATGTTTCTGTCACTCCTACTGGAGGTTTTCACCTTGGTCCCCCAGTCACCAATTCATCCAGCATCCAGTGCAAAGTTGGCAAGAGTCGCTAAAAAGGCTCCTTTTATTAGAGTCCACTCCATCCCCAACCTCTGACTCAGCCTGTACCTGATTTCTCTGCATTCCTTTTCTCATTAGTAAAACTGCTCAAGAAAAATGAGTTTTATATAAGACTGTAAGTACCTTGCTTATATTGACTCTATGCCTTTGATACCATTTTCAGTAGCACACTTCTGGAGAAACTGGTTGTTCATTAGCTGCATGGGTGCCCTCCTCACTGGATTAAAAAACTGGCTGGATGGCTGGACCCAGAGAGTGGTGACAATGTTAAGTCCAGTTGGTGTCCAGTCAACAAGGCTCCATACTGGGGTCAGTTCTGTTTAATATCTTTAATGATGAGCTAGACAAGGAGATTGAGGACGCCCTCTGTCAGTTTGTTGCCCAGTAGAAAAGGACCTGGGAGTGCTGATCAGCAGTGGCTGAACATGAGCCATAGTGTGCTCAGGTAGCCAAGGTGGCCAATGGTATCCTGGCCTGGATCAGAAGCAGTGTGGCCAGCAGGACAGTGACCTGGCACTGGGGAGGCTGCACCATGAATCCTGGGTTCAGTTCTGGGCCCCTCACTTCACAAAGGACATTGAGAGTCTGGAGCATGTCCAGAGGAGGGAAACAGAGCTGCAGAAGGGTCTGGAGCACAAGTCTGATGAGGACAAACTGAGGGAGCTGGGGCTGTTTAGCCTGGAGAAAAGGAGGCTCAGGGAAAGCCTTACCACTCTTTACAACCGCCTGAAAGGAGGCTGTAGCCAGGTGGAGTTTGTTCTCTTCTTCCAAGTAATGTGTTACAGGATGAGACAACATGGCCTCAGGTTGTACCAAGGGAGGCTTCGACTGGAAATTAGGAAAAATTTCTTCACAGAAAATGTTGTCAAACTGCCCAGGGAAACTGGTGGAGTCACTATCCCCACAGGTATTTAAAAGACGTTTAGGTGTGGCACTTATGGACGTGGTTTAGTGGTGGACACGGGGTTGGATTCGGTGATATTAATGTTTTTTTCCAGCCTAAATGATTCTGGGATTCTGTGACTCTGTGAATGTTTGTAACTGGAAATATCACAGCACGAACGTCTCCTGTGAGGCGCCATCTGGTGTCTCATCCTAAGCTTTGCATCTCGAATTAAATAATCAGTAAAATCATACAAGCCTGAAAAGCCAAAGGCCAATTTTTATGCACAAAACTGAGGAAGAGGCATTTCATATTCTGATGATCTTGTTAAAATTCCTTTTTAATATGTTTCATTTAAGCCTTAAAACTTCCACTGAATTGCTGAATTCTTGGACCAGAAATACATTATTGCAGCTTTAGTCTTGTCTCTTTTGATTACTAACATGGCAATTAGTTGCTGAAAAAATTAGTTGCCACTGATCCCAACAGTGAAATTTTTCCTGAACAAAATCATTAGACCTTGTTTATGCTAATAAGTTCCTTTTGAATCTGTGGGATAGCTTCAGGCACAATCCTAGTCACAAAAAGAACATTGTGCATCTGTGTTCAGTTCAGAGCTACTGGAAAATGTGTCTTACATAACACAGATGAAAAAGATTAGCAATTTCAGAGTCATCATCTGTAGTTCGAAAGGACATTACAAAGAAGGTTAATTAATTTAATACACTTGTAACATGAACTAGGAAACATAAAATAAGCTCTTCTATTTATGTAAAATTGTGATGTTTACAAGCTCCAGAGGCTTTACATGAATGGAAGAATTAAATATGTATGTTTAAATAGGTAGAAGTCATTCATAATGCTGCATTTTTTGGTTTTATTTGTTACAGGTTTTTTCCTGAATGGCCATTTTTAACATATGTAGGAGCTTTAAAAAAAAAAAAAAATTGTGCACCAATTGTGTGTTAGGAAGATATGCAGGGAAAGCAAAGGCTCTGAAATTGAGAGCATCTCAGAGACTTCATGCATTGGTTTGGGCACACAAAATTGGCCACCCAGTTTGAAAAGTCCATTGTGTTTTGCCTGAGTCCCCTGGTGATCTGAAGGTCCTAGCCTGTGGGAGAGCTTGGAGCTGTTGATTCCTGTATTTTGCCTCTGAAATAATGAACTTCATTAGCTAAGATACATAGGCAACACTGTTGAGCAATTTTAGTGGTGATACTTTAGGTTTCCCTTCTGCTGTGGTCAAACACTGCTGTACTTACTGAGTATTTGGGGATGAAATTGTTTAACCACAAGATATACTAGAGGCTAAAGATGAAGAATTTTATAGGAACAGCTAGTAAAACCTTTGATGATTATTTTTCTTTAGACCTCTATGCGCAGCTTTTTGCTAGAAAAATATTGCCTATATTGCCACCTATTTTTTTTTCCAGCTCAGTTAGTGATAAAGTGAACATTGGAAGATGGGTCTTGAATTCATAGTCTCAGTTTGTGCAAGGAAAAGGAATACAATGTCCTTGTGTAGGAATTTTCAAGCTAATTACATTGCCTTGAGCTTTGCAATGCAAAGTTGCAGCTGCACAATGGAGCCACTTTCAGTTAAGAAACTGCATAAAAAAGGATCAGGTCCTAGCAAAGGCTGGCAGGCTGACACTTGGGCAGCAAAGAGAAGGGAATTTTAGACTCTGTCCTGTAAAGCTACACGGTGAAGGAGTTATTTCTGCAGGTAAAAGTTACCTCTAAACAAATTTCAAAATTGTATGTGTTTAATATTGCAAAATATTTTAAAGAAAACTGTACTGTGTCTTTCAATGCTAGTATAGAATTTGGGACAGGTCCCAAGGGAAGCTCAGTCCATCTGAGGGCTTGCAAACCTTGACTCTGTCCCTTTAAATGTAATTGTTAGTAAACACTTTCATGAAAGAAGCTTTCATCAGAGGAAAAAAAGTGGCAAACTACAGTGGTAAATAATTTGCCTTGGCAAATAATATTTAAGCCACTGATTTGAACCGTAATTCTGTTCAGCATTATCATTTGCTTTGTAAATAAAAGTGCTTATCCAAATAGCCAAGCTTTCTGTTGTTGATGAAAATGGGGAAATGTGGCAGAGGGCAGAACGTGTCACTTCCCTTCCTTTCTGGAAGTCTGAGGTTTCCAGCTATTCAGATGAAACTGTTCGTGTTTCCATCGATACGAGCCTTGCCCTGCCTTGCCGGGAGAGCACGGTTGAAAAATGCCCCCGTGCCCCGGCTCCGAAGGTGTCTCCAGAGGCCTCTGCAGCCCAGCGCGGAACGCGGGGAGCCCTCGGAGAGGAGCCGGGAGCTCCCAAAGCCGCCCGGCCGAGCGAGGGCAGCGCCCCGGGCCGAGCCCCGGCTCCCACACCTGACTCCGGCCCGGCCCTTTCGGGGCTGCCAGCGGGAGATCTGCTTCTCGCCGCCCGCAGCGAGCTTCCCCCCGCTTCTTCTCTGAGCCAGATGGAGTCGCATTTGGTTTCTCTTTTAAGCATGTTACTTTTGTGAGGAGAATAAAACGAGCAGGAACAGCTCTTGGCCGCAGCGGCACAAGCCAGCCCTGCTCTGCCAGAGGAAACCACATAAAAGCGCGCGGGTGTGCGTCTGGGGGGAGGGCGCAGCGAGCGATGATGCCTGGAGCTTCTTGCACTCGGAGCTGCGATTTGTGAGTGAAACATGATGAAATCACCCCCTGGACAAATCACACGAGCCTGTCAACCTCACCAGGTGGGATTACTCGTAGCTAATAGCCTCAACTCCCCGAGCAAACAGAGCTCTGTGCTCACTATAAAAAAAGGCGACGGTGCGGCGCAGGCTTTTCAAGAATTCCCTGGTATGGCTAAGCAGGGCTGCGTCCACTCTCACCAGGTAGGGGAGGAGAGGAGCGTGTTTGCTTTTAGAGGAGGAGTAGCCCGTCTCTCCTGAATAAGTTCCTACAAAAAGGAGCGTTTCAGCTTCAGAAAGAGATGTTTTATTCATAAACCCCTTCTGGTTTGTGTTACTCTCCAACGGTGACGCTGTCAGCTGCTGCTCCAGTGATGGGAACTGCAGTGCTGGGGAGCTCCAATGTACTGAGGACCATCTCTATCCTTTATGCATAATGCTCTTAGTGCAAAAGTCCTGCTTCTTGCACAGTTTACTTACTTTGCTGTTTTACTTTTGCAGGTTATATCCTTATTTGCTTTTGCCTTTGGAGTAAATGTCTGCATGGGATTTACAACAAATCGGTTTAGGAGATCTGAAGAATGGGATGAGGGCCCGGTCTCAGGTACAGTAACAGACATAAATTGTACATCACCATATACCCTTATGTTATAGACTGTCGTTAGAAACCATTCCTACTCTGTAACAGTAGTTTGCTTGTTCCTTTTCCCTCTAGGATATAGAGAAGAATAAATAACTCACTGAGCCTGAGTCAGTTGACCTTTGGGACTCACCTATAGGTCTCCTATTTACTTAAACTTTTGCTCTGTGTGCATGTGACTATGGAAAATGTAGCTTATTCTAGGACTGAGCACTGTCAGTTTTACAGAGACTGGTCTCATCAGCTCCTGAAGTGTTTGCAGTGTGTTTGTACCCTGTATGGCTTCCTTCTAGGGCTAAGAGAAACTCCCTGATGGCTTTAAGGGTAGTGGGTTTATTTTGGTAGGTATTGAAGCGGTTTCTAGAAACTTGATTAATGCTTTCAAGAGGCACTGGTGAGAAAAGCTTTTGGGATTTCTGTGGTTCCTGAGGTCATGCTGGTTTGTGAACAGTAGACGGCAGACATCTGACGGCAGAGAGGGCTGGGAGAGGAGAGCAGGTGTTCGTGCAGATGTGCTGTCACCGAATCCCCTGCTTTTCTTACGCCTTCTACATTTTTTCTTTGGAAGACAGCAAGAGCATACCACAGAGGAACTTTTATTTATGTTGTGGGGCAGTATAGGGTTCTGTGAGCTCAAGCATAGTCCAAATGGAAAAATGTATAAACCGGACAACTAGTCTTTTTTTATTCAAGAAAAGGCAGGCTTGAGTTGTGTCTCTGTTCCTTTGGCAGGAGAAAGGAAACTTGTGGTCATTGACTTAGAGCTGGTTAACGTAACTGAAGTGAAAGGGTTTCATTTGCAATGCCCATCTGTAATGATAGGCTGTGAATTTTAATTATAAAGTTGTTTGCTGTGGACAGAATTTGATGTGTTCCTGGTATTGTATCTGTGTCCTCCTGTCCTCCCTCTTTGAGGAATTGGTGTCTAATCACAGCCACTATTGGGGCTGCTGGTCACTGAGTAGAGGCATTTTAGGTAATCAAGAAGATAGTGGCTGTTGCTTTTGATCTTTATAGCAGTAAAAGAAAAATTACTTGAAAAATAATTTTTAAAAAGGCTTCTAGGATGTTAGCTGTAGAACAGATGTGTAGTGTGTGTAATAGGGATGGGAAGATGCATTTCAAGTGTTCAATGCCAGAGTGCCAGTTGCTTTGCTTTCACTGGTGACTGTCAGGGCAGGGCTCAGCCGGTTTTTACCAAAGACCCAGAGGTCTGATATTGGGGTCCCATTGCAGCTGATCAGTGCCAACTCTGCTGAGCCAGCCAGCACTGCTCAACACCTCCAGGGCTGGGAAAAGTAACGGTGTGCTCCTTCCAATAGCAGGAGGATTAGCTCAGCATTCCAGAAAAGTAGGAAAAAACAGGGTCTCTTGAAAAGGGCAGGAGATGGGGTGCGAGTGCTTTTGGAAATCTATTGAAAATTGGCTTACAGGTGGTATTGACTCAGCACCTGGCATTGCAGTAGTCCAGTCAAGGGTGCAACAATGAGAGACAAAAGTAATGGAGGATTTTGTCCATTTTGTGTTTATGTAGCTTGGTTACTTCTGTTGCAGGAGAAAAAAAATATGATAGCAAAGCATAAGGGAGTATAGCTACAGTAAAGTATAGACAATAAAAAATTACTCTGGAGATATGTGGGGTTTTTAGCAAACTGAAAGAACTGTGGTCAAAGAACCTTAGTCACTCTTAATTGCATGATTTGTAATTATACTTTATTAGAAGAGCAGTCCAACGAAATATCCAGAAAAAATAATTTGGTGTAAATTCTTTTTCAACTTCACTATTCTTTAGCTTATCTGCCCCAAGTGTCTTGATGTTGAGAATTATTTTATATTGACAAAACAGTTTCTTTACCAAGAATTGTAGAAATCAATTTGTTATTTCTCCAGGGGTAGGCCATGATTGTAAGCAAATTTTTGTTTTCATCTAGCATAGAACTCTTCTGTGAGCCAAAACCATAATTTTTTTTCCTAGTGTCTTGCAAATGCATGCCAAAGTATCACCACAGCTGAAACACCCCTTCTTGGTCTCTTTTTATAGTGTACAGACATACAGATGTATGTCTTTATGCACTTGAGATGTTGAATGTTTGTATCCAATAAATTATTTAATTGAAGTAAATTTTTTACTTGAAATTATAAGAGACAGTAGAGAACCAAAGCTCTTATTTTTTCATAGCTTTGCCTTTGTAAATTACTTGCTTATGAATTTCCATCTTTTTAAGCACTTTCAGGGAAAATAGCCTCAGTAATCTCTTGAAGCATGGTTCTTGATCACAATAGGATAACTTAATGCTTTGGGTGGCGAAACAATGTAGATTTTCTATCTTTCTCACTGTAGTTTTAAGCATGCCATTAAAAACAGAGTCATACTTTTCTTCTCTTGGAACACTTGTATTTTTTCCCTTATCTAACTTTTCATTTGGATTTAACTCATTGCAAAAATGAAAAGCAACTTCATAATAGGAGTATCATTAAGCATAACTAGGACTCCAGATGTTTTGTTTAAGTATTCTGTTGTTTCATATAGGTTCCATAAGGTATCCAAAATGGCAAATTTTTACTAGGTAGTCTCCTTCTTAAAATGACATTTTAAGCATGTCTATATTGTGTAGTCCTGTTTTAAACACTATTACAAATAAATGGATTTTATTATTTTTAAACCTTGTAATCAGACGGAATCAAAATAAATAGTTCAATATGGCACTTTCTAAGATATTACACCTTCAAAATGGAAATATAACAACTTTCTTGAACTGAATCACAAAGGCATTATTGCCCTATTTAGCTTCGCTCTCTAATCTATGACACAGAAGATAATTAGATGTCTGTTTTGAACTTAGTGGCAATAAAAGGAATGTACAGAAAACAATGTGAAAAGTTTTTTCTATGAAATAAA
The DNA here is from genome assembly GCF_029582105.1 of Oenanthe melanoleuca. Taxonomy (NCBI): domain Eukaryota; kingdom Metazoa; phylum Chordata; class Aves; order Passeriformes; family Muscicapidae; genus Oenanthe; species Oenanthe melanoleuca. Next base: position 13,426,837 of record NC_079335.1, read on the forward strand.
GAAGGAAGGATCTTCAGGCTAAGGTCCTGGTGCCTGCTGCACCATCTGACTGCAGGAGATGTGGAGGGATGCAGGAAATTTGAAAACTATTTTAAACTGTCTAAGTTTGTTCTGTACAGAGATTTCTGTTAATTTGAAAGTGCCCACTAGAGAGAGAGCTCCCGATAATATATTTTCAAACTGTTTTGCATGTGCTAGTACCTGTGCTATGGCATTGTGCACGACCTGAAAATCATGGTCTGGCTGCAAAGGCAAGGTCAAGCATGAGAAACAAAGAAATGATCTTAATGTACTTGGAGAAATTCAGCAAGTTCTTTTTTGTGCTGCGATATGGAAAGTGTCCTACATTGACTCAGGACATATGACTTGAATTTGCTAAGTGATTTGGGATAATTCATTGCATCACTAATAAAGTAGTTGTCAAGAGATGTGAAAAAATTGGACAAGGTAGGTGGGCTAAACCTTTCTTACTTGAAATGGAAACCCTACTTGCAGTTATGGAAGATGGAGCTAGCAGGGATGTTGAACAGCCATGTTGACCTCCATATCCCAAGACCTGGTCAGTTGTTACAGAAGAGCTTCTGACGGATCTTAGCTTAGCCCTTTTTCAAAATCTTCAAGCTCTGAGATTGCACAGCTTATGTGAACAGTTTGTTAGGTAGTTTCCTGGTGTAAGTAAGCTGTTCTTTACAGCAGGTAGACATTCCTTGAGCTGCAGTTAGCTGTCTCCTATGTAATCTGCAGTCAGATTTACACCTTCTCTTTCCTAAACACATGTTGATGTGTTGGGTTTGGGCTTTTTTGGCCTTCTGAAAACATTTTCCTCTCAGCCCTTTGAAATGAAATGGGTAATGCTCAGGGTAAGGTTTATATGCTGATATGTAATACCTTCAAGTTCCTAATACCTTTGATTTCAGCATACTGTATCTGTGATTACATATTACCTAGTTTCCAAAAGAGGAAAAAGTGGAAGAGGTTAAAGAATATGAAAATAATTTTTGGTAATAGATTTTCTGAAGCATTTGATAGGAAGCAGCTGTCATCAAAAATAAGGACCGCAGCATCATAGCTCTGAAAATCTGAGTGCTAAGATGATTTGAAACAATTCTCATGTGATTAATTTCTAGTATAGCTTTGTGACCTACTTACGTAAGCAAAGAAAACACTGATCTGTGTATTGCCAGCATAGATGCACAATCTTTATCTCCTTAGAGTTTCAGATGGCCAAAATACTAATGGCTCACTAAGAGCATGCTTGCAGGGTATGTACCTATAGAGTGAAACTTCACTGTGTGTATGATGTTACTCACCCTGAGCACTGCTGACCTGATTGGAATAAAGCCCCACAAAAACAGAAAATGGAGTTGTCTGCTACTACCTTTTCCAGCAGTTATATGAGTGTGCCTTGACACTGCCATGAGCTATGACTGCAACCACTGTACATTTGGGGTTCTTACCTATGATCTTGCTGTAGCACTGATTTTCTGACAGGTTTACTCACTGAAATGGTTTGTGCTGGTGCCATTCCTAGGGAAGTGGTGGAGCAGTGGTGCTTGAGATGAGAGCTGGTGAGACATCAGCTGCTACAATGTTACTCCAAACTCGGCCTGCATCATCTTTTCCATCCGTTCTCACAGTGTTCAGTTAATGCCATCTTATTTGGGAAGAGATTTCCCTTCAGTTTATGTGGAAACTAAATTCGCAGCTATGTGAAAGTGTAGGGGGGAAAAATACATAAGAAAGTATCAGAGCAACTATTTCCCAAAAGTGCCATTGTGTCAGTCCTCTAAAAGTCATACCACTAATCATGGTGAGGTTTGCCAAACCCAGAACCAAACCATGGCCTGAAAGAAAACAAAACACAAGGCAATTTCAAATACTTAATTTTAATAGGTCTCTCAAGGAACAAAAGGCATTGTGAAATTTCCCTTGGAACACCTCGGTGTTTAAGGGATAACATACATTCCTTTATTTCATAAAATACAATTAACCCTAGAGAACAGCACACACTTTTCCTGCTTCATATTGTAGGATTCTCCTACAATAAATATTTGTAAAATATGTAAAGTGTATAAAATAGTAAGTTTTGGGAAAAGAGCACACATGCATCAGCTTTGACAATAAGGGCCCTTACTAATAAATAGATTATTGAAGTCTAATACATTATTCATGGTTTGCAGACTGGCAGTCCTCCATTTACTTGTACACATAATAATTACTGATTTCTTAAATACTTCTGTATTTTAAAAGTTTTTTATAATTTGGTGCCCTGCAGAAGCCCATCAAAAAGCCTTGCTTTATTTCTCCATTAATTTATAGAGCATTTTAATGTTTTCTTTCACGCTTCACATTGATTTGACACCTTCCAGTGCAGCAAACCAAGTCCTGCTGTCTGCACTTAGATTAATTGGAGTCCTTTCCTATGTAAACTGCCCAGCCAGCCATGAAAATGTCACTTGGTTTCTGAAAACAAAGGCCTGCCTCTGTGGAGTAGCTGCAGCTCCTGGAATGGGGCCTTGGAGACTTCAATATATTTCTGCTAATGATCTCTTGATTGTTACAGAGGTAAAGCCAGGGCTGTTTCTTTGCAGGATGTTATCACAGCATGCTGCTTCCTTTTTTTTTTTCGCCCCAAAAGAACAACTTTTTAAAAATTTGTTCTTTTTTTATTTAGTTTCTTCGAGCAATTCTCCTGCTCTCCCTGCTCCCTTCCCTTTCCCAGAGCAAGCGTCCAAGGTCTTGCTCATTCGAGTGGCTCAGGGCTGAGCTGCCTGTCCCATCGCTGCCAGCCTGACGGATGTTGCCATTTCTTGTTCCACACAGTCCTGTCAGATTCCCCCTGGATCAATACCTCTGGCTCCTGCAAAAACAGATGCTTTGAGCTTCAAGAGGCAGAGCCTCCTGGCTGCCGCTGTGACAACTTGTGCAAGAGCTACAACAGCTGCTGCTTCGACTTTGATGAGCTGTGCTTAAAGACAGGTATGGTGGGTCTCCTGTCCTGCACTGCCAGGTGCTGCTGACACCTGGGTTTTGCCAGTGGTCAGGACTTGCTTGATAAACTAGCACTCCTTGGCATAACCTGCATCTCCTCCTCACCTTGTCCTGACTAGGAAGACTCAGAGCAGCCTAGCCCAAAATGCAGCCCAGGTTTCCTTGCAAGGAGCAGTAGGAATGTGCACTTATCGCTCCTGACTGCAGGGGCAGAAAAAGCGGATTACTTTTCATACCACATAGAAAAGCAGATCTTCTGACACTAAACTAAAAGCAATAATCAGTGTTCGGGCACCAGTCTGACCTCTAGCTTACAATTAAAAGCCATGGTAAAAACTGGACATAAGCCACTTTGTGTCAGCCTTGCTTTTTCTTCCCAATTGATAACTTAATATTGGAGCAATTCAGTCCCACAGGAAAAGGTGCCTTGGAAACTGGGGTCATTGAAGTGGTGTGGGTCCCTCTGGATCAGAGGGCAGCCAGGGCTTGCTACCCATGCCCCAGACCCTGATTTCCAGATGTTAGGATGCATATTACTGCACTGGTAGAAACATTTGACTTCAATTCATTGGACCCTGGGGGATGGAAATATAGCAATAGGTTCACTTTCTTTTATAAGCTTTTTTTTTTTTTTTTCCCACAAGTCATAGGTAAGGAGAACTTCAAAGAGAGACATGAATTATATTTTACTTCTTAGCATAGTGCATTTAAATTATTAGTTGTACCCATCTCCTTCAGTGTTTGCACACTGGTCAGAGTTGACACAGGTGCCTTTTATTTTTGCCATTGAAATTTTTCTTGCTTTATTGAAGTATTACACTTACTAAGCAGCCAGAAGAAAGGTGCAGTGATTAAAAATATCATTGCCCATGGATGTGCCGTGCTTGGAAGTCCTGATTTCCTCAGTTCTGTTTATGATTATACAATTTTCATAGATTGATAAAAAAAAGAGTGAGCTAATCTAGTATGAAAACCAAGTTTGGTTCCAGGCCAAAAATTTCTGAATTTTAGGCTGACATTATTCCACCCCTGCTGTAAATGGCTGCAGAATGAGAGGCTCTTTTTGAAGACTTTCAGAATGATGTCTGCTACCGAAGGGCAGAATTTCAGTTCCTCAACCCCCTGCCCACAGCAGACACAGAGGTTCACATATGCATATGGATACCTATATAGCTCCTGGGGCTGTTGTGCTAATGGTCATAAACTCCCACAGGCATTTATTCAGGCAATTATCACATGTGTGATCTGTAAATATAACATACTTATAGAAATAAGCCTCAAATGAAGCAGAAAAGGGGATAAGACCTTGCTCTAATGTGTGGTTTTTTTTTAGTGAGTGCACGTGGTCTAAAGTGACTTTAATAGTTTCTTGGGTGGGCCTTATTGTGGAAAACCACATGTTTAAAACCATAGGTCCTGCTCCAAAGCAACGTACTACCCTTGAGAGAGCACCTAACTTAGACAGGCCAGATCTTAAATTCATTTGCAAGATAAGAAAAGATGGAGTTTTCACAGCAGCCATGCCATACTTTTCCTTGAAGAACAGTTTGTTTTTTTGTATCTTTGAGGTTGCTACTGGATCTGCACTATGGGTGAGGAACTGATGGAGTAGGGCATCACTTTGCATCGATATAGTCTTTTTTCTGCTTTCTTATTTCCTAAGGATTGCACAGAGGACTGTAGTAGTCGTGAGGAAAAGCAAAGATTACCCAAGAAACACCAGAATTCTTAGTTTGTGCTTTAGGTTCCACCATTTATTTATGAAGATCCTTTTATGTCTTTTCCTTTCCACACTTTTTTGGCACTCAGATTGTACAAAGCCTGGAATACAGTGCTTGAAGGTAGCAGAAATACTCACACATCTGTTTGTGGAGGAGCCCTCCTTTACTTGCGAGTGACAAGGGTCCTTTTTCTTTCTTTCTGGTTGACATTCCTACTTTGGCTAGAGTATTTTCCTTGTAGATGAATGAATAATTTTTGTTTTCATTACAATCTCTCATTCTTGCTTACATTGTGAATATTTTAGCTCGGGGCTGGGAATGTACCAAAGATCGCTGTGGAGAAACCAGGAATGATGACAATGCTTGTCACTGCTCTGAAGACTGCTTAAGTAGAGGAGATTGTTGTACTAATTACCAAGTCGTTTGCAAAGGTACGTCTTTGGTCTTTCTACCTCTTATCTCACCAAACCCAATAGAGGGCAAGGCAAAGTTTTCATCCGAAAGAGGAACTGTCCTTGTTTTGCTTAGATTTTTTTTTTTTTTTTTTAAGGAGGCGGAGAAAGTGGGAGATCTCATTTTCTGGGCACTAGCAGAGCTAAATAGTATGTTGAAGGATGTTATCTTTGCCTGTAGAGATAGTGGAAGCAGGAGAAGAGGTAGGGGTGGATGAAGAAGAGTTTAAAGCAAGGCTCTAAAGAGTTCAGACACATTTGTCTGTATCACAGGGAGTGCAGGGATATCTAATGACCTCAGAAGGAAGGGAGCATTCCTAGATATGTTATCTCTGTCCCAAAGACCTCTTTCCACCCCCACCACAAAAGCTCCTGCTCAAACTGCTTGGCGGAATACCTGTAGGCTTTGTTTCTTGTGGAGGAGGAGTTGCAGGAATCCAAGGGCTATTACTCACAGGTGGGAGGCGTGCGTTTCAGATGACCATGACACACCAGGGCTGCAGAACAGCCCGCGCTGCTTGACGGGTGGATGGGCTTCAAAGACTTGATTTTCATCCGCTGCACTGCTCTTTTAGAGTGTATCCTGCCTGTCTAGTGTGTCTGCCATTCACAGCGGGTCTTCTGATCCTTGGTAATAAGCTCTACAGGTTTTTGCTTTTGCATCTCACCTGGTTCTTAGATTTTTTGATTTGTTAAATTTACTGGGGCAAGGGTTACAGTTTGAAATTGTTTCATCATTTTGGACAAATGCATAAATTCACAAAGTTATAATAGTCCAGATCCATCCATACACTGAAAATGGGCCTTTTTGTTTACTTGGGTTTTGCTGTTGGGAGTCCAAATGAAATACGTATTTTCCAACAAATCCCTGTAGATTGTCCTTCCCTTTCCCAAAGAAACCAGAAGCTGAGACCACTTAAATACTGGTATGGTTTCCAGTTCCTGCCTTTTTTGTGAGCTTCCTCTCACAAGGATCAAGACAGAGGAATTTGTATGTCTCCAAGTTTAACGTACATAATCTTTTTTTTAATTGGGTAATAGCAAGCTATCTCAACAAACCTGGAAATCTGACAGGACGAAGCTTTATATGAAAACAGTGTTTCCTCTTTATTCCTTCCTTTGCCTATCTGAGGATAGTATGTTGTTTGGGTCTTTTTTCCCCTTGGAAATTGTTCCTCCACCTCCTGTCATGGTCAGTTGGAATTGCTGTAGCACACGTTTCCTGCAGGTCTTTTCAATGATATTTTTTGCTTTATTCTTTTAATTGAATTTAATGTCCTTTAATAGTCCCAGATTCAGGAAGTAGGCTTGTTAGCTAATAAATTGGTTTTTTTTAATTGACTTGTAAAAGTGCAAGTCATGAGCCACTCTATAGACAGCATTCATTAGTAAAAACCTTAAGAAAATAGTTGATTACATAAAGTAATTTTAACTAATCTAGCTCTGAAAGAGTATTCAATGCTTTTTTTAGCAGGAGTCTCACCTGATCCATGAGCTGATCACCTCTCTAAACCAGCTTGAACCTATTTAGAGATGTTTTTCTTCCCCAGAATGAATTTTGTTTTGGGCCTTTAGCCAGCTGAATCAGCTCTTCTAGGCATAAGAACTGATGGGAGGAGGGTGGGAATTCACAGCCAGAAGCAGCACTACCTGTTTATGACAGATCAAAAATAAAAAAATTAAAATAGATGACCATGGCCACTCTGTCTCAAGCATTACCACTGTCTCCTGCGGTCAAAAGGACGCCTTTAACTCCAGTTTTAAGAGCTGCTCGCAGAAGCGCTAGTTTGGATATTTTTGTAGAATAGAATATAACCAGATCACTTGTTCAGCTTTGTGAAAAGACATTCTCAGTATTCATGGGAAGTATGAAAAGTCAGTCCATTAACAGGAGCTAGACTTTATTTTTTTAATATATATTTTCAGTAAAACCTGTAGCTGTATCCACAGATTTTGAATTTTTTTGTTTTTTGAAACTCCAATGTGACTTTTCTGGTAGGAGAAACCCACTGGGTGGATGATGACTGTGAAGAGATAAAGGCTCCTGAATGTCCAGCAGGGTAAGTGTTTTGCTTGCACCTGGAAAGGCAAATGCAGCAAAGCCCCTTATCGCCAGGCCTTGGACCTCTGCCTACCACATTTCTGCACTGGCTCTGTCATGCAGGCTGAATGACTGTGGGTTGGATGCTTTCCTGGGCTTCACCATTTGTACAGTTAAGCTCATAATATTGTCATGCATTAGCCTTTGAGCTGCTGGGTGAGTAGTGGTGGATGATATTTGGGTTTGAGCTCTTGGTCTTCAATGACCTGCTGCTGGGTTTGTCTGCTTCTCTTACATGCATAGGGAAGGCAGCCAGACTCCTGTGAAGTCAGTGGAAATGCCTAGGGTGTTCTGCTTTCACTGAAATTCAGGTTAAGCCATACATGAATACAGTTCAGCAATTTTTTTTTTTAGATGGAATTTTGTGCTTTTAGCATTACACTCTTAAATGAAAGGATTTCTAAACTGCAATGGGGTGCAGGCTTGACTTAGTGAGGAATTTGAGCACATGAGTAACATGGAGAAAGTAAGTAACTTTTGAAACCATTTGTCTCACTGTTATCCCTAAAGGTAAGATCTGCTTGGGTGCTCTGTTGGGCTGCAGCTCAGCCTGTGCCGTTAGGAGGATAGTTTGGAGGTGCTTCTCCCAGTGACAGTGACAGCTGCTAACCCCTGCAGCAGGGACATTAAAAGCCCGGGTGTGTCCATCCGTGGCATGTATCTGCCTGCTTGGACTTGGCTTTCAGTAGCAGTAGTAAATTCAAAAATTAATAAAGTGACATGAAATACTGTCATCTTTAGTATGTTAGAATGAACTGTGCCTCATAGAGCATGCTCCAAATGGCCCATGGACTTCTGATTGAGAAAGAAGACCAACTGTTATGAGACATGTGGCTTTTGACTAGAGATTGTGTGCTGGGCTGGGTACTTGTGCATGGTAAATTTCCTTCTCCGTCTCCTATAAGCACTTGCCTTTATGGGTTATATGTTTTTTGCTGCTTGGGGAGATGTCTTTTATGTTGGATATCAGCCCTTTCACTGACTGAGTGAATCCTGGCTGTTACCAAATGTAAGGATTATCAGTTTCTCTTGTCTGTTAAGTATGTAAAAGACTATAGGTATATAGTTTATGCAGTAACTGAACTTCTGGATTTCCTGGAGGGTCAGTGAGTAAGTGGAAATTTAAAAAACTAAAAATCTGAAATGCTGCTTTATATAGCTGCTGCTTTTGCTTTCAGCTTTGTTCGTCCTCCTTTGATCATCTTTTCTGTTGATGGTTTCCGTGCATCATATATGAAGAAAGGGAACAAGGTCATGCCCAATATTGAAAAACTGAGTGAGTACATCTATTTTCTGTCAATAAATAAAAGACAGTCTCTTGCAGCCCAATTGCTTTCATTGTTTGTTGAGTAACAGAAGGGTCAGCATAGAGATGGAATGGCAGAAGTCTCCTTTAAGTTAGGTGTTATCAACTGGTGACTTGAAAGAACCCTGAATAATACAGCACACAGATGCTGCTTTGGGAAATGCTGCTCAGAATCAGTGACCTTCATGTAATTTTGTCAGCAAAGAAATTCATCTTTAGTACATGATACGTATTGTGCATGCTTAGAGGCTAGTTGGGAGGTGCCCAGGAAATTTCCCACTTGATTCAGAGAAGTCAGAGATATGGATAAGTGGCTGCAGAAGCTGTATTTGGATGCCTGGTAACTGGCTGAAAACATGCCCTGCACTCACCTTCCTGGGAATGGGCATCCCCTTGGGTTTGTGGAGGACTGGGTGCACTGCATATTTGAGCCTCTCTGTATTTCATGGTGTCTGTGTGTGCCTATACCCTTGAAAGGTGTTGGGTTTTTTTCCCCTGTCTGTGTGCTGGCCCTTATATTTCTATAGCCAACTATGGCTGGGTTCAATGATCTTGCAAGTCTTTTCTAGCCTAAGTGATTCTATGATGGGGAGGATGAGGCCACAAAACCCAGTATGAAACTGTAGCTTAGGTTATTTATTACTTAAACCTATGTTTTCTCATGTTGTTTTACTTAACTAGAGACTTCCAATGGCTTTGGATGGAGACTAGATCAGGAAAAAAAACCAGTCTATAGGAATATAGCTGGTTCTGTAGTCATCTGGACGCATTATTTCAGTTGTTAGTTGTGAAGTACAAAGTGAGCATGAGTAGATTTACTACTGCCCTTACTGCTGACTGCTGTTAAGCAGCAGAAAGTTCACTTAAATTAGTTAAAATTTAACTAGTTTCTGCATCATTTTGAGTCACAGAAATTACTTTCTCTGGTTTTGTTTTCCATGTCTAAGAGCTCTGCTTCCTCACATTTGCATTTGATTTTTCAGGATCTTGTGGAACACATTCTCCTTACATGCGACCTGTTTACCCTACAAAAACATTCCCCAACTTGTACACTCTTGCTACTGTAAGTCCCTTGCTACTGTAAGGATTTTTTCATTATAAAATGTTGCACTGAAGTAGAAATGTGTGTTATGGGAAGGAAGATTAAAAAAAAAAAAAAAAATATATATATAACTGCTTCATTATCCATCCTTTTTGGTATTTATTTATGTTCAGTATTTTCTTCATTTTGAAGAAAAAGTATTTAAATATTTTCTTTTATTTTGAAGTGGTGAAATGAATTGTATCTCACCATTATACGCTGCCGCAGCTTTCCTCTGCTTTCTCATGCCTGCTTTTTCAGTTATTTGTACTGCTGCATAATTACAGGTCAAAGTTTTCCTAAGAGGGAAAAAACCACCCCTGAAATGCTGCCCTGAATACAACCAACAGTTGTTTCTCTGCTGGAGCAGCCTGAGTCAGTGGGGCAGTGTGCAGCTGCTGAGGGTGTCTGGATGCTGCGTTGGCCCTACTGTGAGAGGAGCCATCGCTGTGCTGCGGTGGCAGGGCTGGCAGACAGGCTGTCCTCACGCCTGTGTGACACTAATACTGCTTCCAAAGCTGCCATAAGTGACTCTCCACCTGCAGCTGCAATTTTTTCCTTTTTTTTTTTTTTTTTTTTTTTTTTTTTGGTGCAGCCGCTGCACAAATGTTTATATAGATCAGACAGGAGCATATGGAGAAAGAATAGGTTGGGAGGGGAGAGGGCCCAGAGAAAGGAATTTTCTGCTCTTCTCTCTGAATTGCTTTTACTGCAGGATAAATTGTGGTATAAACCCATGGCTTTGGGTGAACAGCCTCTATTTTTCTCTTGGAAATACCTTATCTAACAGAAGCACTCATGAAGATAAAATAGAACTGCTAAGTGCTGCTCTTGCAACCAGAGAATTACTGTGTCCAGAATGGGCATTCATGAAGAGGAACTGAAAATACAAATCGATCTTCTTTTCACACATTTATGCTTTTTCTTTGATGACCTCAAACTAATTTTTAAACTGTGAAAAACTTGAAAGTATTGAGTAACAGGAGTTTTTATGATTTTTAGCACAATTCAATCACCTCTTACTGCTTTCATTACTACAGCCAGATTTAAATGTGCTTATCTGAAAGTAAAAATCTTTTCTGTTATGTAGTTACAAAGATACTTATTTTAAAATAATTTAGTAGTATTTGCAGATAGCTATGAAGCACTGCATTTGTGTGCATTGGGGTTTTACTAATTAATCTACTTCTGCACAAAGGGACTCTATCCTGAATCACATGGGATTGTTGGCAATTCGATGTATGACCCAGTGTTTGATGCCAGCTTCAGTCTTCGAGGGCGAGAGAAATTCAATCACAGATGGTGGGGAGGTCAACCAGTAAGTTTCAAATTCCCTCCTACTTCTTTCTTCCTCCCTCTTCTCCCCTCCCCCTGTGCTGTGGAACACAGCCAATAATAATAATTTTAAAAAACCATATGTGAACAATTTGTACCTAATCCCTACCCCCTGCCCCCCTGACTGGCCCTCTGTCTATCAGTTTAATGTAATGTTTTGAGTTGGCTTTTGCTTTTCAGAATAATAAATCCATTGACTATGGAAAGGTGCTTGCACTGATAAGTATAAATTAGACACAGCTAGGATAAAACCCTCACTTGAGTCAGCAGTGTAACACTGTAATTTTGTTACTACAGCATAATGTTTCCTTTTCATTATGGGTTTCTCAAGTTTTTGTCCTAGTAACGTTTTTGAGCAGTTTTAGTATAAATATTTTGTCAGCATAGCACGGCATAATTTCATAATTATTAGTTAAGTCCACGAGTAATCACTGTTTTAATACCTGATTTACTGCAGAGGCTGTGGAAACTTGAGAATTAATTTCTGCCTTGAGCACAGCAGCAGAGACTGAAGTATGCCCAGTCTCTTAGATTAGTGTTGGACTTAGTTTGTCTAGCTCTGAGCCTTAATTCTAGGCAAGGAAATGGAGCCCTTCCAAGTATTCTGTGTTACTACAGCTAAGACAGTCCCTGCGTTTCTGCTGCACTTTCCCCCATAAGTGCATGCTATGGTGGCTTGCTTTGACAACGAAAGTAAAAATAGTAAGTTTTAAGTGCAGGAAGCCAAGGTGCATGCACATTTCTTTGCACTGATTGCTTAGGGAATTATGGTTTAAATGCTCTCTGGTGAATTATCCTTACAAAAGGGTGAGATTGATTCAGAGATTAAAAGTGAGGACATCGGAAAGGGTTTGGGAACACCGTAATCTGTCATTTCTGTTTGCTAAATTGATCCATAGCACCCCTCAAATCTCTTAAGACACAAATATCCCAAGAGGCTAAAGGGAGTTACTCAGACAGTTGTAGGCTTAGCAAGTGTGTGTATTTTCTGCATGTCATTTAGCCTGCAACAAATGTGAGACAAGGCAATTTAGAGCTGCAGGCAGATGTGTGACACGCAGATGTGTCTGGCTGTAGCTGAGCCAGAATGAGGTATTTGTGCTGTTGTAAAATCTGTCAATGAGTGTAGGCTCTTCCTTGGCTAGCTATGACCTGGGTTAGGTTTTGGCATGGGTAGTGAGGAGAAGAGAGGGTTAGGAAGGTACCTATTAACTTTCCACATGGAAGCAAAGAATCAGGATCAAAACTAGGAGCAGTGAAAGAGCAGCAGTGTGCAACCTCTTTATCTCAGTTACAGCCAGAGCCACACAGTTAAAACCTGCTCCAGTCTGCTGGAGTCAAGCTCAGAGATAACCCTGTGGCTCAACAGCTGTGTGACAACTCATTAAGCAGGTGAAATTTAATTTTGCATTGCAAATTTAATTCTGCATCTTATCTTAATTATGGTTAGGTAGGAAGTAGTGGAGAACTAATTGCTGCGGCTTGTACAAATATGTCTACTTTTAAACTATATTTTAGAAGCATGATGTAAGTCTGGATACTTCATCACCTGCTGTGTTTTGTGGGGAACATTGCTAATTCCCACACCTATGCTACTCCAAGGAATAAAAGATTTTCTGGATGAAAAATGTCATCTGAGAAGAGCTCAAGAAAGTTACACAACAGTGGGTGACCTTATGCGGGGTGAAATCCTCAGAGGATGGGGTGTGTTTGTGTGGGGGTGTAGCAAACCCAAGCAGGGATGATAAAGTAAACCAGTTGTTCTGAAGAATTGTTAAAAAGGAAACACACAAATCATGTAAAAAACTGGACATGTCTTTGGAAAATTGGAAGCAAATGCACAGAGGAAGGACTGTAATTCAATCCCCATAAGCATAATATGAGGGAAACCCTTAAGTTGGGCAAACTCAATGGAGTGGCCACAATAGCTGGATAAGGAGGAGATAGATCTGTTGCAGAAGTATGATATCAATTATACTCCCTCTGCATGTGCAGGAATTGCACATTTTATAAAAGAACTGCAGATTTTGTAAGACAGAGGAAGTTATCCCTGTCTATGTATTGATTAGATATAGTCAATTTCTAACTGCTTTTTATAATTTTCTTTAAATATGACATTGGTACAGACTGCCCAAAGTAGCTGAGTATTGAAAGATAAGACAATACAATTAAGGGGGTAAGAAGGGGTACCTGGTCTGCATATCCCAAGAATCCTGTCATATCACATATTCAGCTGGCTCTTTTTAGGTCCTGGGTCTCAAACTGAAGTACTCAAAACCTGCAAGATGGGAAATGGTTTGCACAGGTTTGGAAATTACTATTTTTCTGTGCAAGGCAGAAAAAGTGTCTGAGCATCACTTCCAGCTTTGCATTATGTTTTAAACTGTTAGAAGAGAATGTCATTTAATGTTGATAATCTCTGAAATATTTTATTGCTCCTGGAAACTGGTCTACTCTATATGGCTCTATGAAAATGTGGGGGAGTTTGGTGGTGTTTCTTCTTTCTTAAGTTGTTCTAATACTCAGTCTTTTGCTGGAAAACAGCCATATTACCATGGTCATCAGTGGGATTTGGCAGATGAGTATCTGCTTTTACTCCAGGAATTATGAGAAATTAATAGCATTACAAAAGGGAGAAGGGGGGAGAAAGTAGCTTGGAAGTGTTTCAGGGTGCTGTAGCTGGTTATGTGACTTCCTGATTTAGTATACAATGTTGATTTATTATATAAGCTCAAAACAACCTTGTTTTCAAAACAAAAGTGTTTCATAGGAAACAGCCATAAAACCACTCCTTATTCTCCAACAGCATCTCACAGAAATGGTGAGCACCAGGGCCCATGGGGGAAACTAAGTTTACTGCTCATTTTTCATGACACTGACATTCTTGTTTTCATCCCAAATAACTTTAGGCACTAAATTTAGGCCCCAGCTGTCTTTGGCTTCTGCTAGCAGTAGTTTTCCATGTCTTGGTTTGATGTAGTGCATTTAAACTTACACTGCAGACAATGCACTGTTTTTTTTAAGTGATGTTTCATGATCTTTAGAAATAATCCATTAGCCTCTCCAAGGTCAAAAGAGGAAAGGCATAAAAATTCTGGTCTGTGGTATATGGGGACGGAGAGGCTCCTTCACAAGGTAACCTGTCTTGGATCTGAGTTTGGGCCCAAAAGATGTCTTTCACTTCAGAAATGTCATAATTGTAAAAGTACTGATGGATGTTTAGGGTGTCTTGTATGTAGCTTTAAATCCACTATCAACCTTTTAGACTACAACCCTCAAAAAAGGACTATGTTGACATGCAAATCCTTGAACCTGGCTATGACATTCCTAGGTAACTGACAGCATGTTGTGAAGCTGTCTTTGTAGTCTTGAAGTTCTGACTGCGGACATTAGCTATTATCACCCTGCATCTTAACATGATATTCCTGATTCATCCAGATTTATATATCAGTATATAGAATAAAACCATTATTGGACTTTTTTTGATTTTGTCTGTCTAATAATTACAGAAGGAGCTCTAGACAGCTGTCATCTGCTTTTCCATCCTGAATAGGTCTTGCAGTCACTTTGTTGATTGGTAGGGGGAAGCAGAAAGAGAGATGTCTGTAATTCTATTTTATAAGTATTTCTTTTCATCCAGCTTGAGCCATGAACAAGCAACAGGACTCTGAGTCTGTCTTTTTATTTAATAGACTTCTTCTATCAAAATCTTCTGTCTGGGCAAGAAGGCAATGCTTAGTTGCCATGTCTGGGAGAACATTTGTCATGTTAGAAGTGTGGAAGGGGCTGCTCCACATTTTTCCTTGTTAGCAGAACAAATTGCAAATGGTTCAGGAGTGGTATTAATTCTACATGCATGCACCAGTCTTGTACACATTTCTTTACTCAGAAATGCTGTGATTTCCTCCTTCCCACCTTTGCCTGGATGTGGAAGGGATTTCCCATTGCTATGTCAACCTTTGATCTGTCTGACTCATCAAATACGTGTCAGCCTTTTTGAAGCTGTGGGCTCTTGTTTATTCATAGAAGATTAAAACCAGGGAGGCATCACACTTTCTGTGCAGATTTTCAAAGAAAATTCCACAGCTGTCTTGAATAACTCTGGATGAAGCACTCGCACACCTGCAAGTGTGTCTAGCAGTCAGAAGAGAGAACCTGGGACTTACATATTCCATACGGCATTGACACCTAATCTGTTGCTTAACCCTTTCTACTTTCATCTGTAAGTAAAGGAGGAGAATTGTAGTCATTCAACACTGAGGATATAAGAATAAAAGTAATTCAACTTACAGGATATGTTTCATATATATCTAGGAAAGAATGTATACTATTTCTTGGGCTATGTGCCAGTGTACTAGGTTTGAATCTGTGAGTGCATAATTTAACAGGTCTTTCTGTACTGGAAAAGCTAGATATTGTTAATTTCCTGTGACATGGCATGAAAACAGACTGGTTGATCTCTTATTATTTTTCAAATATTTATTCCCCTTCTCTCATTCCCCTTCATTCTCAAATTAAGTCAGAAATATGGCCTTTATGTAGTTCGCAATACAATTAGGCTTGCCCCTACACAAGCCAAGAGTGGACATTAAACATGGTTAAACAGTTGACTATAAAATTCCAATGTATTAACAGTTAAACCCAATGTAATGATGTATCACTAAAATATTGTATAAGCTCAAAATGGTACTGACCTTGCAGAACAATAACCCTCATTTACTTCTTAATTCCAGCTGGTTTGTATGGACAAGGTTGAGGCATCTGGTAACTTTTTTTGTATTCCATCCTCCTGCACAACTTGTAGTCTGCCTTGAAAGACAATGAATTTAACTTAATGACAGTGGTGATAAGGCTGCACTAAGTATGCTCCCAACATTTCTACTGGAGTTATTATCCTATAGCCAAAGTACTAAATAAACTTCTCTGCTCCCATCAATTGCTCCAGTCTGTTGTCTAATTTTGCTATTCCAAAGGGCCTGGGGTAACAAAGGGTATTTCTAGTAGAAACAGCTACCCCTAGATTCACCAGCACTGTCTCAACTGGAAAACACAGAGTATTTATTTAGAGCTTGATCAATGCAAATAGAAATTCTTCCACCTCAATATGGCTACTTCCTGTATTGCTGAGTAGCAGTTTTAGGTATCATGCTGGATAATGTTGAATTTTCTTAGTTTGGGTTTAAATAAATCAAAGGGCTGGCTGGTTTTGGTTTGTTTTTTTTCCTTCCTCTATAAAAAGGAGAGCTCAAGTCCCATAGTGTTTGTTGTAAGCTTGATTGAATCAGGCTCTGCCTGCCAAAGTCAGGATGGAGTAATTCAGACTCACTCAGATGCTGTAGACAGATAGGGGCCTTTTGATTTGCTGATTTTTGCCTTCAACAGATCCTTGTCTTAGCTATTCATCTTATTTCAAGTGCAGCAGACACATGGACTCATCTAAACAGCTAATGCCAATGTAAATGGGCTACATTCCTGAGGTGAAATACTGGCAGGTGCAGCTTTTCCCTCTCTGAAGCCAGTCTGAGTGCCTTTAGGCTGCACTTACTGCTCTTAGAACTGCACAACTGGGAGTGATCTCCCCTTATATGCATTACCCCAGTGCAAAAAGGTGCTCATCCTGTTTTCAGGTGATGTTCATGAAGCACACTCTATGCTAAACAAGAATAAAAGTATAGCGACCACTTTCTCACGAATGTGCTGGCTACCTTGGCAATGATCCAGTTATTTATCTGTCAGGATGACAAGTGTCTTCCTTGTCTGGCTGGAGGGAGACAGTCTTTTAGCACATGTTTAAAATCATTGCCTAAAATACATAGGGTCAGAGGTGAATTCAGCTGTGCTAAGACAGGAGGAGCTGGAACATCTTCAGCTGCTGAGGGTAGAAATTGGCTAGTCTCATTTAGACAACCAGGCAGACTGGACAGTTTGGGCCTGTGGGGGCCAAAACACTAGGAAGTCAAACTAGAGGTTGCAGATAGTAAAATCCAAACACAAAATTCCCTGGACTTAGTTTGTTGGTGCCTTCCCAAAAATATCTGCAAATTTATATAGAATTTGCAGGGACACAAATGTTTTCAAAGAAAAAATAAATCTGCTGTGGGGACAATGAATGTATCTTTGACCTCCTTTCTCTGACATGACTGGGCTTTTCTTCATAAATACATCTGCAATGCAAAGGAAAAGAAAATTGCTTTAAGTGTGGGCCATTTTTCAACCGGGAATACCATGATGCACTAATGAATAACTGCCTTAATTACAGTATCTCGGCTGGTTATATACCCTGACTGTGCTGACTTATGTGGCACCAACAAGCATCCTTGCATTGCAGTTGTACTTCTGACTGCAGTGTGTGAGCTCAGTGACACGGTCACTGGATTGTAGGCACACTTCCTCATCTTTCCTGTTCACTTGCATCCTTCTGTCCCATCCTATCAGAGCTGGTATCTTGTGATATTCACATTTCTGTATCCTGAGATATTGAAAACAGTATTGCTGTTATTCAACTACAACTCCTAAATTCCTATATAATTTCAAAGCAATTTTTTTTTTTTTGGCAGTTACTGTGCAGCTACATCATCTTGTGATCATTTGATCACTGTCACCAAGCAAACTGTGGTACTGGTGAAAGGCTGGGGCTGCAGAGGCTGGGGGACATGTTTGAGAGATTCCCTGTTTGGTGGCAGCTTGAGTGTGTGTAAATGTGAACCAGGCCCAAAATCAGATTTTTGAGGAAGCACCTAAAAACAGGGAGTGGCCATGGCCATTCTGCTCCTGATCTTGCTGCACATCATTTCTATAGTGTTACTCTGGATTCAGTTTTCACTGGAAAAGAGGATACATTATCAAAAAGTTAAAATAAAATGAAAAAAATTGACTTTTAATGGCTGTGATTTTAATTTAATTGGACTGAGTCCAGTCAGATTTGGTGGAATAGAAGATGAGAGGTAGGGGTTGTGTCCAGGGAAATGGAAAGGCAAATATGACCAATTTTTTACAATATCCAAATCTAACTGGTGTTAACTATAGCCTCATTGTGCAAATGATCTTTCTTTACTGTGCCAAATTGATTTTAATTAGGACTGATGTATGAATAATTCAAGTATGACATTTGAATGATGCATGTATAGATGACAGCTTCTAAGTGCCTGTTTAAGCAAGGTACAGGGACTTCAAAATATATTTTCAAAGAGTTGATTTAGTAAAAAAACCCTGCAATTATGCAAGTGAGCTACATTTTGTCTTAACTCCTCATGAAGTGTAAACATTGCAGTATGCATGAATAAGGAAAGGAGATAATCTAGCTCTGTACACAGTGCTGGCCTTTAAGCCATTGCCACTTTTGAAATGAGTTTTGAGATAATTCAGATAGCTCCTAGCAAGAGAAATTTACTTCTGTTCAGCTACAAACTCATTGTTTGCTTTCCTTGATTGTGGATCTTTCTGATGTTCTAACATTCTCATATCTCTGCCTTGCATAGAGTCATAGGATAGAAAAGAGAAAGAAGGTGATGAGGATAGCCAGGAGTATGGCATAACTTTCATTAGAGAAAGATCAAACAAACTTGTGTTTGAAAAGGAATAAATAGAAGAGAATATTATTAACGTTTTATAGAAGAAGGAAGAGAAAGGATTAATAATCTGTTTCAAAGTATGAGAACAGTACCCTAACCCCACTGAAAACTACCAGATTTTGAAGCAAGTAAAATTAAAAATTCTACACTCTTGGAGTGTGTGACTACATTGCAGAACTTTCTACTGCAAACTGATTTATAGCTAAAAAAAATACCAGGGACTTGAAGGATTTAAAAAAGAGTTTGAAAATTTCACGGAGATTTTTCCATCATTTCTATCAATCACCCCATCCCTGAGCTCAAGAAGTTCTTAAACATCTGTGTAGGAATGTGTCCCTCCCTGCAGACTTAACACCTCATCACTCTCTGTGACCTTTTTCATGTGCTCTCTTCTAACACATTTTCTGTTGATGGCTACTGATTGTAGGATACTGGGCATTTATGCAGATACTAATTAGTGTTAAGGTATGTTTCTTTCTAACTGAGTATCCTCCAGAACCTGAACGCCAAAGGGGTCAGACTAGTAGTGGCTAGGTTTTGAGAATGAAATTAAATACCAGAGGAATTCCTGGCCATGAGACTTAGTGCTTTTAATTAAAAGTAACATAGAGATTTAGGGGTGAAAGTCTACAGCACAGCAGCTGACTCACTGCTACAGAGTCTGCACTTTGTCACTCCTCATTTTCAAATTAGGGCCAAGGCTGAAAACTGCAATTTTCACTTCTAGGCTCAGGGTAGAAGAATGTGTCTTGAAAACGTTTTCTTTTGATTTCAGAGTCATTAGAGATCTGAATGCATGCTAATCCTCTTATATTTTCCTCATTAGATTTGGATTACTGCAGCCAAGCAAGGGGTGAAAGCTGGCACCTTCTTCTGGTCTATGTAAGTACCTTCTGTTTTCTGGAGATTTTTAACTAATAGTTAAGAATTAATTCAATCTAAGTGTTTATGAAGTTGTTTTCCCTTCTCTAAGCATTCAGTAGGTAGGAGACTCTACCTATAACCCTCTATTGTTTCATTTCTGAACGTTTCTGATAATTAAAGCTGATGCTACAGTTTGCTGCTTTAGGTTCATGCACTGACTTTTAACAGTTGTCTAAAGAAAAGATGTGTGACTTCATTTCAAAGTGTGGTTTTTTGCTAGCAATGTTTCTTAGTCTTCTGAGTGTGGAAGACTTTTACTGTCCTCTTATGTTAATTGACATCACCAGTTTAATTGACCTGAAGGTCTCATTCATGCATTTTATAATACAGTTTATCCTTTGAGCAAGATATCCAATTTCCCTTTCTTAAGAGACAGCCTTGAGGATCTTTGCTATTTATTCTTTTATTTAATGATTCCAACCTATTTTCCCTTGTCCCCAGCAAAATGTAGCTTTACAACCAAAAATGAATTAATTTTGACAATTTTTGAGGAAATTAATGTAGATCAGTCTTTCTATTGCAGCTTTTGGGAGGATTACAGGAGCAAAGAAAACATTTAAGCTAGAAGACTGAAGTAATAAGGGGATTTGACTTTTTAAAAATTCCTTTAAAAATACAACATTTTACTGTTTTAAATATCATAAAGCACATGGAGGGAATAATAAAACAAACCACAAGTTGATGATAGGTTTAGGCTTGCAAGATTAAATCTGACAGAGCTCCACTCTGGTACTCTACAAACCAAAGAAATGAATGTGATTCCTAAGTTCTATAGCTACATAGTTTACATAAATATCCTGGCCAATGCATGTTTGTGGATATAGAATGTTGAAAAGGTAGCCAAGGACAGGTTGTATGAATGGCGTTAGTAAGGGAGTGAGGCGGTCAATTTATGTATGATTGAAATATCTATGCCTTAAAACTGCATTATTTCATCTGGTATCCAGAATATTTCTGGGAGAATTTTCAGGCAGACTCAGGAAAACAGCATTTTCAAAAGATTTTAGTCAGAAATTAGCCAATTGAAAAAATGGATTTTCTTTTTTACGTATTGTACAAGTAATAAAAATATAAAAATTGGATAGTACCCAAAATTACTATTCCAGTTTAAAATGTTGCCTTATTTGCAAATTTTAGTATAAATTCTCATTTTTATGTGTTTTTTTACAACCCAAAGTTCTCCATGTAGTTGGAGACTGAGAACTACTGTTTGTCTATAAGACATTAAAAACTAAGGTATTTCCAAATGGCTCCAGCCATCTCTATTTCTTTGTCAGGGGTTTCCATAGAGTGCTGAATTCAGTTCATTATGATGACTGATGGTGGTGTCTGATTCCTGCCTTGGGATTCTGCTACTGATCTTATGGATTCTGGACTGACTGGGCTATTGTATTTAAATGACTATGTGGTCATTGACCTGCAGAGCTTTCCTAAGAAGAGATATTTGGAACTATAACAGTTGTTTCTAAGGTTAGTCATTCTCATAGCATGAACTTGGCCTCAGCAGCCAAGTGAGAATGGCAGTCACTGTACAAACAGTAAAGTAAGAGAGGTCTGTTCTGCAGAGTGAGAAGCTCTCAGGGTTCAAGTCCCTGTGCTGCTGACCTGGTGTTTCAGATGGCTCTGTTCTGATTCACACCAGCCTAGCCCTCAGTGGCTACTTTAAAGCAATGGAAATTTTTCCAGCATCTGGAAACAGAAAAAAGGAATGCTATCAGAGCAGGGTGTACTGATGTGAGTGAGCACTGTAGTGGATTTTATCCACGCCAGCTATCCAATAGCAGCATTCAAAAGGGTTCATCTGGGTTAAAGCTACCAGAATGGATCTTTTATTTACTCCTGCTTAGAAGAGTTAGATTTACTGCTTTGAGTTCTGACTACATTTGTGAACTTTTAATCATATTTCTTCTGGAGTCTGTAGACATTCAGATGGTCTGATGTTATTCTGTTTGCAAATTAAGAACCAGTATTAAGTAACAAAGAAGATACAGCATGTTAAAAGCAAATTATGCTATTATGATACATTATATTCATATTAAATTCAGTTCATAGCAAGCATTTGTTGATGCTTTTTGTATTCTATGGTAACAAGGTATATCTTTGTATTTTGTGATCCAGTGTCATCCCCCATGAGCGCAGAATATTAACAATACTTCAGTGGTTAACCCTTCCAGACAATGAAAGGTAATTCACCTGTCACCTGCTGTTGGATAAGTGCTTATTTGTCTTTTTCTTTATAAGTAGCTGGAAGAGCAAGAAAAAATTTAATTCTGAAATTTATTTTTGTCTGTTACAAGCCATCATTTATTTAAGGATTTGTTTGGGTTCTGCATTTAGTGTGAGTTCTTTGAGATTTGCGGGGTTTTGTTGGTTGATTTGGGTTTTTTGGGGTTTTTTTTCATATCAGCTTTTAACCATCAGCAGTTTGATTCTTCCAGATAAATGCATGGTTTTAATTTATTTCTTATCAAAAAGCATGTGGTCACATGGATTAAGTTGGATTGTTCTTATCCTACTGAGCCTAATATGGTTTAACAACCTTTCAGGCAATGGCAGTTGTAGAACTGGACACAGAGCTCTAGGAAAATGTTAAGATTTTAATTATGAGTGGGTTTTACTACACAAGTTCCCACATGCTGCTGCAAGGCCCAGAAAGGCTGCTGTTATGATTTCTCCTACAAGATTTAGAATGAGCATGTGTCCTCAGAAGGTACCCCATGTGCCTCCTTGCATGTGTTCTTCGGTTTAATAAAGCTGCTAAACAACTAATCATGGAAACAAAGACCTGCTAAATAATTGCAGGATTCTATGACTGAGAAACAGTTCTTTTTCCATAGAGCTAAGTCTCATTGGAAAATTGAGTCGATTTAACTTGACCTAGCTAGCCTGTGTTTTTGTGGTGTTGTCAAAGGAAAGCTAACCTGAACAAGACCTTTCTTCCTTTCAGGCCTTATGTTTATGCCTTCTACTCTGAGCAACCAG
This sequence comes from Oenanthe melanoleuca, assembly GCF_029582105.1. Classification (NCBI taxonomy): domain Eukaryota; kingdom Metazoa; phylum Chordata; class Aves; order Passeriformes; family Muscicapidae; genus Oenanthe; species Oenanthe melanoleuca. The sequence goes on from NC_079335.1 coordinate 13,449,301, forward strand.
ATGCTGCTGGCCACAGATATGGTCCTTTCAACTCAGAGGTTAGCACAGATTTTTTTTTCCCCTACAGAAAAAGCGGGTGTTGCTAGCACATTTTTTCCCCCAAAACATTGATGCTGATCAGGAGCAACATTTTTAGCAACTTTGTTTTCACCTGTTTCTGCAGTTTGCTTCCATTCTGCCAGAAAAAACCAAAGTTATCTTCTAAAGGTTTTATAATGTAAAATTCACTTCTGGGAAAAGGAACTGCCCGTGCCTTTCAGGAGGCTATTTCTCTGTGTGATATGATAATGCAAATGGAAAGATTTATTTGGCAAAGACAGGAGTGTATTTGTGTGCAACAGCATAATTTAACTTTCCTGTAACAATTTATCCTTCTGAAAAGTAATTAAGATATAATACAGAAAATATTGAGATAAAATGCAGAGGAGAAAAAAAAGCTTTCTTTAAAGCTGACAGCCAGCAGTAGCCAAAGTAATAATTCCAGTCTGTCAGGAAATGTAAAAAGCTGCTAGTTCCAGTTTCATATAGGCCCTACAGGGGTTCAGAAAGCTTTTCCAAAACGGTTCTCTCAGGACCATACTGCTGAGTTTGGAAAAAGTTTTAAAGCACCATAAGGCATTTTAATGCAAAATTATGTGCAACATGCTGCAGCAGTTTAACCCCTTGTTTGACTTTGTGTAGCTGGCTGGGACTGATGGGTATTGTTTCGCTTGACAACACTGTCCAGTTGATAAAAACTTGTCACTTGTGGGGAGGAAAGTAAGTGCTGTACCCAAATGTCCTGCTTTGATTGGCTGGGATCTGGCATTTCCAATGATGTCTGACATCTTGCAAAGGTCCTCTAGTTTCAGTGCAAATGCATGCCTGCAGATTCGCATCACAAAACTTCAAAGCATTTTATGTAAGATTTTCAAAGGGTAAACAAATGGTTGCAATCTTCAAAAAGTGAAGAGTGTATCAGATACCTGCCCTGTGGAAGGCAATGCCAATCTTCTTTAGCAGCCAGGTACCCAGTAATAGTTTCTTATTTGTTTGCTTAACATCTGGTGGCTGTTCTTGATGGGAGAAGAGGGCAAAGAGAAGCAGCATTAATATTTTTTAGTATGGTTGAATTATTTGAGCTGTTTAAACGGTTTGCAGTGGTTATGAAGTTGTTGTGGGTAGCAGCTCTGTTGGAGCAGTTTAAGCCATAGTCCTAGAGCAGTGATTGTGAGGAATTATTCCAAATCTGCACTGAAGCACCCTGTTGGATGGAGAGAAACAGTCCTTTTTCTGGGTAAGCAGAGGTTAAGAGAAACAGTCCTTTTTCTGGATAAGCAGAGGTTAAGATCTGCCAGCACTTGCTAAATTGACAGACGTGGGTATGTGTCCATGTTGTCATTTGGCTCAGAACAGGAGTTGTGTCTGATTCAGTCAGGCAAGGTATTGGTAATGAGAGCTCTGTGATTTAATGATGTATTTCTTAATAATGCTTTATAGTTCCTCTTAGTGAAATGTTACAATTACTATATCTGCATTATGATTGAAAACTCTGATTTTGTTTATCTGAATAGAGCCACTTCCTTCTGAATAGAATTGTGGAGCTTTTTCTATGGACTTTAAAGGGGAATATTAAAATGATGACATCGAAAATGTTCTTTAAATGATGGTGTTTAATAAATCTGCTCAGCATCCAATGTAGCAATCTAGTTTAATTATAAGAGTCTAAAAAGTGAAGTGTAGCAAAGTGTTCGTAATAGGAAAAGTCATTATAAAAGCAAAAAGCCCCCAAAGGCTCTTCCTCTGTGGGCATTCTTGTGGATGGTTATCTGAAGGCTGATCTCTAATTGCAAGGTAAAGCTTCAGCTCTTAATAAGTGTGAATTAATAGCTTATGAGAGTTTTGCAAATAGATAGTTTTATGTCATTTGTATTAAACACAAGAAAGCCATGAAACTGATTTTTAGCAAATTGAGAACAGATGCTTAGCAGAAGAGCATGTATGGGTTTGCAGTTCAAACAGTGGACCAAACTTTGTGAATGGAAATTTAAGTAAATGAATACAGCTGTGTAAGTACACAGATGCTGAGGTTTGCTAGGGGCCAGGTTTCGGGATAGAAAAGCTAGAGGAAGTATTTTATATTGTTTCTCTTGACACTGGTTTCAGTATAATTTTTAGGAGCTATGAAATCTACATCATCTGGAAGAAAGTCCTCAAAAGGATCCCTTTTAGCTAATTCCTTGATACCAAGTGCATGACTTCCCTGTGAAATCAGTTTTTTCTTGTGTACAGCTGGCAGCAGTTAGACATTTGGAGTATTACTGACCATTTTCCTTTAAGCAAACGCAGATCAACCAAACAATAAAGTTTGAAAACAGGCTTGTAACAACTCTGTTATATTTACAATGGGATTCTTACTTCCTTTGAAGAGTGAATATTTTATGCTGATTTTTCTTACTCAGTTAGTAGTTTGAGGAATAGTGGTTTTTTTTTAAATCCTCCAAATCTTTATTAGAATAAAGTGAATTTTTGGGCTTATTATTTATTTTATCCTAAATTTATTTTAAATATATAATCTTAGAGGTCTAATGGCATCCAGATGGCTCTGAGATATGTGTACAGAGTGTCTTAAAGCAAGAAGCAAAAGGACTTAGAAACACTTAAAATTTATTGGTGAATTGCCAGTGTTTTTCATATAAATGGAATTTATATTATAGCAACTATCCACAAGTGTAACTTTGCATATCGACTAACATGCATTTCAGCATAAGCGAGTTGATTATCTAGGTTTTGGTGTTTGGTGGGGGCTTTTTGTTTTGTTTGATTTGTTTTTGTTTTGTTGTTTGTTTGTTTGTTTTTGGTTTTTTGTGGGGTTTTTTGCCTTTTTTTTGCTTTGGGGTGGGGGTGGTTTGTGGGTTTTTTGTTTTTTGCTTTTTTCTTTAAAAACATTTTAGGAGGTATTTCAGTGGGTTCTATCATGTTTCCAGGAGAGTTATGGGAGTTATAAAATATATGCTTGCTTTTGATTTACTTCTGCCTTTTTTTTTTTCTTTCCCTCTGTGCTTCTGCAGTTGAACTCTGGTAGGTTGGTCCATCCAGGTCAAGAAGCAAAGCTTTGGCTGGCTAGTTACCCTTGTGATGTTACAGTTTCCTTCTGTAAGTGGGGAGGGATTCCCTCCTCCATAACTCTGTTCTGACTCTTCTCAAGCAAGACTAAGAATTGGCTGGTTAATAAGAACTTGGCTTTTTTTTTTTTTTTTTCTAGCTAACTTTTTTTTATATAAAATATTCTAGAAATATACTACCATAAGAGCTCTAAAACACATCGAAATCTGACAATGCTAAGCCATTTCTGCTGCTCCTCTAACATGCTGTCTTGAGACAGTCATTTCAGTGTTCAGACTTGGGTCTCCCGCGCTCACATGTTTCTGGCATTGTGGAGCTCTGTCTGAGCTGATTCAGAGACAGTAAAATGAGAATCCTTCCTTTCCCTGCTGCTCCTCTCATCAGGACTGCACAAAGCTTGAAGCGTTTTAAAAACAGAAAACTGGTGCTGCTTTATTAAAATGCCTTTCTGGAGAAAGACGAATGAGACTGGACTAGAATCTCCTTTCCAGCTGCTTGCGTTGGAAGCAATGAAACAGCATGGCAGATGGTAACATCCCCTTCTTCCCCGTCTCTGTTTATGGAGCTCTGTAACTCAACAACTGGGAGAAGCTGCCTGAGTGCATAGAACTTAAATAGCATCATAAATCTCCAACTCTCCCCCAGCCCACTCAGCGTGCTCCATTGCAGATTGTGGTTTATCTCCTGGTAGGTGTCACCTGTCAGCTCTTCTCACACCATCTCGAGCAGTGCCAAGAGCCTGCAAGTTTTGTTACAGTCAGCAAGAGTGGGACAGTTCAAAGTTATGACCAAGCTGATTAATAGGATACTAGTTTACTCTAGCTAGATCTTGGGTTTTTTTTTTCCTTCTATGTTTTTTTTTATTCCTTCCACAAGTCTGTCCTAGGTAATTGTGCATTTAGGAACAATGACATTACCCAATGAGATGCCACACTGAAACCGCTAGGAAATCAAATTCTCAAAATGCCCAGATAGCAGCACAGAGTTCTCATGCACTGCCACCAGTGTGCCCCACCCAGCCAATTTGAAGGATATGAGCTCTGCATTAACTGAGTCTCACCTGCATAGCTCTGATCTGCAGAGCTGGCAAATGGGGTTCTGGTGATTTCAGTGAGGTGCAGGGTCTGTCACACAATAGTGGTACCTGCTACTGCTATGGGTGAGGGTACTTAATGTCACTAATTCAGCCAAAACATTGGTGTGGAAAACTTGCAGAAGTCATTGAGACTGGACAGCCTTTAATACTCATACCTGAACTGTCATTCTAGTGAAATGTTCCATTTCTACCAGTATTCTACCCTGGACACTAATTAACTTATGTGCAATGAATTTTGCTGTAATTGAAATTAACCTAAGATTATTATTTCATACTGAATACCCCTATATAACTATGTATTTTCATACACAGAAGCCCCACTTGCTTTAAAAACACCAATTTAATTTGCTTTTATGCTATCTGCTCTTGTAACAGCTGTTCTGCTTTCAGTACAATTTGGTGAATTCCTCCTTAAAAAGGGGTAGATCCTAAATTGTCCAAAAGCCTAAATATTTGATAAGGCCATAGCATTTATGCTTCAGGATAATCTGGCACATGTAGCTTTACTATCTGATGTGAGTTGAGACAGGCTTTTTTTCTGAGTCCAGACATCTCTCCCTGCCAGTACAGGAGAGTAGTTATGGCTCCCCTCTTACTCCGCCTAAGAGACCTAAGAGAAAGCTTCCTCCTAAGAGGAGACAGGAAAGACCAGTTGCAGCTCCAAAGAAAAGAAGAAAAGTACATAGAGTGGATCAATATTCTACGGAAACTCGTCGGAAGAAAGTAAGTTCCAAAAATTTATGATGGAAGTGCCACTTTTTGAGCACTACTACTTTATTTTTTCAGCTTGGGAGTTCATTCCATACTTCATTTTGGGATTTTGCGGCCAAAATATTAATGTACTAAAGGAGCAAAGGAGAGCAGCCAAAACCAGACTAAGCCTTCTGGGAGCTGTGTTTTTCTTGTTTCAGACTGTTTGCATTAGGGAAAGTTATCTTTATAATCTCTTTATTTTTTAAAATCCAGCCATCAGCTGGAGGCAGTGTCAGAAAAATCTACCACTGCTGCTAAGCCTTCTGCAATATGTTGTAGTCTCCGTAACTCCCAGCTCATGGGAGCATGGTGATTATTTGAGGTTTTGTGTCTAGTCATCATGGTTGTAGAAATGTCCTGAAAATGTGACTACTAAATCTAAAAGTGAAAGAACATTTGTTTTAAAAATACACATTTTCAAGTAATTTTGTGACTTTGGAGGGTAAGGAATTTTATTGCAGGATTTCTGAATGGTGTATTTGCAAGAGGTGGTGCATAAGTCTGTTTTCACAAGGAAAACATCAAATAGAAATTGCTTTATTAGGAAAAAGTGCAAGTGGATGAAAAGAGTATTCCTTAGGGTATTGTCTTTATCCACCTGGCATTAACAATCTATGTCTTTCTCCTTCAAGCTAGAAACAAAAGACTTTACACTCCACAGTATCCTATAAGAGGCTATAAGCATTCTTTTCAAGAGGTTTTTTTGTGGGGATATTTTTTGACTTGTTGCGCAATTCAACTTTAGAGTTATTTTGAGACACATTATTTAAGTGTAAAAACATGGCAGACAGGGACATGCAAAAAAACCTACGTCTAGAACCCTAGAAATTTTCCAGAGAACTTTTAACATTTTAAGATTTATCTGAGAGGAGAACTAATAACTACTATGGATGATATTGCTATTACTCGCTAATTTGCCATTTCAAGCTATACCCTTCTGACATGAAATAGAGCAGAAAAAACATTCTAGTGATATGACAAATGTTCATATGTTGCTCCTGTTTTTGTCTTTCTTTTTCTGAATGAAAAGGTCATCCAACCTTACCCCTAAAGAAGTTCTGATAAGTCTACTGTGAAAATTTGACACCATTGTTTCAGGAAAAACCCCTACTATTACGTAATAGTTGCCATAATATCTGCAAATTAATCTTTTGATGCTGTTTGACAGCAAAGAAATGCAGTGCAGGATGGATCCTACCAATTATTTTTTAAAAGTTTAAAAGATTCTTTTTTTTTTTTCATTCCTTCTAATCAGACTTCTATGGGAAAACTTGTGAGAGAATCCAGCTGGTTTTAGTATGTTTCAGATCCCACACTCAGCACTTTCACAATGCTACAAAACTCTTTATTGTAGCACCATCCAAGTGATCCATGTATCTTGAAAGATATGATTCTGTTCAGTCTTCCAAAGTCTTGATATTAGGTGAAGAAAGGTTTATGCAACAACTTTATTGTTTGCCAATAAATCTTTGAAAGTTACATCTGGGAGGAGCTGTAAGAGGAAGTCAGGTTGCTCAAGAGGGTAGCTAAATAGATCTATCACTTGAAATCCTTGAATTATTGTTTCTCTATATTTTTATCATCATTATTATTTTTTAAAAGAAGACTCAAACTTGCTGACAAAAGTAAACATTAAAGGGAAATCTGTCTGGATTTCCAGCTTCCTTGAATACTCTTTGGATTCTGAGTTAAAGTTGAATTTCCAGACTGTATTTATAGACTTCCATAAATATGGAATTCCCATTTGTAGAAGAAACTCTTTCTTCTTGGAGAGTGGAAGAATGCTGAAACAGAAAATTTTCTTTTTTCTGAACTTGAAGGTTTCAAAGCTTTAACCTAAGTGACTACTTAGGCTTTTCTGAATTAAAATATTTTGAAAATTCACCCTTTGTCTGAACCACTTCCATATGTTGCAGAAATTGTTCGTCCTGTTCCCCACTGTGATTCCTTCTCCTATAAGTCTCTTCTCTGTGTATTTATAGTGCCACATGGGAGCTGACATTTTCTGTCTCGTAACCTAGCAGACTCATTTAACATCTATCCCTTAATGACTCAGGCAAAGGGAGAATTTCTGAACCATCTCTTTCTGGGTCACACTAACATGGTGTTTGTTTTAGAAAATTCTGCTGAAATTTAGTTTTTTCTTGTCCAGAATTTATTATCATTCTGTTTGTCATTGGGAGGACTTTTTATTGTCAATACTTGAACCAGCCAAATCAGACAAGTGAGGAAGGAGTTGTCATATAGTAACAACAAATGTTTTCTTCTCAAAATCAAAACAAAATTAGTCCTCTGCCTAAAATCTTACTTTTCCCCTCTCTGTGCCATCTGGTAAAAAATGTTTCATTTTTTTTTAAGGCTGAAAACATAGTCCTTTGTCTTGCTTTTTTTCTGTTTTTTTTGTGTGTTTTTGGTTAGGTTTGTTTTGTTTCATTTTTTATTTTGTACTGGGGTGGTTTTTTTTTTTTGTTTGTTTGGTTTTTGTTTTTTTTTTTTTTGTTTTAATTAATAAAGAACTTAAATGAAGAAATCACAGTACAGTATCCGTGTCCTCTGGGGCCTGCAATTTTGCCAGAACTGTCATTTGAACCATTGGAAACTCTTGGCTCTGAAGCTGAAGAACACTCACCCTGAGCCTGACGTGCGTGTTGTCATCCCGGTATCAGATGTCCTTTGAAGTGAATTTCATTAAGTGACTTGGCATGTGAATCCCAAGTTTAAAGCTTCATTTCATGCTCATTGTTTGACTAATCAATTCACATAAAATATTGTTTTCTTTTGAAGGCACTGCGTTCTAGCTATAAGAAACAATCTGAACCCCAAAGTCACATATGTTTTTCTACTATGAACTCGTTATTTTACCAACTGTACATGTTCATGGGAGGCCTAAGATCAGCCATAAAGACCTTTTGCTCTTGTGTCAACATCTCAGCAGGGCTTTCTCACAATGAAATCATGGTGTGGATATACAAAAAAAAGGGTACAATAATTTCAGGCGTAACAGCTCAGCCAAGGCTTTGCTTCTTGACCTGGATAATTTTCCCATTGGAGTTTTGCCAAAGGTCCCCTGTGTGTTGAAGCAGGAGCACTGCAATGACAGAATTAACTTTTTTTCTTTCTGAATATTTATACAGATGATGGTGAATCCCCTGAGAGAGATTGACAAGACAGTAGGACAACTAATGGATGGACTGAAACAGTTGAAACTACATCGATGTGTCAATGTTATATTTGTTGGTGATCATGGTAAATTTTAAACCATAATATTTATCAGAAGACAAGTGCTTAAGCAATGTAGCTGTAAATATAATAGGTAACCTAAATCAAAGTTCCATTTAACATATTTTTGTGCTCATCTTTTTTTTCTGGAAGTTAACTCTCACAAAATAAGCCAGTTGATGTGGACTGGCAATTCAGCTCACCTGTTAACTGTCATGGAGGGACATTTCTCTTTCTTAACAGTGATTTGGATATTTACTTCTTTACTCAGAGCTTTTCAAATCTTAGTCATTCTGATATCACATCCAAGTGTAGTTCTTTTTGGATGTATTGGAGGGAAATAATTTACCTAGAGTAATCTTCTTGTCAGTTTTCATGGAATGAAAAATTTAACAGCCTTGTTCTCCTGTACATAAAAAGATTAGGACTTTAGATTGAGGCATTTCCATGGCAATTAGTGGGTCAAGTTATCCTATCAGAATAAAGACTGGAATATCTTTCTTATATCTACAAAATATAAGACTTAGATGGAAAAGTCATCAAAATAATGGAGGAAGAAGGTAAAAAGATATTTCATGTTCAGATGTAGCCACCTAAAAGCACAGATATTATTTGGTTCGTCTTATTCCTTCAAACATTAGAATAAACTTTGCAATATAGGAAATAGTAAATATTAGCAAAGATAAAAAGAGAAGGAAAGTTTTATTAAAGGAAAACATGGGTTTGCATAATTTTTTTAGTGATACCACCAAAGGCCCTCTTCTTTTTAGATCTTTATTCCTGACAGTCTCCCATGAACTGCTACATTAGCAATAAAATGGCATATGCCTCCTTTCTGGCTGTGGGTAGAGAAGGGTAAGGCTCTGGAAGGATTTCCAGGGGTGGCAGTTTTGTGCTGAGAATCTCCTGTGGCTGGCAGTACATTCCTTCCCACCACAAATAACTGCAAGAGAAAATTGTTTATCTGTGGCTGCCTTAGAACAGACCACCAAGAGACAATACCTTTTGTGTGCTATTCCTCTTAAAATAATTTGTTTAAAAAAAAATAATCCCTAAAGTAGTACATTAAACTAGAAACAGACTTTGATTTTTCCATGAGTTTAATTTGGAGCTGAGTCAGTGCACACATGGTGTATGTGGTGACTGTTCCTATGATGTTGAGACTGATATTTCTCTCAGGCACTCCTAGTTTGAGTCCTACCAGTGCATTATGTTGGAATTAGATGGTTGTAAAGAACAAGATTAGCCATCCAAAAGGAAATAATACATAGGGTGTTTGGAGCCTCCCTTTTTTGCTGTCCTGGAAAATGGGTTTATTTTCAGGGTTAATTTTCAGGATTAAGGTTCAGGATTAATTTTACATTTTCTTTCTGTAGGGATGGAAGACACGACTTGTGAAAGAACTGAATTTTTAAGCAACTATCTGACGAATGTGGATGATATAATTTTGCTTCCTGGATCTTTAGGGCGAATTCGCCCTAGGTCTAGCAATAACCTAAAGTGTAAGTTAATTTAATTGTACCCTTTATATAATGAGAACTAAACTATATTCCTTCCTATCCAGCTTGGATATTAAAAAAAAAAAAAAAAAAAAAAAAAAAAAAGGCATCTGGTACATTTTATAAGCTAATAGCAAACAAGTGACTTGTTAATTTTGAATTCAGTAGTTTTATCATACTTTTGGCATAGATGAGAAGTCATGTGGGCTGCTAAACAGCAACAGACTGGAGATGTTGAAGGATATAAGGAAGATTAGAACATGCATTCAGGGCCAATGTTGTCAGTAAAACTTGTTGCTATTTTGAACCATGCTTTTAGTTTACTCTGATTTAGTGTTTGAGATTAACTAATCTTTGACAATAGCTCTCAGGGCTCAGGCAAGGGTCCTCTGGTGAAACTAACTCTAATCTCAAGCATTTCAGACTAGCTGCCCTCCTTTTGCCTCCAGGGCAGCAGTACCAGGACAGGGCTTGTGCCAGCACCCTGACTGCTCTGGTTCAGCATACGAGGCTTTGCAGCAGTTTAAGCTACTATGTAAACTGTGTAACTCATAAATAAACCATAAGTACCTGTGGGTTTTGCACCATATGCTTCCAAGAGTGACAACTTTTGATAGAGGGGAAGATCATAAAGCTGGGATAGCCAAGTGTTCCCTCACAACACTTCAGATATGCTCTGGGTGAGGACAAATTTCATGGAAGATCCATCTTTGAAGATTAAATACTTCCAGAATAATAGCAAAAATCATAAGAATTTGATAAAATATCCTTAATACTGAATTGTGTATGCATTTACTTTACTATAAACTTTTTTACCTGGATGTTTATGCTCAAGGAATATATGATGAGCGTGTAAAGATTTTGTAGACTAGCCTGAGACTGAATTCCTACAGTCTACTGTGAACAAATTTCAATTCTGAGAAGTTAGTGGGGGTTTTTTTCAAGATCTTTCAATCTTGTTTTCCCAAATTGCTGAGAAAAATAAGCTTTCCTTGGAGAATGAATGGTGATAAGTTTCAAAAAGATCATTTTGTCTGTCTGACATCTGAGTCATACCACTGGTTTTCCCACAATAACATTTTCCTATTTTGTCCTCTGTCTGTAGCTTCCTAGTTTGAATATTTGCAATCACTTTTTGAACATAGAACAAAGAAGCTGTTTCTTACCTTTAGAACTGGGACTTATTTCCTTAAATGGCAAATTACAAAATTCTCTATTCTTTATTGTTCTCAATACTGCAAACATACCTTTGAAATGCAAAAGCCTGCAGCTTGTATTTTGAGATGCAATAGAACCCATTTTAAGCTCAACAAGATGGTGCCTTAAGCAACAAAACCAATAGCATTTGAATAAGGGATTTTCACTTCTCAAAATGTTCTTTTAGCCTATTTTTCCTCTCATGACTTAAAAATGTTTCCCCCACCTCCCAGAAGAACATAGTATGGACTGTTACTGGGTTTGGCCTTTCTACATCTTGCATGCCCTTTTAATAGCCTGAAGACAAATCCTGAATATTTTACTGTGGCTTTTCTCTTACTCAGCAGTAGCCTATGAAATTGGTCAAATGTTAAAAGAGATCAAAAAATGCTACATATTTCTCTAGCTCCTTCTAGAAGAATACATTGTTGCATTCAGGTATGCTTTCAAAATTTTTCAAGGAAAGTCATTGTATTTGGGGATAATTTTATTTTAAATTAAAATAGCCAAAGTCTTGAAAGTATGTGTTTGCAGAAAACAAAATAAGTATTAAGCTAAGGCCCAGATTATAAACCAGTGAGAACACTACCTAAGCAACGATATGTGACCAAGCCATCACAGGGCATATGCAAGACAGCCAGGGGATCAGGCCCATCCACAATAGGTTTAGGAAAGTCAGGTCCTGCTTGACCAACATGATTTCCTATGACAAAGTGACCTGCTTCTGTGGATAACATTTACCTGGATTTTGTAAAGTCTTTGATATTGTCTCCTGTATCATTCTCTTGGAGAAACTGGAAGCCTGAAGCTTGGACAGGTGCACACTTCAGTGGGTAAAATATTCTCTGGATAGCTGGGCCCAGAGTGTTCCCCAGGGCTCAGTATCAGGGCCAGTCCTGTTTAATACCTTTATTGATGATCTGAATGAGAGGATCAAGGGCACCCTGAATTAGTTTGCAGACAACACCAAGCTGGGCTTGAGTGTTGATCTGCAGGACGGTATCTGGACAGGCTGGATCAGTGGCCCAAGGCCAGTGGTGTGAGGTTAAATAAGGTCAAGTTCTGGATCCTGCAGCTGGGTCCAAGCTGTGACTTGGGTCACAACAACACATGCAGTCCTGCAGGTTGGGGAACAGTGGCTGGAAAGCTGCCCTTGGAAAAGGAGCTGGGGGTGCTGGTGACAGTGACTGTACATGAACCAGCTGTGCCCAGGTAGCCAAAAAGGCCAATGGCATCCTGGCCTGGATAAGAAACAGTGTGGCCAGCAGGATCAGGGCAGGGATTGTCTCTCTGTATTTGGCACTGGTGATGCTGCACCTCAAATCTTGGGTTCATGTTTGGGCTCCTCACTCAAAAAAGGACATTATGGGGCTGGGGTTTGTCCAGAGAAGAGCAACAGATCTGGGGAAGGGTCTGGAGCACAAGTCTGATGAGGAGCAGCTGAGGGAGCTGGGGCTGTTTAGCCTGGAGAAAAGGAGGCTCAGGGGAGACCTTGTCACTCTCTACAGCTTCCTGAAAGGAGGCTGGAGCCAGGTGGGAGTCAGGCTCTCCTGCCAGGTAACAAGGGACTGGGCAACAGGAGAAGCCCTCAAGTTGCATCAGGGGACATTCTGATTGGATATTAGGAAAATCTTCTCTATGAAAAGGATGGTCAAGCACTGGAACAGGCCACCCAGGGAAGTGATGGAGTTACCACCCCTGGAGGTATTTAAAAGACGGAGCATTTGTGGGCCTGTTTAGTGATAGACTTGGCAGTGTTGCATTAAGGATTGGACGTGATCTTAAAAATCTTTTCCAACCCAAATGATTCTGTGATTCTGTGATATATAGAAAGCACTTTTGGTAAAGGTCAGGGAAGTATTAGGAAGTATGCTTAAGTAAACCTTGTGTTTTCTTTTGCAAATTTTTAATATTTTCTATTTTTTTTACCTTTGCTTAACAGATGACCCTAAAGTGATTGTTGCCAACCTTACAGTAAGTATTTAGGACTGGGAGGTATCTGTCTATGCTTCACTGTTCACTTCTTGATTTGTGACATTATTCAGCTTTCTTTTCTCACTCTTTAGACAGGAAAATCAACCAACCATTATTATAAATAAGAATGTTAAATAGTGCCCTTCATGAGCACAGATTAATGTTTGTCATGTTTTCTGCTGTTTGCTGCTCTAGTAGCTTTTATAATCTTTTTGGGCAGTGCAGAGACAGAATCTCTGGGCTGTCTTTCCTCCCTGAATTGAATCTATTTATTCATTGCTCAGAATTGGAAAGTAATCTTTTAGGGTAAACATTTTACTAGCAATTTGAAGACTCTGAAAAAGTGCATTTGATAGTCTTCAACTCTAACCTTGCCATTAATGGAAGAAAAGGGTTTAAAATTAAAATTAAAAAAACAAAACAAACCCCCCCAAGTTTTGTAACCAGATGGCTTTAAATATTTCTGCAGATGAGGTGTACTTTTGGGCATTCAGATTTCAGCTGGAACTTAAGCTTTGGTTCAGTTAGACTAAAACTCTTCATCTGTGAGTTAAGTATGTGTGATATTTTATTTGATGGTTTCATAAAGACTGTCACGAGAATGAAACTTTCCAAATATATCTTTGAATGGCTCCCTGGGCCTTGCCTGCATGTAAATACTGCACAGAAATGACTGGACTACATACTCTAAGTGTACACTTTGTTTTCCAGACATCAGTGATGACCTTAACAGCTTGATTTCTGTAGTCAAAGGTATTATGTGCATTTAAGCTAACTGAGAGCATGCTATTTGTAACCATTTATTTTTCAGTGTAGAAAGCCTGACCAGCACTTCAAACCTTACCTGAAACAGCACCTGCCCAAACGCTTACACTATGCTAACAACCGAAGAATTGAGGATGTCCATTTACTGGTGGATCGTAAATGGCATGTGGCAAGGTAAATCCTTGCTTTTGCTTCCATCCTGATTTTCAGTCTTCTGAGGAAATGGGATGCTTAGGATTGCCCTGTCTGTTAGCACCCTGTGAGCAAGAGGAGTTTTGAGAACACAAAATATTTTCAAGTGTGGGAAAATCAGTTGCTTCATAAAAGGTAGAAACCCAGACTGATTTGCTCAAGCAGCTTGGTGGTTTTGACTGATTAGCTGAAATGTAGAAGCTGATAAGTCTTTCTAATGATGTGCAAGCTTAGTCCAACAGGGGAGCAGGGAATATGGGAGGAAGAAGTAGGCTTATGTGGTGAGGGGATGTTTGGGAACAAGAGTTTAGTAGGTGAATGGAACAGAAACAGAGATATTGTCAGAGTGGGTAAATGTCTGAGAATATGTGGAAGGATGTGACAGGGTGGCCATCAAGGTACTGTGCTGGCAGTGTATTGTATTTCACAGAAAGCCAGGATGCTTTAGCTCAGGCAAAAACTCGGATTTGGGTTGCTCTTAGCCATATGACTGAATTTTTGGTTATGGAATATGGACAGTGTTTATTAGTCAGCTAAAAATTGAATGAGGAAAAACCAGTTGGCACATACACATACAGAGTGAGCAGGAGAAGAGTAGTTGTTTATGGATGGTGCACAGCATTCTATTTGAGTATACTTTGACGCATGTTATGTATTGTAATATGAGAATGGTGGGGTCTTTTTGCATGAATCTGACTCAGTGCTTCTTGGAAGATGACACAGCTTTTGGCTCTGTTATGAGCTTTAGATTATGACAGGATTTTTTGCCCATATAGCTGCCAGGCAAACACACAGTGTGTTGTAAGTGCCTTTTGACATCCATGCTTATCTTTCCATGAATTAGGCAAGGATCACTCCACAGAAGCAATGAATGAAAAACTCCATTTGCTTTCTTGCATAACTCCACTGGCTGCTGGCAGGCTGCCTCATTGGGGTTATGTATATTTCAAAGAATCACACTCTGAATTTTAGGTCTATGTAAACTTTAGTGTTAAGAGTTTTACTGGAATGGATGGGATTGCCCAGGTTGATTTACATTTAGTAATTTCTTATTAATTACATCAGTCTTTCTTTGCCTTTTTTATTAATTTTCGGAGATCTCATTCACCAGTAATTCATTCATTAGTGTAGCTGTAATTGATAGTTAGAGGAAAATGGTCATTACAACCCTAATATCTGTAACTCCAGTAATTTATAAGGCCAAAATCAAACTTTGACTGAGCATTATTTTATTGTAGATGAAGAAATTAATTTGTAGGGTAATGTGGTCCTCTGCCCTGCACATGGCCCTGTAAAACTGCATTAAAGTACTCTGAAATAAGCTGGTGATTATAATTCCTATGACACAATACTTATTTTTCCACATATTTTGTAAAAAAAACAAACAATAACAAGCTGATAATTAGCATTCCTGTGGGTACAGCATTTATTATTCCTGCTATTTGTCTTCATGAAAATCTTTCTTTTTTCACCTTTTTTTCTGCTACCTGTTCTTGTTTATTGGGCTGAAAGCAAACAGGTGAAAACACTTTATAGTATTGTATGACATTTGCAGCATTGTAACATCACAAAAGTGCTTTCTGAGCAGCCTCTGTTGGCCTTTTGAGGACTGGAAGAGTGTGGTCCAACACCTCCAGACTGCAGGAGATTATGTGATCTGAGAAAACCTCAGAAAATAATAGATACTAAGATTTTTATCAATAATGAGAGTTGTTTCTTAGGGTGGGAGTAGAGGGAGAAACTGTGGGGATGCTGTATAAGCTTGCAAGTCCCTACTACTGCTACTCATGAAGGATAAACAATGCGTAGCCCTGTAAACTTATTCTTCCTGCCCCAAAGGATATTGTCAGGTCAGTCACCTTTGAGGAAAATTTCTAATACTCTTTTAATTTAGGAAAGCCATGGACGTTTACAAGAAACCAACAGGAAAATGTTTTTTTCATGGAGACCATGGCTATGACAACAAGATAAACAGCATGCAGGTATGAGCAATGTCTTTGAGGGTCATTGAAGGTCTCTGTAAATATTCAGTGAAAACCCCCTAAATTTTAATGCTATTCTTTTTTTTTTTTTTTTTTTTTAAAGACTGTCTTTATAGGTTATGGCCCTACATTCAAGTACAAGACCAAAGTGCCTCCTTTTGAAAACATTGAACTTTACAACGTCATGTGTGGTAAGCCGCCTGCCTGAGAAATTGCAAAAGCAGCAACTTGTTTTAACAGGGCTTCATTAAGGTAGCCATAAGCTTATGCCCTGACTTACTCTCTGTGTTTTTTTCCTAGTCCCCCTTCCCCAAGCATTTGCCAGGAGGGCTGAAGGCACTTCTCAGGGGTCTCAGTTTGCTCTGGAGCTGGCCAATAAAGAGGTTTACTATAGTTTTGATGTTTGCAGCTTGATAGAGATCAAATGGACACCTCTAAAATGTGTGGTGTCCACATCTCAGCTGTCTGGGAAGGAAATTCCTGTTCAGAGACTGCTTCTGTATCTGCATGTCTCATGCAGCAGTTCAGGTTGATCACTTAGTTTTCTATGGCATTTCCTGATATGATTGTTTCCTAAATTTCTACTGAAGCCATGAAAAAGAATCTGACAATGTATACAGACATTTATTAGGGTATTTTCTTTAGTACTGACTTTCTAGAACAGTGAAACTTTCAAAGTGTAATTCGCAATAAAATTTTGAGATGTTTCAGAGATGCCATTCACTTTTTTCCCCCCTAAACATGTAATACCTAGGGGTAGTTAGCTCTTATTTAGAAATCACTGTATTGCAGATGTTTAGTGTGAGGTCAGCACATTAACCGTAGGTTTGCACTGGAAGCTGAAGCAGTAGTTAGAATAAAACTTTTCCAGTGTTGTGATGAAGGTTAACATTTTGTCATAAAGGCAAAGATACTATTCATGTGGCATTTACAATTGTATGATTTGGACAAAAAATCATTGTTTTTATTACATGAAAAGCTTTCACTAACTTGCTGTGGATGTAAACAGTATTACCAATAAATATGTTGGCTGGATAGAGTTGCTGCTTGAATACATGTTTGGAGTCTAACCACCATTCATTTTTCCTTGGTGTTTTCATAGATCTGCTTGGATTAAAGCCTGCTCCCAATAATGGCACCCATGGAAGTTTAAATCACCTACTGAGAGCCAATGTTTATAAACCAACTGTGCCAGATGAAGTTGCTAAACCAATGTATCCTGTAGCTCTACCCTCTGCATCAGATTTTGATATAGGATGTACATGTGATGATAAGGTAGGTGTTTAGGATCTGTGGAAGCCTCCACTATTAGCAGTAGTTTTGGTAAAGTTGTAGCCATTTTATTTCTTTTGAGAGTGTTTGATCTGTAAGAATTCCCCAGGTCCCTCTGAAGACTTTGTGCCCCCTTGGAGAATTACTTTTTTTGTAGAACAAGAGACAAGAAAATCCTCACTGTCTTATAGCACTAGTTTTGTTTTGTTAGATGCTAGTAAAACAAAATGTCAGAGTGCTCCAGTGGTCCTAATCTCATTCCTTTTTTTTCTGTTCTTGAGAAGAACAAGTTGGATGAACTCAACAAGCGCTTTCACGTCAAGGGAACAGAAGGTAAGAGCCTTTTGCTTCAGTTAGTGAAAGCTGATTTCATTTTCTTTTGTAAATTACTTTGCATCATTAATACCAGAGCAACTCTTGGTGTGGTTCAGTTAACGTGTAGTAAACTGTCTTTGAGTAGCTGTCAAAGTAGCCCACAGACACACATGAGATTTGTGGGCAAGATGGAGTGCTGCTCACTTGAGAGTACACATTACCTTTTGCTGAACCAAGACTAAAGCATAGTTCAAAGTAATGCAAGTTTTAACTCTTCCATTTCATCACCTCTAGGAGTTTTAAGCTCCTGTGAAGGCAGAGACAAGAGGAAAGGAGAGGGTGCATGAGGAAGTACTCTGTTCAACTACAGGCTGTAAATGGGGAAGAAACCAGACTCTATTTGTGGGCTGCGTTTTACCATAGTTATCCCGGCTTAGATTTCACGTGGAAAGGTTGCCAAGCTACTTTGACAATCCCTAAGTCTTAATGTTTGGCACTTAAGGTGCAAGTTACACAGTGAAACAAATACTCTGCTAGTTCAGCCTGCTCAGCGACATTCTGCTCCTCCTCAGTGTTCAAGTCAATGTTACTCCCAGGAGAAAGCATTCCCAGCTCTCCTGGGCAATAGTTCCTGCCGTGTGCCAGTGCTGACTCCTGCGTGGCTGCACTTCCAGCTTCATCAGGGCCGTGGTCCAGGATAAAGTGGAGCAATAGGAGCAGAGGAGAGGGGATGGGAACGGCTTTTCTGAGCAGCACTACTGACTGAAGGCTCACCAAAGCAGAGTTTTCTTTTTCACAGTGGTGATCGAGTTCAGCATAGCAATTCACAGCATTTCCCTTACCATAACAATTGTCCAAATTAGCAAATTCTGAAGCTTTCAGTTCAGACATGGATTTTTGAGGTACCTCAAATTGCATTGTTCAGATGATTAAGATTTGTTTTAATTCCCCTATGAAGGTATTTTCATTTTCTCTGTTGTTAATGGACAATGCAGCCTATCCTTTAGTTTCTAAAGGTGACCTTATTCCCCTTCTTTGTGAATTAAATTGCCTTTCTGCAGCTTTCATCTTATTAAACTGATTTTCCCAATTAATGAAGAGCTGCTCCTCACTGTGGCAATTTATGGCATAAGGAAAAAACACTCTCGCTGTTGTAGTTCAAATCTCAACATCTTTATTTTCGTTTCTGGTTTTCATTCTTCTTCATTGTAGTAATATAAAAATAGTATTTTTGGTGTATTTTAAGATGTAAGCATTTAAACCAGTTGCACTTGCTCATTTGCCAATCCTCTGTTAAATGGCATGATGTGTCCTTATTTAAACAAGAAGTTCTGCTTCATGCAAGTTTTGGTTTACTTCATGGTGCACTTTACCACATGGTGCACTGTGTTGTTATTCACAGGCAGAAGAAAAAGATTACTTCAGCTTCTCCTGAATAAAGCAAGTTTATCATCTTTGTCCTTAGACTAAGCCTTTCCTACTTTTTTCCTTGTGCTCTATAAAAACATCCTCTCTTTGTACTCAAGCTCTAATAAAACATGCCCTTTTCTTTTAGGTTAAATGCCTATCTGGGAACTGTGCTAGACCACTTTCCTTGTTTCTATGTTTTAATTTCCGAAAGCAAGCCAAGTGTGTTTGCTAAAAGGTTATCAAATTCAATGAGCTGCACAGGACAATGCAAGATTATCCAGGAAATCTATTTTTCTTTTATATTTTTCAATGTTTTTGCCTTTTTATAAGCAAACTTGTCAGAGTTATCTAAGGACATTTAGCCATATCAACAAGACAGAAGGGTGTTTTTACAGAGTTGGAGGCATTGTTTTGTAGCTGAAGTTAGGCAAAGATTTTTTTTTTTTCTTGGTATGTTTCTTTGATATTACTGACAAAAAATAGCTCATCAGTCTTCAGAACAAATCTGTATCAGCCAAGTGGGAAAAAAACACTCTTTTAGTGAGTGACCACTTTTGCTTCCCTTTTGGGACAGTCTTTACAGAAAACATAGGAAGGAGAGAAAGCCCACTGAAGAGTGGCAGGACTGATAGACTGGGGACCGATTTAAAGCTATGAAAAAAAAGTGCTTATCACCTCATGTGTGACTGACATGTGGACATAAAGATTGTAAGAGTCTCCAGTTTTTGGAAAAACATCCTCTCTCCATCCTGTGACACAAACAAGCTTTCAAGTGTAGAAGGGACTTCTAATCCCAAAGGGTGTTTGTGAGCCTGGAATGAGGATTCCAGCCAGAACAGTTGAAGAGTTGTTTTTCTCTCTCTGTCAAAAGATTTCCTTAGTAGTTACTTAGGGTCAGTATCCCATTAATGATCACTGAAAAATCAACATCTGATGGAAAGCCAACCTCCCTTTTTTTTTTTCATGCTTAAGATTTTCAGTAATAAATGTAAATCTACTTTCTTTTGATCTTTAGAGAAGCATCTTTTATATGGACGCCCTGCAGTACTGTACCGCACAAAATACAATATCTTGCATCACCATGACTTTGAAAGTGGCTACAGTGAAACATTCCTGATGCCTCTCTGGACATCCTACACTATTTCCAAACAGGTTAGTGTTCTCTCTATTCTTGAAAAGTGCTTTAAAAATCTTGGGGAAATTTCTTTGATATCTGTGTTCTTGAAGTCCTAAAATTTCCCTTCCCCACTAGAAACTATGTCAAGTACCATTGTAAACAATGCCCAAATTCTTTTATTTCCTTTATGAGAGAAGAATTTTAGGATGGAAGGGTTGTGTAATTCTTCTCCAGTTTTAATTTTAATTTTAAGGTTTGTTCAATGGGGTTTGTTTTATTATGAGCAATTTCATTTGAATTATCTCCCATGGAGATTTCTGCTCCCTGAAGAAGGGGCTGTGCAGCAATGCAGGAGCAGATTTGGTTGTACAGCCAAGTGGTTTATTTTACTGCAAACACCAGGCCTTCTGTGTGGTCTGTCAACTGTATGACCTAGTTTCCTTTTACCTGTAAAAGCTGAAATTGCATTTTTTTTGTTGTCTCCATGTTCCTCAATGCAGGCAGAGGTATCTGGTGTCCCAGAGCACCTGGCCAGCTGTGTGAGGCCTGACCTCCGCATTTCTCCAGGAAACAGCCAGAGCTGCGCCGCCTACAGAGGAGACAAACAGCTCTCCTATGGGTTCCTTTTCCCTCCTCGTAAGTTTAGATAGCTTTTTAGTTCCTAGGGATTTTGTAATTTTCTTGTTTTGTTAGGAGAAAACCTTTGGTGTGAACATACTCCAGGCAAACCCTATCAGATATAAACAGAATATTTTTTACTTCAAACACCAGTAAGATAAACATATTTTTAATTTATAAATCCAAATTAGACTCTTGAATACTGTAAAAGTTTCTACCATCCTATAGAAATAGTGATAGTAGAAAACCTGTGTAAACAAGCATCCTCAATTCTCCTGATGCACTTGCTTTGCTTCAGTATTGAATCAATGATCTTCTGGGATTAGTAAATGTTGAAGGGGCACAACTGTCTCACAGTTGTGAACATCATTGCTCTGTCTTCCTCACTCAGTGGCTGATATATTTTATGGTAGATTTCTGAAACGGAATTACTGGTGCAGAAGTTCACTCAGAACTAAAAGATAATCTCACACTCCTCTCCCAAGAAAATGTTGGCTCTTTTATAAAAGACTGCAGGGCTCTCTGTCTTTTAAGACAGCAAAAATAGATAAGCTGTATGAAAACATTTTGAACTGATTGACTGTTGAAGCAAAGATAAAATTCTTCTTTTCCATGTTCAGCTGTCACATTAAAGACAGATTTTATGTATGTAGTGTGCACTTCTGAATATAGCATTCAGATTGCTGTTTAGATTATAGTATCCCCTTTTGTTAATCTCATGCCATTTTCAAAACATTTTTATATTCTCTGAAATTCTCATTTTTCGTCTTATTAGTATTTTTCTGTTTTCCTGTTTTCAGAATTAAGTTCCTCTGCAGAAGCAAAATATGATGCTTTTCTAATAACAAATATCATTCCAATGTATCCTGCCTTCAAAAGTAAGTGCTCTTTTCATGGCTATACTTCTCTTTACCAGCAAGTTTTTGTTTTTGTTTTTGTTTTTGTTTTTGTTTTTGTTTTTGTTTTTGTTTTTGTTTTTGTTTTTGTTTTTTTTAGTTTGTGTTGGATTATGGAATGAATTGATAGATGAAGTTTAGAACATAAAATCCAGTTACTTGTAGCCAGCAGCTGTCTGTGGGCACCTGTATAGTGCTAGATATGGACAGGCAAAATACCACAGGAAAGGCTCAAGTTTTAAAAAAGGTTTCTTTTCCTAGGTGCTGGGCTAAGGTAAGGGCACAGCCATGCTATAAGTCTGCTAGTTGTGCTTTATGCCATAGTAATTCACTTCCTGTAAGATCATTCAGATTCTCTTGTCTGTGGCCCAAGCTAGTGCAGAACATAAATAGGCAACAACAGGAGCCTGAGAGTGTGCACAAGCCCGGGAGTATGCCCTCAGTATTTTGTAGTTCAGGGACAAGTGATTGCATTTTATTTTTCTCTCCATACCCTTGGAAGGAGACTGAACATATTTATTGCCTATAAAGAAAAAAGAAGAGAAAACCAATCTATGGAAAATGAGGGATGATTTAAACCTGTCTGAAACTTTCAGTGCTGCAGGGTTATATTACTAACATTTCTTTTGTCTGCCTATCCATTTTCTCTCTAGTCTTGCCAAGAGGTAGGAAAACCGTCGGGCTATTCTGGTGGCATTTTTGGTTTGGCAGGAATTGACAAGCCTTGGAAGAATCTCAAGAGCCTGTTGTGAGATTTCCAATTCAGATTTTAGGCCAGAGAGGTTTGGATAAACATCAAAGCCTATGGGAGCCTTTTTCTTTTTAACCAGAAAAGAGTGTTTTTAACTGAAAAACCTCTATATAGGACCAAGTGGAGATATTTGCTGGAAATTTGAGCAAAAGCACTTGACTGATTAAAGAGTGAAAAATTATTGGGAATTTCCCACTCCTGAATCACTTCATAAAAATGCTCTTAATGCTAATATTAATCTAAGTATTTGGCTGCAATGCTAATCACAGGAGAACAACTACCCTCTAGCAGCTCATTTTGTCTAGTGGCCTTCTTCATCACATCTGGGTGAAGGATTCCTTACCAAAAAAATTCTGGTACCATCGTCATTTCTGGGGAATTTCAAACCACTCCATGTGTGCAGGTTGCAGTGCTGAGAGCCAGGTATAAGCTCATTATATGGATCTTTTCCCATTGCAGGTTAAATAGGAGGTGACAGTGTTATGCTGCGCTGGCTTTGGAGGTAGTGCTGGCTGCAGAGGCCTTCTCTGCTTTGTGTTTATAAATCACCGTCCCATCAAATCCCCACTGGCAATAATTCTGTGTCCACCTTTTCCATTGTGAGACTGGCTTAAGCCGCTCCTGCTCTTGTGGAGCTCCAAAAATGATACCTCTGGGCTGGCCCCTCATTGCCCTAGTATTGCTCTGTATGTGGTTGCAGTGGGAAGTAGAGCTAGGATCTGATTTAGACACAAAACTCGAGGCAATGTGGCAAGAGGGAATCCTTCCTATTTAGGCTGTTTTATTGTTAAAGCATATGCACTGGAGGAGTGAGCAACTGGAGGAGTGCTATTGTCAAATTATTAGGCTGAGGTTCTTGTTAGACCATTGCTGGTAGAGAAGCCCTGGCTATCAGCCCCAGCTGGGACTGCATGTGGACTGAGCAGTCTTAGAACAAAGTGTACAAGGGGGATTTTTAAGGCTGTCTTTGTCACCAGCTCTAGAGAACCATTAACTTAATGGTCTGAGCTGGCAAGACAAGTGTTAAACTCTTAAAAGTCTGAGAAGCTTTGTTTACCCACACTTCTGTTAGTTAAAATGAAAAAGAACTAAAAGAATTATATCACTAGAAGTACCAGTGTGTTCCATCTCTGCGAGAATTTTAACTTGTTGAGGAGGACATGGTGGGAGAAAGCATATCATGATCTTCCCAAAGGTTGCTGTAATGACATGACTTTGGTCATCCTTGATGGCACTAGTTTAAAAGGTAAACGTTGTATTGAAGGAGAATTTAATGGAATGAAAACGACCTTTGTATTTATTTTAAAATATTTGGTTTTAGCTTTTAATTTACAGTATTGTATCCTTTGTAAGATTATTAAAAACCCCCAAAACACACTACCCCAACACAGTTCCCACAGCAGATAACAAAGACAAAAGCAGTGTTTAAAGAGATACCAAAAACCTGTGAATAGCTGTTTCTCCAGCTTGGTGAAGGAACAGCAGAATCTCTGTGCAAGGCCTATAGCAATGCCAGCCTGGGAGTGGTACCATGTACTTCCTTTATCACTGGTTGGGGAAAAAAAATCAACAGAGAACAAAGAAGTCTGAATAGGCTTTATTGACAAAACTGAATGAAGCTGCAGTAACTCTGTAATGCTTAGTCTTTGATTTCCCCTACTGTCATATGAATAATATCCCCTGGATTTTTATCTTCAGGAAGAAAAAATTTTATAATCTTGACATGCTTTGACTTAGCCAAATGTTGGTGTGTTGTGGGGGTTTTGTTTGGTTGGATTTTTTCTGTTTGTTTTGGGTTTGGTGGTTTTTTTTTATTTTATTACTTTTGATTGATTGTTTGGTTTGGTTTGGTTTTTTTTCCCCCACAGAGGTATGGAACTATTTCCAAAGGGTTTTGGTGAAGAGGTATGCCACTGAACGAAATGGAGTCAATGTTATAAGTGGACCAATCTTTGACTATGACTACGATGGTTTACATGACACACCTGACAAAATAAAACAGTAAGAGTTTGTCTTTAAAGTGGTTTGCTGTTGCTTCTTTTAATGATGAATTCATCTTAAACAATTAATTACCTGCACATTATTTAATTTTTTGTGAGGAGATGTAATTTTCTAGCACTTTCTAAAGTTATTGGGACTGAATGCCCCTGTTGGTAGGACAGTGGTAAAAATAAGGAAATGACAATTCAGCAGTTAACTGTTCACCTTGAGTTTGAAATTGTTTTCATGCTTGAGATGAAGTTGAATTAGGTTCTACACAGTCTATTGTCTCTAAAATTCTCCAGAACTTAAGAGCTGTGCTATTGAGTTACATGCTCAAGTCTTTTGTTAATTCACTAATGCGTTCTCTCTGAGTCTCTGAACTGAAAGAAGCCTTTCAGCACTGCATGAGGTATTTCTGTAGCACAGTGTGAGCTAATTGGATGCTTACTTTCAATAATGCTCGGGAATCAAACACATCTCAACAATGTATGTGTGTCCTCACATGTAGGAGAGGAATGACCGTGTTGTTTGTGTAACCTTCTTCCAAACAAGCTCATCCTTTGTGGATAAATATTTGCTTTTTTCCCCCAGGTTTGTGGAAGGCAGTGCAATCCCTGTTCCAACGCATTACTATGCCATCATAACCAGCTGCTTAGATTTCACTCAGCCAGCTGACAAGTGTGATGGACCTCTCTCTGTCCTCTCATACATCCTTCCCCACCGGCCTGACAACGATGAAAGCTGCAATGTAAGTTGGGTTGCCCTGCTGCAGCCGCATGGTAAACATGTCCCTGGGACATGTGAAAACCCATTACCATTAGAAGCAAGTGTTCACTAATGTCTTGAATGGGAAGCACAGAGTAGTGTCTCTGTTACGTGTCATTAGCTCATTAGACAAAAGCAGTTCCTCCATGACAGCAGCAAAAATATAGAACTATTACTGCACCTAAAATTGTCTGGAAGGACTGACATACGGTAGGTTCGCAGTATTGTTTTTTGCCTGTAGGATTCTACATTTTGTCAGTGTAACTTCAGAGCAGATTTAGGGAGGCTGTATACATAAGCATACTGTAGTGGCAGCCAGCCTGATGTTTTTATGGAGGTCAGTTTCCATTTGCAGTACAATGCGATCTGTCTGCTATGGCAGTCTGGGTTCATCAGTCAGCATGATTACATCCAACCCACACAGTATTAAAAGTATATGCTATTAGCTGCCAAGGGCAGAATGCCAATTCTTGCTGTTTCCAGAACACCTTGATTCAAGGGAAAGTTTGGCTTCTTATTACAGAGATGGCCAAACACCCTACTGGTTTCTTTTCTGCCTTCCATTAGGATGCAAGATCCTCTACTCTAAGAATCTTGACAAAGGCTTTGGTCTGGTCAGCTCTGCAGAAAGTGCAGACTTGGCAGCTGATTGTGTGGCAGGAGGGCATTGGGTCTCCCGTGGGCTCTGGCACTTTGAGAGGACAGCAGAGCTCCCAGGCAGCTGTATTTAGACTTGTCCTTCCGCCTGAACTTGTTCTCCCATTACACAGCTGTGTGGATTCCTGCACACAGACGCTTCACTATGGGCTGCCAGGAGACTGTTTCCTGAATGAACGCATTAATGTTATGAATTTTGTATTGGCAAAAATGTTGAGACTCCTATTCCAGCTACAGGCAGAAATAGTCATTCCAACTCAGTACACAATTCACCTGGAACACTGTTTCTTTCTCACTCATCAAACAACTGTTTCCTGAATGAACACATTAATGTTATAAATTTTATATTGGCAAAAAAAGTTAAGACTTCTATTCCAGCTACAGGCAGAAATAGTCATTCCAACTCTGAGCACAATTGACCTTTAACACTGTTCCTTTTTCATGCATCAAACATTGCTTGCTTTCAGGGCCTCCTTTTTAAACCCATGGTTTTGGAGCAGTATCCCTCTCTCTTGAGCAGGTCTGGCATTCCCCTCTTTGGATTTCCACTCTTTTGGGCAGAGATGTCTTCCACAGAAGTCTCAGAAAGTCCTACATATATTGCATTGTGGCTTTTCCCTGGACTGCTTTTCTCTGAATCAAGATCCAGTTAGTGATCTGGAAATTACTATTTTGGCAGTTATTAGTGTCTCTGCCCTTGTAAGTCTGACCATATTTAATTTTATGACAAAGTAATTTATTTTTTCCTCCTTACATTGTGCATCATAGTTTTCTTAAACTGTTGAAATTTTTTTTTATGAGCTCTTTACAATAATGGCCTCTTTTAGTCTTTGATTTCTTATATTTCAAGCCAGGCTTCTTTTCTCTGTAGGTCATGCTACTTGTAAATACATACAGTGTATGTATTTACAGTTTGAGAGAAACTTCAGTGCTTCTGCAAGGTCGTTAGCAGATATTGCCTTTTATGTAGCAAAGAAGCACTCCAAAATATTTAAATGTTGCTCTTGAATGAAAATACAGTTAGGCAATTTTTTGCCATTGAAATCCATCATCTGCCTTACTTTCACACATGATGTTCCACCTTATTTGTTCAAAGAAGTGATTGCATAAAACCTCACCATACTTCATGGATGAAATGCATGGGATAATATGGGAATTTTACCTTAACCTCTCCACTGTTTTCTTTTAAGATTTGAAGAAATATTACCTTTCTCTCTGCTCTGCTCTAGCTATACACACATTCTCTTCACACAGCTGTTGAAGAACACCACTACTCTCCTCTGAATTTGTTCCTTTTCTAAACTGTGTTTATTCATGGTGAGGTTATGGCCATTTTTTCTTGTGTCGACATTTTTCCATGTCTTAAATAGCCCTTCTCTGGGATTTACCCTAGAGATGATTTATAATGATTCTCAAGGCAAATAACTTCTCTCTATTCATGGAAGACCCAGGATCTTTTTTGCTCTTGAAAGAGAGGATGAGGCTGTTGGTAGACTTACTATGCATCTCATCCAGTTCAATCTTTTTTTTCACCTGGATCATGAATGAGATTAAGTACTGTAGCTTAGATCTCAAAATGAAAATGGTTTTCTTTCCACTGGACACAACTCCTCTGATACTACCTATAATTTGCTTTTTCCATGGCTGTGCTATAATGGTGGCTCACATTCATGCACAACTGGTACACTCAGGTCCTTCTCTTCTGTCAGTCTATTTGGATAACCCAATTTCATGCTGTTCTGGAAGCTCCTACATCTGCGTCCTCCACTTGTGCTATTCCAGTCTTCCTCTGCATTGACAGGAGTTCCCAACTGTTGGGGTTTTTGCTAGCAACTAATGACCTTGGCACAAGCGAGTGTGAAAACATTACAAAAATACTTTCTAAGACCAAAGTTGAAGGAACCCTAGAAACTACTAGAAAATTTCTCCAGACCACTGTTTTCTCCTTCAGCAAAACATTTTAATTTATTATCATAAGCGAGTTCCTCATCCACCTGTCCACATGCATAATGTTCAGCTTTCCAACTGATACTCAGAGAGATTGTTGTGCAGAATATCTGGTATTTTTTCCACTGGATTTTGGGTTAGCCCTCCTAATTGATCACCTTTTTCTATTTATCTCCATGTTTTCAATTGTTACTTTTACCTCCTAAAACTCTCCTTATATTTGAGGTGAGACTCAGCAATAAAGCTGGAGGAAATTGTCATTTTAAATGTATACACTTCATTTGTTGTTATGTGGTAATATAATACTTTGTTAGTCAATCTCTGTATTTAAATCCTTGCTGCTGGGCCTGAGGCTTCATAGGCCAGTTGTGGACTGGAAAAAAAACCAAAAAAAAACCAATGTAGATTAGTTGATTGATTTTCTGGAGTCATGCAAATGCTGTCTTGCCAAACTAGGTTAAACAAGCCTCTCCATCCTGTGATTTATCCATGTTGCAGATCTTTTGCAAACTGCTTGTATCAAAAAAAAAAAAAAAAAAAAAAAAAAAAAAAAAAAAGTGAGCTTTGAAGCTTGCTCATAACTTCCTTCTGAGCTCTGCAGATTTCCTGCTCAGAAGAAAGGCTTGAAGAAAGCAAAAATGTCACAGTGGCTGCATTTGCACTAACAACCCTGTTGAGGCATGACTCCTGATTGCCAGGCTGAAGGCTGAGCAGGGGCTTCCCATGGCCACATGCTGCCAGGTGGCATCCCTGGAGCATGACACTGCAGGCAAAGGGGAGTGAACAGGACACACTCTCTCCTCTTCACTCTTAATTTGCATCTTTCTTTTCTTGTTCCAGACCTGGTTTTGGTCCTCAGGTTGTTAGTGATATGGTCAGGAAAGCTGGTTTGGGTCTGAGAGCTTTGAACCAAACAGGTGCTGACTGGGTCATGGATGTTTGCTTTAGAGCAGCCAGCTGTGGTCTGTCTGGGACTTTGTGTCCTCTCTGTGCAAACGATCTCACTCACCCTCCTGCCTTTTGTTGAGTGACCCACTGCCTGGTCTGTGGCTCAGCAACTGCACTGGATAGGCTCTGGCATTGCTGGAGTTTAGTCTTGATCCATGAGAGGATCATTTGGTAGGAGGACATTGCTGAGACAGTCAGGAAATGGTTCATTTCCAAGAATAAGCCCAGAAATAGATTTTTATCAGCAAAATTTCCAAGTCACACACATGAAGTCTAAATACCTGAGATACAAACTACTGTTCCTTTCTTCCTTACCAGTGGTGTAGAGGCACCAGCCAGAGGGGCCAAAGGGGGAAAAGTCCTGTTTGCTTTGTCCTTTTCCCACGTCTGATCCCCATCGTGCCATCCCCAGGCCTGGGTGCAATGCTCGTGGCACATGTTGCTGGGCTGTTTAAGGCACACAAACAGCCACTCACTGCAGTGTTTTGCAGGGCTGATTTTTTGACGTGTTTGCAAGTTACCTTAGTTTGTAACACTCCAACATGTGCTGGTGCTGGCACAAGGCACGAGGCAGCAGCTATCCCCTAAGAGAATATAACCTGACCCAAATCACTCTGGCAGCATAACCTTCCTGATTTTTTTTTTTTTCTCTGTATCATGAAATGCTTTGTGAAATTCCTCTTTCTATCACAGGAGTGATAGAAACAAGAGTTGTATATTCTAATCACAAGAGTTTTTAGGTACCCATATAAACCATTGTCCCAACTGTGTAATGAATTGTAAAGGTCCCCTAAAGTAAAATGGAAAGATTAAAATATTACTGTATTAGATGATGTGATGGTCAATTGAGAATAATGTGTAGATGTAGAATTCAAAGCCAGATAGCCTAGAGTTTCAGCTTTGGTAATGTAAAAGTGTTTAATATGGAGTTCTTTCTGTGAGATGAAAAAACGTGGAGTGACCAGTGGATCTTCTAAAAACTTCTGAAACACCTGCAACTCAAGGCTAGCTTTTTCTGGATGATTATGGTCTTTATGTCAACCTCATCACAAAATGGGTCCTGAAATAAAACTGTAGGATTCATCTTGCATGTTAGATGTCAAATTTATTTTCTTGGAACTCATTTACATTATTTATTTTTGAATAAGGCACAGAGATTCTTCAAACCTCAAAGAAATGCGCAGACAAGTTGCTTTTGGAGATGACTTTTGACAAGACTTGTTCTAAAACTTTTTTCCCCCCAGAGCTCAGAGGATGAATCCAAGTGGGTTGAAGATCTTCTGAAGATGCACACTGCACGTGTCCGTGACATAGAACAGCTCACTAGCTTGGATTTCTTCCGAAAGACCAGTCGCAGCTACACAGAAATCCTCTCCCTAAAGACATACCTGCATACGTTTGAAAGTGAAATTTAGCTTCCTAACCTTACTCAGTGCATCCTTTTATCAACTGGTGTATATTTTTATATTGTTTTTATATTTATTAATTTGAAGCCAGGACATTAAAAATATTAGTATTTTAATCCTGTATCAAATCTTAAACATTAAACCCTTGTGTCATTTGTTTTGTTTCTCTAATGTTTGATATAGATATGTCTCTTGGTTGATTTAGTAGTGCTTGTAATACTGCATTTTGAGTCCTTACTCTGAGCTTTTAAGTGGTGCTGCAAGGTTTGATGTGTGCATCAAGGAAATCTTAATTTCTCATGCTCCTTTACCACACTTGTAGTCCTGTACTGTGTATCAAAATACTGAACATGTAAAATTACACTCATTTACTGATAACTGTGTGACAGACATATTTAAACACTATAGACAAATAGCATCTTAAATATAATAAACCACACATTC
Source organism: Oenanthe melanoleuca (assembly GCF_029582105.1). Lineage (NCBI taxonomy): Eukaryota > Metazoa > Chordata > Aves > Passeriformes > Muscicapidae > Oenanthe > Oenanthe melanoleuca. Next base: position 13,479,612 of record NC_079335.1, read on the forward strand.
AGTTTTTTTAATGTGTTTTGATTTCCTTTCACAGGGATGTTCATAGGGGCTTGCAGGGAGTTTAGTGCTGACAGATCTCTTACTGGGTAGACCCTTCTCAAGAGCTCAGGTTTGCTGGTAAGAGGACTGCCAGGGGCCCAGGTGCCCTGCTCTGGTACTCAGCAATGAGACCAAAAAATAGACACCCACAGCAGTTGTTACTGGTTAGGTTTTGCTACAGGGGGAGAGCTGGGAGGAGAGGATGCTTGTTCTCATGAGCTAGCAGGGGTACCCCATCCCTGAGGCCACTTGCCCTGCTCCAGAGCTGTGGAAAGGATTCAAGGTGATAACATCTGTTGTCACTGGTAGGGCTGTGTCACACCCCTTTTCTACCACAGCTGCTCTGGGCTGGTTCCTGGGATCCTTTGCTTTTACTTTGGGAAAAAGACAGATGTTGAGGGAGGTGACATTGCTAAACATGGAGCAGTGGGCTTTTAGCTGGGAGGAGAACATTTGATTTTTATCATCTTGTACTAATGGACAGAGCCTGAGATGTGTTCCCCAAGTCTGAGGCTTAATGCCAGCCTTCTTTGTCAAAGGAAACCCCTAGGTCTGATTGCGCACATATAAACTGTGGCACAGTTATATAGAAGTCCATACAGTGCACAGAATTTAGAGCCATCACCTACTTGGTCAAGTGAGTCAAGTCTCTGATTGGTACTTCAGTACAGTAACAGTCTCATAATCCTGTCAAGCCCCTTCAAGTGTCACTGAGGGCAGAGTCCTGAGACAGCAGAATAGACACTGTTGTGTGCTGGTATCTGGATAATGGCCTGATTTGGCTTGGACAGCTTTTATAGAAAACATGTTATGGAGCATTTGTGTTAGTGTACCTAGATGATGTAAAAGAGAAATTATTGTTTAGAATGCCTTTGAGGCTGAATCCACTAATGACATTATTGTAGAGCCTTCATTTGGGCTCACAGATTTCCCCCTCTTTGCGAAAGTTGTTTGTGTCTATTTTCCCCTCAAGAATTGCAACTGCTGAAGGGAAGAGGGAAGGGCTGGAAAGCTTCTCAGCCATATACACAGACAAGTAGCCAGGGTCTCCTAAGTGAAATTAATCTAGCACAAGGGCAACTTGCATCCCTGTAGCATCCATCTAAAAGAAAGTAATAAACTGGAATTAATCATGTTAACATAGATAATAAAGTTCTTGTGACCAGACAAAAGTTTATTATTCTAGGTGCCAAATTCTGTTTAATTTAGAAAAGCACAAAACTTGTATAGCTTATAATTTCTCTAACATTTTAGGATGGAAATTCTAATAACTGCACAAAGCTATGGGAAACATCCTATTCTTGCAACTTAAAAATTGTCTCTTGTGGTTGTCTGGTAGCACAGAAATATTTTCCTGTAGGCTTTCAGCAGGGCTTCTTGCCATGATAAACTTTATGTTCTTACATGTACTACAAAGGGTATTTCCTTTGGATATAAAAGAGCTTTCTCTTAAGACCTAATTCCTTCAACATGAAATTTAGCAATGATTTAATGTGGTGGTTCATAAACTAAACTAAAGACCACCACTGCTGTTTTGCTTTGACATTAATCTGTTGCTCCATTTGTTTGGGTTTTTAATCCAATTAAACAAATTATGTCATTCTTTTATTTTCTCCCAAAATAACATGAAATTTATACCAAAGGAACATTTAAGCTCTGAAAAATAATCTTGTGTTCAGAGAAGTTTGCTTCTGCAATGTAATTAGTGATTGAAAATGGTTGGGGGAGACAGTTTAACTCTTGGTTTCACTAAAGAGTGGTGATTAGTGTGTAGGGAAACATTTTTTTGACTGAGTTTCTTACTATGACACTAAATACTAGTAAATTACTTCTGTCCTACCTACTTCTTTTCAGCCTTTAGTTCTATGCTCTTGCATGGTATTGGTGTTTTATCTTGCTGCATTAGCAGAAATAACTGTGATGAGAAATATTTGTGGTGACTTCTGTGCATGGCAGGGGGTACTTTTCCCGTTGAAAGACACCTTATCAACACAAAAGCTCTAATGCAAAGCTAAAGCCTTCTAAATCCCTCTGAGCAGCATGAGCTCTGCAGGAACAACACGTATTTTAAAGGAAACTTGTAATTTGCCTTTAGTAATCTTCAGGGTGAATGTTAGCTTAGGGCAGAGGGAAGGAAGCCTTCTGCCTTCCAATCCTGTTAGACTATTTTGAAAAGATGAAATAACACTTGTTTCTGTTACATGTTGCCTTTTCTTGATATTTCTCTGGCTTCAGCGAGAGGTCCATTGAGGAGAACAAGCACTGAATTTTTTTGTCAAGCAAACTATTTTTGAGGATTTGGGTTATTATTGTTTGCACTTGGTGATACAAATTCGAGGCATGTTCAATGGGTTAGAGGCAGCTCAGTTGAGCAACTGCCACAACAACAAAAACCATGGTGTCCTGCACACCTAGCAAAGTCCTTTTGCTCTGGGAAAAATCCTTCAGATGTAGTTTTGCAACTGGAATAACCTTGCTACCGGAAACTTACTTTTTTAAACCCCTTTTCCACAGTCACATATCCTTAATAGATAAGCACTGAAAGCAGATCAAGTAACCTGACCAACAGAATGGGTGTGAGGGTGAAATTACAGCAAAAGTCCCCATCCTGTTCTGACAGTACCAGAGGACTTAATGACTTATGATTATATTCTGTCCTGGTCAGCTAACAGCTCAATTTGAGACTTTCTACTTGCTGTTTCCCTCTTCTCCATGTCCAGCCTTTAGCCTTTTTATGGGGTTTCTGTGCTTTTTTGAATATTGGTTCTGTTTTTGGTAACAGCAGATCAGTTTGCATTGTGTTATAAAGAAATTTCATCTTCAGATGAACAAGAAAATGAAAATATTTAATTGTCAGGTCTGTGCCATCTTGTGAAAGTTTTTCCAGAGTTCACATGGATTTAGTGTGAGTAATAACCATGTGTAATTAGGCCAGTCTTGGTGTGGAGGCTGCTCCATGATCCCTTGCTTCTCAGTGCTTCATATGCAAACAGCTGGGCAGCTGAATGTGTGAATATTTTAAGAGTTTACAAATGAAAATACACACATGGCAGGTTTATAAAGTCCCTTTTCCCTCGCATTTGGTTCCTTCCTATACATCAGTCTGTCAAGTACAACAGGTGAAATAGCTCTCTAATTCCTGCATACAGTCAGGAAGCAAAAACCTTTCCAGGAAAGCTGAAGGACATTCCCTCTGAAGGTGTTGCTAGTTGCAGGAGAGAATAAGAACTTGGGCAGTGTCTGTCTTGGACAGTGAGGACAGAGCACAGAACCTGACCTGAAAGAAAAAAAAAATTAACAGCAGGAACCGATGTTCTAGCAATCCTTCCCTTCAGTCTCACATCCACATCAAACACCTTTTATTACCTTTAAATCTGTATTACACTTCTGTGCAGATAACCGTGGCTCCTTTGTGCAGGAGACAGAGGAGATACTGCTTGCAGTGCAATTGAGAAAATTCTCCCTTTATACATAAAAAAAAAAACCAAACTTGCAAGCCCCTACCAACAGAGGGGCAAATTCACTTTTTCTGCCTTGTGAGAGAGGGATATAACTGCGCTTTCCCAGAGCAGGGGAGGGTCTGGGTGTTGCAGAGCTGCCACTTCCTCTCTGCTCCAGTACAGTGCTCTTTCCAAAGAGTTTGGCACTTATGGCAGCCAGGTTTATTCTGCTGCCTTGGCACAGAGAGACAAATGAAACTTCACAACACATCTGGGAGGCTGCTGTTACCACAGGCATGGATGAAACTGTGGCATGGAGAGGTTGGATAGTCTGTTTATGGGCATGCACATAGTATGGCCTCTAAAGCTGGTCACAGCGCTCCTGTGGAGCTTGATATGTGACATTTTGAAATAAGTTCTGGTAGTGCTAATCACTGACAGGACAGCACAAGGTAAGTTTTGTAAAGCAAAAGCTTCAGAATAATGTAGCTGAAATAAAATTTAAATGCAGGCAAGAGAAGCAAAACTCCCCTCCTTTGGGGGCAATAAATAATGCTGAATGAGTTTTCTATCAATCCCATGCATCAAAATGCTTTTGGTAGGCCTGGTTCCTTACCAAAGTCCTTTTGTACCCCAGAGGAATGCCACAGTACTTCGTCCATTTTGTCTGTGGTCCTAGTCCAGGTCAGTTTTTGACTAGCTTCAATTTCCCTTACTCCAGTCTCAGACCACCGTTGCACTTGACCTAAGAGACATGGTATAGTCATGAAAATATAAGTATAACCTGACCAGGATAGACCTGCCAGTAAATTATTAATATCACATTAACTGTACATCTTTCAAATGAGGGAAATGTGTTCGAAATGTTTAAAGTTCAGCCCTTGTTCAAGAGAGGAGAAAAAAGGTTTTTTTAAACATTGTGGAAAAATACCTAATCTCGTTTCTTTGCACTTGTTGTGTAAATACAAGATAAGAGCAGTATTCCCAAGGTTACTGCAAACAGCCTGTCACTACAGAGTACAAACTAACATTCACTAAAAACGTATGTTGACACAAAAAACAGCATTGCTGCAGTCAGCTGTGGCAAAAAAACCCCACAGGTTTCTTTCCCTTTACAAGTCAAAAGTTTTGGACGTAACTTATCCAGACCTGCCCTCAAAAAGGAAAATCCCTGCCCTGCTTACAGCATCCATGGTATGTGCACAGTTGTTCTGGAGCCTTACCTTACTGCGTTACCTTATCTGATTTTTTTCTAAACATGGCAGGGAAAGGCAGATGGAGGTCACCCAGGTTTCATCTGCTGGTTTCACCATGGAGACATCAGCAGGCAAAGAAGTTAGTAACTGTGGATTAGCACAGCTGTAACTGATTGACCCTAAAACTGGAATTTACTAGAAAAGAGGAGGGATTATTTGACATCGTAAACTGTCAACAGAAAAGGATTAAATCATTTTCAGGGGATCTTTTCCTTAGGTTTTTTTTCCAGGCTGTGTGCAGCAAGCAGGGAATTATTTCTTCTTTTCTATATGGAGGACTGATATATCAGAAGAGGCTGGATGAAGAGGGAACAGGAACTTTGTACACCTGCCAAATAAATCCCCAGCCCCAGTGCCCTTCTGGCAGCATCTCCTGGACCTTCAACCTGTTCAACCTCTTCTGTCTCCTGAAGTGGGAAACTTCTCTTATCTCCTTACACAGCAATATTTTTTCTGCTGACCTTCCTGTTTTATTTCAGCTTTGATCTGTTAATCATCTGCAAATAGCTTTAGAGTTAGCCTACCAGCTCTTAGCTCTGTCAGGTTTTACACACTTCTGGAGAGAAGAGGATGTGGAAGATCCTGATATATCCCCATGTTCTTTTCCAGTGGAGTTAAACCCAGGGCCAGTTTTTCAGATAAAAACCCTCTTCAGAGTATTTAATTTGGTAGCCTTTACCCAGGTACGTGTCTTTGTCTGAAGGCATTTAATGTCACTGAGGGTAGAATGCCAAAGCTCTGATGAATCAACCATAACTTCACACAGACCATGACTGACTAGACCATTACTAACAACAGAGAAAATTAACTATTCATAATGCCAGTATTTTCTTTTCTGGGACTAGAAAGTTCAGACCCAATCCAGACAAGCCAGAGTTCAGGTTCTATCTCAGCATTGACTGTGACAGGTCACCTCTGCTCATTGGCCCATTTTCACCTAACAACATTGCTAGGACATTGCTGATGGCTGTAGTTTCACCTGCTCTCTGCTGGATGCATACTGCCATTTGTACTTGTAGTCTTTCCCATATTTCTAGTTGGTGTTTGGGATATGGACATGGTGTTTTGGGCTGACAGTAACTACTACATCCTCCTCTTCCACCATGGTAGTGCCACATGAACAGCTCTCCCTGCTTCCCCATGGCCACAGGCCCCTTGCTGGACTCAGGATTGTAGTACACTTACTGACAGTAGGAAGCAGGTCACAGATGATGTGTTAGCTGCTCCTGGGCTGTATCTAATCTGCATGGGCTGCACCTGGGGCAGATGCAGGGCAGTCTTTTCCCATGTGATAAAAAAAATAAAATTCTAAGATTCTCCTTATTGGCAACACCAGAATAAACACTGCTGTTTGAGGATCTAACAACAATATTTTTATGATGATCCTTTTTAAGGCAGAAGAGAAACAATAAGTTTGCAGAAAAATAATTCCTTATATTTCTCTTCTTTGTTTAAGATGAAAAAGCCATTATATGCAGCATGCTCAGCTGGGCTTGTAGACCTCCACATTGAACTAAGAGAGCATTTCCGTGGCTTTCACCTTCTGTGCCTCATTATCTAATTCTAATCTTTCTCAGAAGTTTCCATATGCATTCATGAAACCTTGGAGCCCTCCTGTGGTCAAAATCATGAGCTATTCTTCTGGTGTAACCCAAAATCTGATGCAGTAAATTCCATTTTAAGCTTTATCCTCGGAGTATTCATTGAGAAAAGTTCAATCAGTTAGGGAAGAAAAAAATTTAGTTAGTTTCCTGAGCTTTTCCACGGGTCAATCTCATTATATCTCACTGCCCTTGGCCATTATCTGATGCTGTCCACGTCTCTTTTCCAAGGTTGGAGTATTGCCTGACAATCTGCCCATTACTTTATCTTTCTTCCCTCCATATTCCTCCTCCCTGTTTGCTGTCCTTTGTGGACTTCTCCCTTTCTGCTCTGATCTAGTCAGGCTCTCATCATCAGTCTGTCCCAGAAACCCTCCAGCTGTGCATTAAGTAATGTCACCATCACAAATTCCAAGTTTACTGTCTTCCTCGCTGGAGATGTGATTCTGAGGCCTTTGATGTGCTCATTTATAACATTGTGCTGAAGCTGTAGAAAAGGTTTTACATTCCCTGCACTTTGCGGCCTTTGTAGAGTCCCTCAGGAAAATTCTGTTTCCACATGGGCAATTACTTCCTTTTCAACAGCATTTCATTGTGCATGAGAAGCAAAAGTGTCAGCAATCTTGAGCAGATTTATGAGGGAGTAGGAAAGGGTGAGGTAATAATGAGGAAGGGCAAGAGGAGAAATAGCCCCTTTGCTTTTGCCTGTAGTGGGGCTAACACTGAGTGTTTCTTTCCTGCTGTATAACTAAAGAGGAGAGCAATCCCCAGCTGTGCTACCTCACCATGGCTGCTTGTGGCTGCATCAAAGATCCATCCCAGAGTGGTCCATTGGAGATGCTGGGTTTGCTACATAGAGTGACTGAGAAGGGCAGAGAAGGTCTGAGTGCCTCAGCTCTTCCCTCTGCCCCTGAATTTGTAAAGACAGTTGGGTATTCATGAGGTGAACACTTCAAAGCTTGTCATTTGTAAGCTAATACAGCACATTCCACAAGGGCTTGAAAAGGAACTGAAGTTTCTGGGCTGCGCCACTGTTACAACATTGGAAGATACAGAGGAAATGGAAAATCTCCCACAAAATTTCAGCATCAAATATGCACTGTGTAATTCTCACAAGGGATGGGGCTTTTTGAACTTTGTTTTTATCATAAGCCTTACTGACAGAAAAAGAACTATCCCAAACTCCATAGTCTTAGAGCAATTAATTTCATTGCTGAATTTCACTCAAAAGAGTGTACAAATACTTTCAGTACCAAGTTTTTGAGATCACTGCATCCCAACTGGATGCTGAAGGCAGCTGGTCTAGGAAACCTCTAGTAAGAACTGCAACAAGCAGTTGGGGTTAAGCTGTTGGCCTCTCTGCTCTAAGTGAAAGCTAAATCCAGAACAGTAATGATAAAAAATGGCAAGTCATAATGTGTTCATGGTCAGATTATATCTTCTTATCCTTCTTATCACTTTTGTGTCAACATCATTCTTATCCTAACAAGCTCGCCTTCCACACTGGCATTTAAATAATCCACTTTATTTCTTTTTGAAAATATTTTTTAGTTGGTTGTTTTTTTGTTTTGTTTTGTTTTGTGGGGGAGGTTGTTTTGAAATTTTTTTTTTTTTTTTTGTTTAATCTGCAACCACATATCTTCTGAATAAGAAAAGAATCTTGCAACTGATTCCTGAAGAAGAAGCTCATTTAATATTTGTATTTATCTTACAGATTTAGATTTACGACAGCACATGCCTACATTTATGGCCTGGGTACCCTTGCTTAATTTTAGTTTCAAACTATGGATGCCATAGAAAGAACTGTATTTTCCACTCTCATAATTAAATGAGCAAATAAAGCTTATACAAAGATAATAATTCTTCAGCAGCTGCTCAGTCCATCCCCACATAATCTAGTGTTAGTTTTTGCCTAAGGATATAGTCTTGTGAGACTTCCTAGAGTGGTTTAACAAGCCACCACTTCCAGCCCAATGTTAAATTTTTTGGCGTGGCAGAGGTAGATAATGTGATATTCCTGGGCTTTGGACACAGACTCTCAGCTGCACTGAACTGGCTGAAGAAGTTATTGTCTCCTCTCCTGGCAAGGGTTATTGGTCCCTCAGTCAGCCTGCAGAATTGCTTCCCTCTAACCCACTCCAGGAGGAGGAGGAACAGTTTATATTTGATCTTTCACAGCCCTTACCTGCCTAAGTCACTAAGAAGCCTGATGGTTTTAGATCACCTTTACAAATGCCTCAAACTAATCCAGTTACCCATATTGGTGCAGGTTTGCCTGTAGTGCTATGAGGCAGCTGAGTCTGTTAGACAATGCATTGCCACCCAAAAGTACATCTTTACCACTTAGGCACCTGTGTCTTCTCAGCTCAGCCCATCCCCTGGCACATTGTCCTGGGGCTGCTCCCAAAAGCAGGGACTAGGGGCTCAGCTGTCAGGTGTTAACAAAGTGAACCTCTACTGCTGCTCATGAAAAGTACAAATGAGTGTGTCTGTAGAGGATTTCTCTACAGATGTGTGTTACCAGTTGCAGTGGGCCAGAGCTAAGATACTTTCAGTTTTGCTGAGCTTTCCTCTAACAAGCTCTGCCCTTGCTCATTGCTTTTTATCATTCTGTGATTCTATGTTTCTAACTCTCTCTTGCTTAAGAGAGCTTCAGTCCAAACCATGAGGACTTTGCATGTGTTGAAATAATCACTTTAAGGCAATGGCCTGAATGCCTAATTGCTCAATTAGCCATGACTTGACTTTTAACCGTGCTGACTGTTTCTCTGGACTCCAATAAGATTCCTTACTTGTCATAGACCTGAAAATAACATCCTGGCACTGCACAGCTCTACCCAGCAAAGCATTTCAGCAGCCCCCTATGTCCAGGTGTTTGTTTCATGCAGCTGCTGAGAATGCTCTGTGTATGAAGAATACACTCTTCTCAGAAGTGACACATATTTCTGACCAAATGATGTGACTGCATCATCTGTGTGATCTCCTACCTTCAACAACCTTTGTCTCCATGGACTTATTTCAACTCATATAATCATTGGGTAAAAGTCTGGGCCCAACAGGTGCAATAAATACAAGTGATGGTCTGCCAGTGCTTTCTTTTGGAGGGACCTTCACAGATGGATCAATAAACCTGCCAGTCAGGAGAAAGCAGAAGATGTAAATGGTGGGTGCATATTTCGACATCTGTACACTTTTGTAAGTCCTGCATGTGCCACTTTTGTGAAAGCAAACAACCAGCCTTGAGGAGATGTGGGCCTGCTAGAAATACAGTTTCTGCATCTTCCATCACACCAGACACTATTAATGGAAAATCCTGACTACATGATCTTATTCTTGCCTTTGCAAATGTGCCATGTTCTCACTTCACTAGAAGTGACCCAAGAGCAGGTTTAACCACTTCACAGGCAGTTTGTTCCCCTTTCCCAAAGGCCTCCTTCTTGGAACCTTTTTCTGCATCAAACATTTTCTTTGTTGCTTCACACCTTGCTTCCAGCTGAAGAGCCTCTCCCTGAATCCTCACAAGCCCATTTTAAGGAAATGCCATTTTTTCTGTTCACTTTTTTTTGCCTTTTCAGTGGGTATATTTTCAAGGCTGAAAGAACAGAAGAAGCCATTTTTGCAGCACTTCACTGCAACTGTCGGTGTATGCAGGATCTCTTCTTCAAAATGTTTTTAACATTTGAATGAAAAAGCTCCTGCTATTATCTGATTCATCTGTGATTCAATTTCTTTGATGCCCTCTATTTGCAATGTAAAACGCAGGATTTCCCTTTGAAAGGTGTTTAATCTCTTCCTGCCTTTTATCCTGGTCTTATGCTGAATCATCTCTAGATCATGACTTTCCACAGTGAATTATTTTTTGCTCTTCCTGTATAGTTTGAACATTGTCAAGCCATTTACAAGCAAATTTATTGAGGGGAAAAGATTAGTTTTACACTGGGTCCTACTTGTGGTTTAAACTTGGCATTGTTCTGGTTACCCAAGCTGTAAAAATTAGGACATTTATAAGTGTAAAACAGTCCCAAGAAGTTCCTTTCAAACCAAAAGGAATTTTAGTGCTCCAGACCTTTCTAGGAAAGATGAGTATTTAATGACACACAGTATAATTCATTTGCAAGGATAGATGGTCTCTGACTGGGACAGCAAAACCAGATTGAATCATATTAAATAACTGTTTGTTCTTTCTGGCCTGGCCAGTTATTTAAAACTCCAGAGTCTCAAAGGCTGGTTGAATCAAGAGGAAGAACCCAGTAATGCTATTCATCTGATACTGTTAATTTCCAGGAAAGTCTCCTGGAATTGGCCTGGCATTTGAGAAGATGGGTGCAGTGAGAGACAGACTGGCTGTGGCACACCCAGTGACCCTCTGAACACCCTAAAGCCATTCCTGCAGCCCCCAGAACATCCCAGGTCACGGGATGAGCACAGCACACCTGCCACCTGCTGGGACCTGAGCTGCCCCCAGAGCTCTGAAAGCCAGAACTGAGGGCAGCAGGGAACAGGGCTGTAGCATGGAAGCTGCCTGGATAAATTTCTCATCTGAAAATAAGGAGGAAACTTGACCTTTAGTAGCTCAAATTATAGTGGAATTTAAAAGTATTTTTCTAGATAATGCTGGACACTAGATAAGGAGAAAACCCTTCTCATAATCTCTACTCTTCCCTAAATCTCTTTTATAGACACATTACCCTTCACAGAACTACTCCTGGTCAAAATACTGGGGTATTGTACAATGGATATATTGTACCAACAGCCTTGGCTTTAAACATATTCCAGCAATTGGAATGTGGGTTCAATCAGTCATATCAAATTTGTGTGCGTGTGTGTAATCCAACAGAATACTTAAATATGTGTTTAGCTCACATCTCTATATTCAAATCTGAGTTTTGAGGGCACTTGATCATGTGATCATTAAAGCTGCAAAACGTTTTCCTTTGGGGGAGGAGTACATTGGGGTGTAGGAAGCAGTATTGACAAACTGTGAATCCTTTCATATATTTTGGGTTGCCTGCTGTGTCCTACCACAGCCCCAGAGTTGGTCCCAGACCTGACTGAAGTTTAGGACTATTCCTCCTGGAATATACTCTGGTAATAGGAGGTTTTGTACTAAAATCTGTTTGATCTCTTACACCATGGATTGTAAGACTGAACTCTGCTACATAGCGATACCAGCTGTGACCATAAACTACGTGTTCCCTTTGGAAAGAAATCACTGTTTCCCATTTTCCAAGTCTAACCATGTCCTTGGCAAATCACTTAATCATTACTCCAGTTCCCAACATGTGCTAAAAATAATGTAGATTGATTTTCCAGGAATGGTAATGTATAGTTGGAAACAACCTTGATCTTTGTTGTAAGTATTATGTCTGCCATCTATGAATTATATGTATAAAGGTACTTGCTCATTGCATTTCTGTATAACTTCTGCTTTCTGGAATAGTAATTCTTTGCTCCATTAGCTTAAATTTATTTCAAAATGCATGAGTTTAGGGGATTTCTTATCTGTTTTGTTCTTTAAATATGCTCACCTGCAATAGATTCTTATATTCACTGATTATGCAAAATAGCATATAAAAGGAAACAAGGAAACAAGGAAACAAGGATGGATCTCTAAGAGTGCCTGCAGAGTAGTAGTGATTAATGTTTAGAGAGCTTAGTAGTTCATGATCTACCTGGTAGTGAGCTTTCAGCAAGAAACTAACAAAGCAAGCAATCTTTGTTTCTTGATGGGTTGTTCGGTATTGCAAATTATTAAACAATATAAATATTGAATTTTATTTTGGTTAGATAAAATGCTTAGGTCTGCGGTCCCAAAGGTTGAGAAAAATACTTCTGCAAAGTCAGGAGGGAGGGGAGAAAAGGGCAAAATAGATTTTGGCTTTTTAATTCCTATCATCATATGGGCCATTGACTGCCCTGCAGTTGTTTTCCTGGTCCTGGTTTAACTCACAAGTTTCAAAGCTTGTTAAAGAACCTCTTTATCTCTTCTAAACCCACACACTTAACTGACAAGTGCTATACAAAATATGGTTTTACCCTGTGTTTTAAGTGGTAGCTTCATCTCAACTTATTTCTTGGTATAAATGAAACTTCGCACATGGAACGTTGGAAAATTTTTAAGCACTTCACACTTAAAACAGTTCTTAAATTATCTTTAAATGTTGAATTAAATTCTCTCTTTTCAATGAGGTAAAAGTTAAAATACATGTGTAAGAGGTATTAAAGTCATAAAATGTTAAGTAGCAAAGATATAAATATTAAGCTGACATCTTTTCACATACCTGTTAAACTGTTTTACATATACAGCTCAGTCTATTTTTGGCATGTTGTGATCGAATGTACCAGTAAACATAATGTGTTCGGAAAACAAGATGACCTCAGAATATGAAAAATCAGGCAGCAGCACATGCATTTTTTTTCTTTGTATGGAGGCTCAAATCAAGTCCTTTTTGTTTCTCAGCTTGGAAGATTAATTGAGGACATTAAAATCTTTATTTTTTCCTAAACTTTTTAGTAGAGAAAGTCCCACAGCTAAAATTTCATTAAGCAATGCAAGATATATTTTAGAATAATCAGTTTTCATTTGTAATATTCCTTAAAATAATTCTTAGAGTGAGAAATAACTGTATGCCTAGATAGAACTTAAACCAGGAAGTGTGTCTGAACAGTTTCCAAAGAGATGCCCATCTGCTTTGCTCCCACACATCTTTGTCTTTCTCTGGGAAATGTTGCTGCAGCCACCTTGGCAGACTGCAAGGCTGAGATGAGAGCTCACAGAAGAGACCAGTCACAAGAAGGGAAGAAAATCCCAAGAGCCCAGGGAAGTCCCTGCTGTGGACCCCACCAGAAGCATCACTCCCTGAGCAACACAAAAAACAAACAAAAGCCCAGTGAGCTTGTTCTCCAGTCTGTCTTTCTGTGTAGAAATTTATAAAATAGGGCTCTTTGCCCAGATGTTGCTGTTTGATTGGGAACTGTGAATAACTCAGAAACACAAAACATCTTCAAAGCAGCAAGAAGCAGAGACTTATTGAAAAGCTATCACATTTATATGAGATAGATAGTGTAAAACAAACTAGAAAAGGGTCGTTGGTCCAAGAAGGCAACACCTCTTTGAAAACATGCTTTCTGCAAAACATCACATCTCTCACATCTTCAGCAGGTGTTTAATCATTGTTATAATTCTTGTCCTTGAGCAGCCTGAGAAACCCAAGGCTTCAAGGCTGCTTTTTCCCTGGTTCCCAGCAGTATCCAAGGACACCAAATCCTCTTGTTTGTAGGGTTTTCATGTCCCTCTGAGAATTTGCCTGACCGCCTTCCAAGGGTCCCCTGGGAGCTGGGGTGGCAGCAGCAGGAGCAGCTCCCAGACCAGTGGGACAGTAAGGCAGGGAGGAGCTGGATCAGGCCAAGCTTGGGTACATGCTTGCCAATCATCTCTACAGATGCTTTACCAAAATTTGGAAATGCCATCTTGTACACAAAAGGAAAAAAGGACCTCACATCCAGCCTGTGTGAAATCCACTGTTCCAGGCCACTATTGGCTGAGGACGGTGAAGAACCAGGGCAAGGGCTTCAGGAGATACAGCCTCAACCACAGCCTCAGCTTTGCTTTATGGGGTCACACAGTCACAGAGTTATTTAGGTTGGAAAAGACCTTTAAGATCATCGTGTCCAAGATAATGGTCATTTCCCACTGTTTCCCCTCTGGGCATGTCCTTTAAGTGTGGCAGGAAGAGGCAGAAAAACTGTTTTGCAGAAATGCTTCTATGGTTGCATTTCTTCCTTTTCTAGCCAGCAGCTATCTTAATCTCCTTTGTTTGTTAATTTTTTTTAAAGTCTTCTCATAGGTGGAATTTCTTTTTTTCTTAATCTATGAGTAATATTCATGCAAATAAACTTGTCTGGAGAGGGTGGAATTGTGGCAATGGGTGAAAAGGCCTTGGTCTGATTTTGAGCCTCGTCTTGAGGTGATGTCTTCTGTCAGAAGAGTGGGTGATATGCAGTGCTTTTGGAAGAGCTGAGTTTTTTTCTGAAAATGAATGCATCCAGATGCCAGAGGAGCTTGTGAACTCCATGGCCATGCTTTACTGGAAGATAAATCATTACAAGAAAAGCTTCAAGGAAATTTGGGGTTAAATTTAAAACGTCTGTAAACAAATCTCACTCCTGCTCCCTGTGTCCTTATGGATAGGTCCTTTCCTCCAAGCCTAGGCCATGTTGTAAAAGCTTCTTCAGGTGCATCCAGCCTTTCCAGTCCCCTCTTGGCATCTGGGAGAAGCACCTTGCTGCATGTTCCATCTTCTGCTCTGTTGAAGGGCTCCTGCTTTGCCAAAGGAGGTTGTTCCCTCTGCTCACCACATACTCCTGCCTACAGTTTTCTCCCTTCCCAGGATTTTCAGAGAAAATGTCACCTGCCATCAGCCTTCCCCACAAATGATTCTGCCTGACCCACAGCACAGCAGGGCTTTTTACCAGGATGAGGCAAACTGGCAGCATTTCTCTTCTGTTCAGCCAAATCTTTTCAAAAGGATGTAACATATTCACATTCAACCAGCTGTGAGCCAAGCACATAGCATCTGTCACAGCAATTGAAAAACTCTGTTCTCATGGCCTGACTTCTTGGAAATCATCATAAATGCCAAGGATCAAGTTACCATAGGAGTCTGGACTTTGCAGTTGCTTTAAAGACACCTCTTGTAGGGCACCAGCACTGATGGCAATAGTGTTTCAAGGGTGGGATGTCAGCCTGTACTAGAGGCTAAATGAACTGGCAGAAAGCCTACAAACCCAAGGGTGTCTGTGCAAGGTCCTGCCAAGCTGGGGAGGCAGACATGAAGGGTGAAAGCCACTTTGTGCTGGCCCCATGAATGCTGTCCATCTCTGCCTGACCCACTGCCACCCTAGCACTGCCATGCAGTCCAGGGGCCTGGGCTCAGTGTTCAGTACATATGGCCTGGGTTAGGTCATGCTTGTGTTGATTTTCCTGAGGTGCCCAGAGGTGCTTTGTAACTAAATCTGTGCTGCTGTGGGCATGGTGCATAGAGGTTGGCAAATCTGTCGCGAAGGCAGAGGGATCTCCTACAGAGCATCTCCACCACCTTGCACAGCTGAGAACGTGGCCTTTTCCTCCCCACATGCACCCTCTGAGACCCTGGGAGCACTGTGTGCCTGGCTTGGGGTCTGTGGTTTGGACAGGGCTGTGATGCACCAGGAAAGGTCCAGTTTAACCCTTTCCCTGACCTGCACTGTCCCCTGGACTCTGCTGCCTGCCTCAGGGGCACTGCACTGTTCCTTTGGGTCAGCATTTCTAAACACGTTTAACATGCAACAAACTGAATTTCTATTGTTACATTTCTACTTTCCCCTATTCTTCAGCTCTAAATCAAAACCTCCTTATGGAGATTTAAGAACACAGTGAAAATATTATGACTTTTATCAAAACAAAAAATTCCTAGAACTATGGTTCTATGATTCTCTCACTTTTACCATCTAACAGTGAGTGAATAATTGCAACTCTTGGGAGGCTTTTTTTCCTCTGATATGCTTAGGGAAAAAAAGATCCTCCTTGCTATAATTTCAATGGCCAACCCCTGTCCCCCTCTTTTGTATTCCATTGTTTCCTTTCATCTGCCTTTGCTGATATCTGATACACAGTTGTTATCAGCAGCTCCTTCCTTACTAATGATGACATATGTGGGGGTTTGTTTGTTTAATATTTTGTTGCTGGGTGAATTGTGAAGGGGGATTGTTTGTGGAGTTTTTTGCAAAAGCTGATTTAATTTCCTCTCTAAGACAGCTTGTGCTTTTGTTTTGCTTTGCTTTGCTTTGCTTTTGTTTTTAACTTCACTTGACCTCTTTGGTGCAATGTGAGAATTTGCCTTTTGGGGCACTTACTAAATTGTGTTTAAATAGTTCCCAATTATCACTCACATTTTTCCTGTTTAAATTCTTTCTCTGCAATAATTTGGTTCTTAATTGTTTTCAGCTTTGTGTAATTGGACTTCCTGAAAGCACTAAGCACATAGAATTGCTGTTGTGGATTTCATTCTCTGCATGCAATTAAAGCAGACCAGCTTCTCCAATTCCTTCCTTTGTAATGTCAAGACACCCCCAGTGCTGGTACTGCCTCCAGTTGGGTCTGTATTTCTTATGTAAGAGTTTCTGCAGGTGTTGTTTCATGTCTGTTCCTGTAAGAACTGTGTGCTCTCTAGTCCTTCATGTTGTATTTTCCTTCTTGTCTGTGGGGATTCCCTTCCTTGCTTCTCAGGCTGAAGGTATTTCTTGATGCTTTCTACCATAATCAAGTGGTCTTTTTTCCATTACTAGTAAGAAGTACTGAGAGAAGAGTGCAAGATCTGTGTTTAAAGCCAAATTAATGTTTCTCCTTGCCTAATTGTGGACAATATAGAAGAAAAATTGTGAAACTGTGGCTTGTTCCTTTTCATAAGAGAGCTCTAGCTTTGCACACCTTTTGGTGCAGGAGAGCAGGGCCTGCCATGAGACTCAGAAAAGTGATTATTATCATTATGCTTTAATGTATTAACCTGGTTTGATCTTCTTCCAACCCCTTTCTGATCATCTATCACAAAGAAGAACCACAGGAAGTGTGGTCTGGAAGGACAGACCCAACAGGAGGCAGGAAAGGGGTCAGTCTGGGAGCCTGTCCCAGTGAAGCTGCTGGTGGAGACAACTGTAGGTGTTGAGAAGAGCCACACTCAGCTCACCCTTCCATTTGAGGAGGTCTGTGCCTCTCTCCAGGCACACACAACACTCTCATGGTATGGGCAGACCAGTCTGGGATGTCTCCTGTGCTGCTGATGGTGCTGGTACCCTCTGCAGGAATCCTACAGGACTCCTTCAGTGAGAGGAAGCAATAAGCATTCCACAGCTCACTTGTCCTGGGTTCCAGATGTAGGGAATGTTTCAGTAAAATACATTGACATGTCTTGAAAGAAAATATGAGACCTCAATCTAGACCTCTATGTGGTTACCTCTGTGCTAGAATTTAAATTTGCTCTTCTGTGTCTGTTGTGAGCTTATGCCCCTGATGCTCCTGCAAGCTAGCACAACATTAAATTTATCCAGCTACAAAGTATTTATTTGCTTATTCTTTTTGTCAAGTGACTTGACTGTTTCTTGTGTGCTTTCAGACTTCTTTCCTCAGCATATTTCATTGCCAAGCATCCAGGATTTTAATTCAATAATCTTAATTTGGTCCATAAAATTCTTCATGTTTCATGGGAGAAAAATTTCATGCCAAAAGAGTCACTAATGAAAGTTGATAACAGCCTTGCACAATGAAAGGAGGCATGGCACAGGGTGAGCAAAAAGCCCCTTCATGAGGTTGTTTCCTTCTGCTTTAGCTTAAGGCTGTATTAATTTTAAACTGTATGGTGTCTCTAGTTGTACACTCTCTAATTTCTCTTCCTCTGGGAAGGCACTGATCAGTATCATTACCTGGGTCACCATGCAGGATCTCAAGCACTGCTGCTGTTTACTCCTTCCCCAGAACCCTCACTTTGGTTTATTTACACATCATTAATAATCCCTGTGGTTTGTCTATTTTTTCCAAACAGTATGATGAAAGTAATTTTCAGTCTTCTTGCAGCAAGGAGTGTACAATATCTTTAAAAGCACAGCTGCTGAAGCAATATATTCTACATTTGCAAAGATTATTTTGTATGGTTTAAACATCATTGTCCAGCAAGAGCAATTTTTATAGTTGCAAATTGGTCTGTCTTGGACTTTGTTCTTGGTTCCAAATTTCTGGATGTAGCTACCTATGACAAATTTTTACAAAATCATTTGTGCATATGATAGAGAAACCTTCAGTGCTTGCTAAACACAGGTATCAGGCAGTAGCTTCTTAGAGAGTGAGGTAAAAAAACAACTAATAACAACCACAACAAACTGTGAAAAATATCTGTGTGGTTTAAGAAATGTCTCAGTTATGATTTTCTCTGTTTCAGGAAAAATCTTTGGATCCCAGTCTCCAATTGTCCCCATATCCTGATAAGGCTGGTGCAGATAGGCAAAATTGGCTCTGAACTATAATTTTCTTTTGCCCAGTTCACTCTGGCTTCAGGCAGGGTGAACTGAACCAATGAAACTCGTGATTTCAAGCACATTTTCCTGTGTAATTATGAAGATGGTTTAACCACAGCAGCTGCAGGGGTTGAATTGTGGCTCTTGAGTCCCTGCCTGCTGACCAAGCCACCTTGGCAGCATCAGGGGCTGCTGAACTTTTCTGCCTGGCATGGAGAGGGGGGCCACCACTGCTACTTCTGGGAAAGACATGGAGGGCTGGGTCAAGGTCCTCCCTGCAGCCTTGGACTGCCACAGACTCAAGGTGAAGACAAGCAAAGGGGATTGGGGCAGTGCCCTGGGTTCTGCCCACACCTTTGTTTGGTGGGCTCAGTCCAAGAGAAGCTGGCTCCCTGAGGTGGTTCTTCAGCTCCAGCACCTCTGGGACACATGGGTTCAAGGATATTTATGCAATTTAAGGTATAGGAGGAGCTCAGTGCGAGCATGGCAATACACCAAGCAAAGTGTTTTAACCTCCTAGTGTTAGGGACAGGAGATGTATCTGAAGATCCTGTCCACATTGATGTGGACAGTAAGTATCACAGAGGGGCTTTAAAATTAGAGTTCCTTTTAAGGTCTCTGGTGGAGTGAAAACTAAATGGAGCTTGGGAGTTCATTCCACTGTTTCTAGTGTGAAAATTCATGGCAGGCCTCACAGGAGCTGTTTGTGCAGGAGAGAGTGTGGGGAGATCTCACCATACACCGAATCAGCTGCTGGGACAAGTTAGAAGAAACATGCACCTAAAACCTGCCCTGAAACAGAACAAAAACTAATTTGTTAGTCTGCTTATCTGAGGGGCCACAAAGGGCATAGTCAGAGATGGAAGGAAGCTGGGAAGAGTAAATAAGGAGAAGAATGCAAGGGGATAGAGGTGCACTAAATATGAGACACTTAGGGTCCTAGAGACTGGCAAACAGTTTCTGCAGCTCAGTGAGTCATAAGATACCTGAGGAAATATCATCAGTGAGCAGTGCTGTGCAGTTGACAAATGTGTTCAGAGGAACCCAAATAACCTGCATTTCTTTCTTTGCAGGTTTTTCTCTTTCTTTTCTCTGTTTGTTTTTGGGTTTTCACAGGCTTTCTGAATTCCTCAAGGAGCTTCCAAGATGAAATGAAATGAGATTAGGTCTGGTCTTCTTTCTGTACTTCCTCCAAGCAGGACCTGAGGTATCATGAGTAAGACAGACTTTGTGCTGTTTCAGACCCATAAGCTCCCAGATTCCAAAAACAATCTGTGAAAAAGTTTTTTAAAAAATATAGCCCTGTCAAAAATATAAGAGCTGTCTCTCTCCTGTCAGAGAGCTGCAAGTCTGCAGAAGGACACGGAGCCATTGCTCCCTGGAAGCTGAGCCTTGCCTTCAGCACCCCAGAGGAGATGTGCCAGCCCAGCTCTGGGGGCTGCTGTGCTGGGATCACACTCCTGTGCCATGCCCTGTGTATAACAGAGCTCAGTGTCTGCACCAGCAGCCTCCTGCAGGCTGACCCCAGCATGGGAGGGGGCTGTGGATGCCTCTGAGCATCCCTGGCTTCACACATGCTTTGAAGCACTGGAAGCAAAAGAAGAGTTTTTTTTTCTTCTCCCCTGAAGGTACTTAGGATTGTGTAATTAGATGTCACATTCATTTCTCAGACACAGAGACTGAGCAGTAGTGGAACAGCACATTGTTTGGAGCCATGGGCAAACATTAGCATCAGCTTAGTGTTTGTGTGAACCAAGTATATCTACATGAATAAAACACATCCATGGCTCCTCTATTTCATGAAGTCATGTGCTACTGATATATTTTTCTTACCAGAGTACAGCTTTGCTCAGCCCTACTTTTTTCCCAATAAAAGGTCAAAGATAAAGAAGAATAAGAAAAATTTCTGCTACAACACAGCAAATTTGTGTTGGTTTATTGGCTCAAATCCGTCCTTGAAATAACTTGGTCTTTTTCCTTCACTAACGTTGCACAAGAGATAAATTTGTCTCCACAGGCTTGGCCTGGGAGTACTGCTGCTGTTTCCATGTGTTAGTTTTTTAGGGGTGGTATGCAACATCTTCTCTGCAATCTTTTTTCCAGAGTTTTTAATCTAACTCTTCCTTGCTCCCTCCCTCTCTGCAGTTGCCAGAGTGAGCTGCCTTCTGCAGCACTGGGGTGGAGGCGTAGGGTCAAGAGAACAGAACATGTAATCATCACTCCTTGCCTGGGTTTTTGGCCCTGCCACTGATTTTTCTGCACAGTTTAGAGCAACTGACCCAACCTTTCTGTATCCAAATGATAATATGCTGTTTGCTTCCCAAGCAGCTACAAATGCTGTCCAGAAAGCCTTACCTAGTCCAAACTGGAAAGTGCCAAAGATGAATTTCACATACAATTCATCTGAGCTTTTAAATGCATTTGCAAGAGTTCACCATAGGGATGGTCAAGAAGCCCCAAAGAGACCCACTTATCCTCCTGGCAGCTAGAATCCTGCTTTCTTGTCTCTTTGGTTGCTTTCTTGTCTCTTTGGTCTTTGCATTATCTAAGCCTTTTGCTGCCTCAGGGACTTTCCTGGCATTTATTTACCTGTCCATGAGAGTGTAAGGACAGAATGAGAGCTTTCCTTTGCAAAGGCACCATGGAAGCCTCAAGGGTGTTAGTATTAAAGAATATGTCCCTTACAATGTGCCTACACTGCTTCATGAGGTCATGGCTACACTATTTGTACTAACTGAGTAAACCTGTTTAGAGACAACTTGGGCTTCTCTACCTTGTGGTATCCACATACAGGCTGAATGAAAATGTTGGTTTTCAAGGTGCACTGGGCCTCTGAGCATGGCTTTGTGCAGTGCTGTGTAGTCCTCTGCAAGGTCATCTATAGATAGTTAAGGCATTTCTGCACAGCACCTCTCTGTGTCCTGCAGATAAACCCTCTGTGTATGTGAGTATGTGTGTTTACACGTATTACAGCAGGTCAAACAAGTATCTGCTATTCAGCGTGTAATTAGAGTTTGGATGAACCTAAAAACATAAACCAAGAATTCAAGGATGCCCAAAACATATAAGAAAACTGTATTTGGGCAAGACTAGGAGTAGTCATTAGTGGCTAGAGATCTCTGGTTTGCAGTGCTCCATCTCCTGTAAGTGAGGAGAACCAGGACTTTAAATACAGACTCACAAGACTCAGAGACTTTTAAAAACCCACCTGGCCCAAAACTAGTTAAACAATGTAGCAAACAAGAAGGAGAGCAATTGAACATTTTTATGAGGAGCAGGAGGACCATTGATTGTGAAATTTACTGGTAGCCAGGTTCTCCTCCCTTCCCTACCACTTATAATTATGCCTTAATTGTAGCTACTGGCTGTGGCACAAAGCTCATACATATAAACAAGTCCCAGGATATGCTGCAAAATACACTGTATGGGAGACATTAGCAAGAAGACAATCAGGAACTGGAATAGTGTTCCCACATGGAAAGCTGCGGGTGGTATGAAGAGCTCTCTATCCCAGTTATGTCTAATATCTTTGTAATGACATTACATCCATTGCTTTTTCTGGCACATGCCTGGTCTTGAGTCAGTTGGACTGATAATTACAAAATTGTGGTTTGCAGGCCACTGGTGGTCCACAATCTTTTGGTTAGTGGTCCACAGATGGGCTGCAGAACCAAGCTGAACAGCTTTCAGTTGTGTTTTCAATTATGAGTTTGATGATACAGGGCACATGGTGGTCCACAAGAGAGTCTTAGCATTAATGGTGGTCCCATTACTCTAAAAGTTTGAAAACACTGGCTTAAACAATTGTGCAGATCAACAGTCTATTTGTGTTATGTTGTTTGAAGTTAAATGTTACAGCATGTCCCCTCCTTTCATGTGTTGGGAGCTGTGTTGCCTGCTCTGCTTGTCAGTTTTAAAAATAAGAGTATTATTAGAGTAATAAGAGTATTACAAATGTTTCTTCGTGTTTTTGTCTTCCCAGTGTATGATTTATTTAGCTCCTCATTTCATATGCACTACTGTATTCACATATCAGAAGTATTTGTCCAAAAATCTGGAGTATTTGGGGAGGAAAAGAAGAAGGATGTTTTTCATGTTTTGTTCAGTTAAGTGGGAGTTGGGCAGATGCAGGGTATAGGGCTGGTTCTCCTTCCACACCTTGGTGATTACAACAGCATCCATCATTCATGGCTCCCCTCAAACAGCAGCATTTTAGGCACCAGCTCTAGAGTTTTCTGGACTGTGCAAACTGCATTGTTCTTGGGAAAACTGCAGGAAAAACTTCAGCATTCCTTGCAGGAGAGGAAGAACATAAACATGACCTTTTAGTTCAGGGCAAAGGGCATCTAGCTGGGAAGGAAGTGGTCTGCACTCTCTACCTCCAGAGCTGCTCTCACATTTTATCCAATGCCTGGTAACATTATGGAGCAGGGGCAGGAGCAGGAACAGCAGGGACAGTTCTGTTTGTCCAGAGACTTCTGACCTCCTCTTGCTTTACTTACTCTCCACTGAACATGGAACAGGGTGAGGTGCCAACAGGTGCTGATACTGTGCTCCCCAGAGAAATGTTTTTGTTGCTGAGAGAGAACATGAGCGAGCAGCATCCCTGCCCTTGTCAATTGAAGTAAAGAAGAATTGTTACTGTGAGTGTAGAGGTGCAGAATCTGCTGTCTGGTGGTCCCCCACCAAAACTGGCACCTCTGGAATAGTTTAGGAGGTGCAAATCCAAATTTTGGCATCCCATTTAATTTTAGGTGTCAGTGAAGTCTCCAGCTGCTTTCTTTGATAAGACTGTGCACATCCAGGACTCTCCAATGCCTCAGTCTTTAAAGTAACTTTAAATTGAAGTCCTTTGCCACTGCAGTAAACCAGAAGGTTCAGAGCTCTTTAACAAGCACTGTCCTAGAAATAAGTTTGGTTTGGTGCTTTTTCCCTTCCTACTGGAATATACTGCTATCTCCATTAGGAATCCTTTTGTAAACTTCTGGCCTAAACTTCATTGCCAGCCTGTGCCCATGTGCCCTTGGATGAGCTTTTCTAGTTCTTTGTGTTTATAGAGAGTAATCAGAGTTTTTTCTCCACCAGTGTTTGCTCCAGGCTAAGACAGATGCTTCTAATATTGTCTTGTAAGGCAGGCATTCCTGTTGCCTGTTTCCTTCGTAGCTCCTCTAGCTGTGAAATCAACCATAGTGAAAATGGTTATGTAAGAAAAAACACATATAAAATCTGTTCATCCAAACAAAAATCCTTTACCTCTACTGATTAAAACCTGGAATATCAGTTTTATTTTTTACCCAAAGAAATGTTTATTCTTCTGTATGTGCATGCCTGGCTGGCTCACTGTAGCAGCTGTAATGCATGTCAGCCATTCTCCTCTTCTGTTGTTTTCAAATCACAATATCATGTTTCTGTCAAATCCTCTTAATCCCCAAGATGTATAGTTTTGCATCATATGCCATATACCTGTTTCTGCTCCTCCAGTCCCCAGGCAATCCAGGTCTCCCTTGGGACTGCTTTGCTCCCTCTGTAGGCTGATCAGGACTGGTGTGTCTGAGGCTCCCCTAGTGCTATGCAAGCCAGGGCCAGCCTCACTGAGCATCTGCACCTTCCTGCAAGAAAAACAGTGCTAGGCATGCCCTGGCACTCAGGGGCAGTAAAGCAAGGCTGTATGAAAACCACTTTGTATGGACTCCCCATGGAGACCAATATCTTGTGTTAATTTGCCCCAAAGCAGAATGCTTTTGGTTGGTACAAACACAGTGGTTTTCTTGCTGGATCTGAATGGCTTTGCAACTTTCCAACTCCCAGATGCTGGACAGTCTCAGCTGCTGTTTGTCAGGCACAAGTGCTATCCCAGTTACAAGAGAGCTACGTGTTTGTGTGGTGGTTAATTCCACATTGGATCTATTATTTTTGTATTTCATGATGATCTGCATTGCAACAGAGCTATAAGTACAAGCACCATCCTGCTAGGCACATGCAATTAGGTTGCTTTCCAAGTGGTGATATAACTATTTTATAAACACCTGGAGAAAGTTTATGCTGAAATTTTAACCTTTCTCTTAGTCACAACCATTTGCTCTAAATCTTACAACTTCTGTTTCAGGTAAGCATCTGCTTTGTGTGTGTCATCTGATACTTCTTGACTATCTGAAACAGTAGAATTCAGAACTGAAACAGAAAAACTCAGAGCCAAAATTGTTCAAACTTCAGAGGCGTCTACAACATGATTGTGTTAGGGGCAATTTTCTTCTGGTGGAAATGTCATTGCAGCGTGTGAGATGCTCTAAAACTTTTTTTGGCTATGTATTTCAGGTATAATTTAAGAGTACACAGATTTTTTTTCATGCTGTTGTCTTTATATTTACCACAATTAAAATATTAAGCTTTTTACATGAAAAAAATATTTTTGGTAAAACTGGCTTTTATTCAGAGCTCTCAAGACCTACAGGATCACACCAAAAGCAGTACCACTTTGCAGAGAGATTATAAGATGCAGTGATAGGGTTGTCCTCAGACTGGCTCACTGCCACAGCACAGTGAGGGCATCAGGAATCAGGTTTTACATTTCCTTCTGATGTAGGTCAGGCTGAACAACACAGTCTTTTGAGCCTTGGCCTGGGCTGCATCATTCTGGAGGTGATTTCACAACCCTGTTTCTTATTTATGTATTCAGTACAATTCTGGGACTTGCGAGGTGGATAGAAGGACTGCCTGGAAAAATAAAGTCTATTAAAACACATCTTGATACAATTTACTCTTGTAATGATTTTCTGGATGCAAATTTCAAACAAATTTCAAAAACATCAAACAGTGGAAAAGAGACCTGCAAATAGCACATGACAGAGAAAGCCCTGGAGGCTGGAGGACTGGTCCTCACTGCCTGTATCTCAGCTGCCCAAGTCATTCATGAGAATTGTCCCCTGTGCAGAGCTCCATTATGCATACAGAGCAATTTATGAAGATTCTCGTGGTCTTTGGGATCTTTTCTGCTGGGTCATGACCCAGATAACTTATTAATAAATTTCTGTCATTTCTTGCCCCCAAGTCTCCTTTTCTTTTATTATTGTATTCCTATTGTTTTATTGTATTGTCTTGTCTTATTGTACTCTTATACTTGTTGCATTCCTAGAAGTGAAATGTAAATGACATTTTCATCTGAAATATAGAAACAACTAAAAATTACTTTATGAAAGCAAAGTTCTATGATAACTCATGTCAGAAACACAAGAGGGTAAAAGGAGGGTCTGAGGGATCATAGAAGCAAAGATGTGGCTGATGTTATAAGTGAAAAGAGAGCAGTTCCTGTGACACAAGTTGGTGGATTACAGTCCATATAACCATTCCTATTTTAATGATTATGAATCATTGCAAGTAATTTTGGCTATGTAAATGCAAGAAAACTGCCTGAAGTTACTTCACTTATTCATTTTTTTCCCAAAGGGACAAATTCAAGCCTTAATTTAGATTCCCACAAGAGAACACAAGTCTCAAAGCTGTAGAAACTAGAAGTGCTTTGAACCAGGTAAGGTCTGTGTAAAAGGATGTTATGTTGAGGATGATGAAGAGAACTTTAGCTACTCGCTGGCTTCCTTTAATCTTTCCTCTAAGGGTTAGTAGGAAGTCAAGGTGTTGGAGGTACAAACTATGGACTTGGCAGAGAGAAATGCCTGGAGGAATCAGGTTGGTGTTCCTCTGATGCTCCAAGCTGGCTGTAGCATCCACTGACATTCCCATTTTTGGTCTGAAGTCAAGAAGTACATCTCCACTACAGCCATCCCACTCTTGCCTGGCTGATTTAATCTTATTTCGAGTAAGCACAGATTGTTTGGCTCATTCATTTTAGTTCCCTGGCTGTCTGCAAGGGGAAATCAGCTCCTACTGCCTTGGCCCCTGTCATTTTGGTTTGTCATTATGGAGCCTCCTCCAGCTGCTATAATCAGCACACCCAGCCTCTTCAGAGATAGGCTCTTGGGTTACACAGGACATGTTTTGACCACAGATCCCAGGTAAGTATGATGTCCTGGTTACTTTCTTCTGTGGGGACTGTAACAACAAAATTAATAATATAATTCATAATTCATGACATCAAGATATCTTCTAATGGAAGGTTGTTGGAACAAGATGATCTTTAAGGCCTCTTCTAACACAAACCTTTTTATGGTGATAATTATTCAACTCTTAAAGCAGATAAAGAGTGAGTTAGATAAGGGAACCCATTTGAATCACAGCTCACACAGGCATCTTTATTAGTGACATTTCTAGGCTGGGAAAGATTGAATTTGCAATAATGTTAATTATTATCTTCTAAATTGATTTAGTTTTTAATTCAAGTATTTCCTTTTGTGGCAGTCATTTTTGCAGGCTGTTTGCCTGATCTCCTGGCACTGAAGAGGCTCTGTTGACTTTCTTCCATGTGTAGTGCATATGCATTGAGCTAAATCCCAGTGTTGTGCCAGGATCTATCTCACTGCTATCCCATGTTCCCAAATGCCAAGTGCATTCCCATTGCCTTTGGCTGTCTTTCTCCACAGACTTCCTGCAAATTCCTCTCTCTGTGGTTAGGTACACCTCCATCAGAAACCAGGGAAGATGCAGAATTCTTGTTTCATGGTAATATGGGAAATGACTGCACGTGATGGGATGAGACCTTGCCAAGTGGAATTACTAATCTGCACCAGGGTCTCAGAATTCCTTCCAAGGTTTCTTTTCTATGAAACTGAGTTTGCCCCAGGCCATGAGACACCATCTGTAAACTGCAGGGATCACAGGAGGCCAAAAATGTGCATTGTCTGGGGTTGGCTCTGCTGCAGATGGGGTCATGAAACCATGGGGATGAGGACACCTTTTCAGTGTTGACATTTTACAGAGGTTACACAGTTGTTCCCTATCATCACTGCCATATGATATGGTCCCAGCTCTCTGGGACTCAGCAGACTGCTCCTACAGCTACAGCTTGAGCAACTCATGGTCACTAATATCTGGAAAAACAGAGTCCAGCAGCTCAGTGGGGTTCAGAGGGACCAGAGCCCCTCTCCAGCCTTGTTAGTGCTGTGCAATGTGGCCTCAGGCTCCTGGGACATGGCACTGCTGTGTGGTCTCCCCTCACCACGCTGCTCGACATCTGGGCACACTAACCTCCTGAATTAGGAAATGCCACATCTTCCAGCAATCACTTAATCCATAGAGTGAGGCTGGTCTGAAAGCCATCCCTCCTTGCCAAGAATCCTAGCAACTCAAAAATATGTGATGCTAGACATGTAGAAACTAGCATTTTGACAGTGGTTACCCCCCCTGGAGTGGTGGGGTGCCAGCAGCCCCGCTCTGGGCTCTGCAGCACTGCCCTGTGCAGCAGCACTGTTGCAATCCCTGGCTCTCTATGCCATGGAAACTGAGGCAAACAAAGGCTGAGTAAGTAGAGCAGTGCTACACAGCAAGCCTGTGGCAGAGCTGGGAACCAAACACAGACTTTCTGACTCCCAGCCCTGGACTTCAGCTACCCACTGACCTGTGACGTGGGACGAAGTGAATCTCACTAGAGACATCAGATAACCACAGTTTAATTTGGTTTCTCTGTGCTCTGTGCCCTGGGGAGATAGCAGACCTCTGGCCACAAAAGGCAAGTTATTGAGAGATTTGCTGTTAATTCCTCCTTATGAGGTCCATCTTGTTATGTTTGGAGTTGCCATAGCTTTCTGTTTGTTTTGCCTGTTTTTTTGCATACGGGGCTTGTGTATTTTATTAAGCCCTTGGCTACTATCTTGTGCATGTTTAAGATTTTATAAGGGCTTCTTTTGAGGTTATTCATTATAGCTTTCAAAGGTGGCCTATTCTGAAGGCTTGCTATTGAATACCAATCTTTGACAGATTCATGGCTCACACAGGGGAAAAGACCCATTTCTCATAGGCTCATAATTAGTGCTCCCCAAGGGTTCCCTAGCTGCTTTTCATAGCTCCTTGACCTTGGACTTCAAATTCTTCCTGGCTGTTGAAGTACAGTCATCAGAGAAACTGAGAGAGAAACCTCCTTTCATTTTCATCACTTCAACAAGAAAAGTCATCCAAGAGACACATTACTAGGCCCTTGTATTTTGGATCTACCACTGATCTGCTGGAGACCTGACCTTTCTCTGCCTCATCTGGCTTTCTTCTCTGCCTTGTCTGGTCATGCTGTGGGCAGTGGAAGGCTTTTGGTGACCTTAGTTATCACTTTAAGACTTTTCATGTTCTTAGGTTCTGATTGATATGTCCTTAAAAATCCTGTTTAAGACACACAGGAAATTCATTAGCTTAAGGAAAGGATTTGGAGTGTGTAGCATATTATATTAGAAAGAGAAAACAGCTGCTTTTTCAGCACAAGTATGAATTGTGTAACTCAAGGTGAAGTGTAAGAAATTTTGAAAGATTTTTTTATCTATTTCATATGAATCATGCAGCATGTGT
The DNA here is from genome assembly GCF_029582105.1 of Oenanthe melanoleuca. Taxonomy (NCBI): domain Eukaryota; kingdom Metazoa; phylum Chordata; class Aves; order Passeriformes; family Muscicapidae; genus Oenanthe; species Oenanthe melanoleuca. The sequence goes on from NC_079335.1 coordinate 13,508,436, forward strand.
TTGTGGGTTCATTTAAGTTCTGGAGAAGCAATTTCTATTATTTCACTTTCTACATAAAAGCAAAAGCATCATTTCCATTAGTACATATCCTTCCTCTGGGAAATATTGAATTTTAACCTAACTGCAGTTAATAAGCTTTGAAAAAAAAAAAAGAGCTTTACTTAAAAGTAAATGAATTGCTAATAGACATAAAAAGGTTAATATTTTCCTTAAGGCTGAAAACAGATTTGCTTGCACTACTTTTGTGGATGTCCCAGTATTTTTTTAATTTAAAAAAAATGAGTTCTAAGAACAGATGTCTCATAATTTTTCAGCTGCCTCCCCCTTGTGGTAAATCTGGAAAACTTCTGGAAAACCTCTTTTCATGGAAATGCTGAAAAACTGGGTAAAGTTCAGCACTTGCATTTCATGAGATTTTTTTCTTTTTTAGTTGGCTTTAAAATGCTGAACAAATGTTAATTAAAGCAAGAACACATCCATTCTTTCCAGGAACCAAAAGCCCAAATAGAAGAACACAGATAACCTCAAAGAACTCCATGTAACAGCTGCAGCTGCCTTGAGGCTTTTCCTATTTCTCAAAACATCCCCTTGCCCTTCCCTCTCCTCTCCCACTTCTGACAGGCCTGAAGGTTGCAGCAGAAACTTCTCTCTTTTTTTTTTTTTTTTTTTTTTTTGGTGTGCCAAGTGCCTGGGAGGCAAGACATGTACTCACAGCCAAGCCCTGGGGCTCCTGATCTTATCCCCTGATGGAGCTGAGGTTCTGTCTTTTTGCATGGGCTGCAGATACCGATCCCTTTGTGGTTTTTTTCACTCTGATATGGAAACTAAAATGTTCACTGCAGCTTGGAAGAGTTTTTGGCAGCCACACTGAATAATGGTTAGTGAAGGTGAGGGATGGTTATTTCCTTCACAAGCATCCCAAGGAAGAGATGCAAAGCCTTATTCCACCAGGTACCCTGTAACCAAAAACAGTCAGATGAAGTAGGACTGTCTTAAGTACTTCTGCATCATACACAGAGAGCAACTTCTCTGTGGAGCAAATAATCACCATTCCCAAGACCATAATTTTCCCTGGGCTCATTGTCCTTCTGGTCTCTAAAGGCCTCTCTCTTGTGGAGCCTCAGAAACCTCCCATGCTCTGAAAAGGAAGCGTTTTGCTTCATTTCCTCTGCAACATGATCCTCTGAAGCGCAGAGTGGACCTGAAAGGGTAAAGCTAAGAGGAGCAGGAGGAGGAGCAGGAGGAGAGGCTTTGTGGTTAAGGTTGTGGATGGTGACTTAAGAGAAATGGCTCATTTCCTGGGTTTACCACAAATTGTGTGTGGTGGGGAGGAAGCTGCTCATATATTCTGAGCTCTCAGTGCCTTGTGTGCTAACTAGAGAAAACAGCCTCCTCTTCATCCTTTGTGTCTTTCCCACTTAACTGGAAAGTCTGGGATGAGAAACTTTCTTCTGCATTGTATATTCACACAAAGCAAACAAGGTCCTGGAGGAGGCTGGGCCCTGCCTTAATGCTAATAAAAATTTTGATAAGTTTAAAAAATTAGATGCATTTTAAAATTGCACATTGTCCTGGTTTAAGGCAAATTTTGGAGGAAATCTCTGAATGGGGTCCCTCTAGGAAACAATCCCATCCCCAACTGGTTTGAGGAAATATTTCCTTGGAGAGAAGTGGAAAAAATCTGTTTATTTAACAGGTAAAGCACTTCCCAGCACAAAAATGAACAATACTAAAGAGCAAAACCTGTCGCCGCTCTGAAGACATGACAAATTCAGAAGAGTCCCCTCGTGGGTCACAGCTCACTCAGGCTGTTCTCAGTCCCCTCTGTGGGTCACAGCTCACTCAGGCTGTTCTCAGTCCCTCTGTGGGTCACAGCTCACTCAGGCTGTTCTCAGTCCCTCTGTGGGTCACAGCTCACTCAGGCTGTTCTCATCCCTCTGTGGGTCACAGCTCACTCAGGCTGTTCTCATCCCTCTGTGGGTCACAGCTCACTCAGGCTCTTCTCAGTCCCTCCAGCCTGGGAAATACCATAGCCCAGGCCAGGCCTGGTGTGCCACAGGTGTGAGCTCCCGGCTCTCCTCTGAGTTTTCAGTCCAGAGCAGGCTCAAACAATGCCAAGAAAAAGGAAAAAAAAACACAGTCCAGGGAGCTTCTCTGCCTCAGCTAACCAACTAAAAGCAAAGGAGAGCTCTCTCCTGCTGCCCACTGCAGACAGCACGGTCTGTGTGAAGGATGCAGGGGAGCAAGTGAAGTATCTGATAACAAACCCTGCACCTCTTCTCTCCCTGTTCCCTCCTGGAACCCGTGTTGAAGCTGCAGAGCTCAATATCCAACACCAACAGAGCAGACAATTGGGGATACAGGATCATAAAGTCCCCCCAAGACAGCATTCTGGCTGGCCCTGCTTTGCAGACTCCCTAACCGCGGCAGTTTTCACTGGGGCCATCGCTGGTCTCCTGTCCCATTAGCTGCATCCCAGCTCCCAGCAGCATCTCCCCGAGCTGCCCAAGGACCCGCAGCCACCAGGTGTCCCCCTTGGCCACGGATTGAGCCCGGCTGCTGAAACAGCTTTCCTTGGCCGTTTGAAGTGAATTACTGCTTGTAATTCCGGCTCATCTGTCTTTCCTCCAAGCAATGCAGCAGTGGCAAAGCAGCCCTAAGCATGGTCCTGTTATGGGAATGACAGAGTTTCATGAGCAGTTGCAAACTCACAGCACACAGAGTGAGAACATAAGCTGGAGAATGCTAAATGCTTTATGCAGGATACTTTCATTATATTAAAGTTTGGATTCTTTTCCCCAAAAAGGTGCATTTTATTTCTGTGGTAGGCAGTCTAACGTGTTACAGTCTGACAATGCAGATTTTGCAAAGTGGTGAGGGTCCAGCCATTCAAGCATTTCAATGATCATGCTTATATACAAAGGCCGTTCAAAGAATTTAATTCTGCCTCAATCTATGTAAGGATTTCTGGGTTTTGCCTCTTTGCACTAACTCCCAACTTAATATTAAAGGGAAATTCTTTAATTAAAAACACAGAGGGGAAAAAGCCAAAAGAACCCAATCTAGCAACCCTCCCACAGGATCTAACATACTTAGTCTTCTGTCCTGATGATCAGAGCACAATCCTGGGTATGTGTAGCCTCAAGGCCCTGTTTGGCCTAATGGATGGATTCTTTCTGAATTTCTATGAATCAAGAAACATGAAGTGCTGAGCCTAGGTCTTAATTAATCCAGAACCAGAGGCATAGGAGAACAAATCTCTCTTACATAATAAGAATAAATACACTTTATTCTCTCTAGAAAATAATTGATTATATCCTTCTAAATATCCTTTATCTTTTACCAGCAGAAAAAAGTAAATTTGTCATGCTTAAAAATAAAAGCTCTAATTACTCCTAGCAAATGCAATGGACACAGCATGTATCCTGAAGGCTGCAAGTCTCATGGAGAAAGGGAGAAGCAGCAAGCATGGGCGCATGGCTCATAGGGAAAGCCTCTGGCAATGGGATATTGCATGTACATGCTTGATTGACCACCTCAGGGCACAGTGGAAGTGAATAATAAAGAATAGGATAAGGAAAGCATAGAAAAAACATGGAAGAGGGTGGAAAACAGTCTCAACACATGGTGATAGTATGAGAGGTCACAGAAGAGGAGAGACAACGTGAAACCAGAGATCCAGGTGTCCCTGCATGAACTGAACTGCAGAACTTTGGGGGAAATATTCTGACATTGAGAATAACAACAACCAAATTAACATCCATGAACACTGAGGAGTTTTAGGTCTGTGAGGTACTTTTCTTCATTATTTTAGTGTGACCATTTGCATGTCCAAGGCAGAATAAATCCATGTCTTGGGATATAAATAGGGTTTTTTTTTGTCTGTTTGCTAACCTACAAATCATTCAATTAAGTCAATTGACCAGCAATGGCTACTCAGTATTGTTTCCCTGAGTGGAGAGGCTTAGTGTGAGATTAATTTCAATTCTCCAGCAAGATCACTGGCAGACAATCTGCTGGGCTCCCTCTACAGTCCATGGAGAACATGAGATTTTAAACACTTTTAATGATAAAGAAACAGACTTAGCTCTAACTTTACACATTTATAGAAATAAAAATTTTAACATCAGGGTTGTAAACTAATACCAAAAGTATTTACTAGATATTTGCAACTAAACTCTTCCTGTTGTAGTTGCATGGTAAGTCTCTTGACTGACATCAGCGTAGTAACTCTGGTCATAAAACAGGTGCAATGCACAAACTGGGATTGATAAAGGGAAAATCAGAGCACAATTTTCCCTCAGGGCACACTAAATTTCATGCCATCCATAGACAGTTCATATTACAAAATCTAGCATGGTGGACATAACTGGAATGATTTTTTGAAAGTTAATAAAGTTAAGATTTTTTGCAAAATAATTATTTTATTATTAAAAAAAGGAAAATAAAGTCCAGTGTAGTAAATTCTCAGAGGAGAGACATAAAATGTTATTTCATGAAGTTCACATTTGTCATAGTACATAAATATTAGGACTAGAAACAGTAAATAAATATTTTTCCACCCATCTTCCCATACATTGAGAAATTATTGAAAATAGGGTGAAGAAAAAGTATAGCTTGGATTAGAAAAAAAAAGGATAGCAATATTCTATTTTTCCTGAAGATTTTATTATACATTATCCTACTCCTGGAATTATACTGGAAAACAGAAAGGGTGAGACCATGATTGCAGTGAAGTCAGTTGTAGAATTCTACTCACTTTGAGGTTTTCACTCCAATGTCAGGCATCAGTGAGCACGCTGTCAGCTGATCTCCTTACACAGTCAGTGAAGGCAAAAAAAAAGACATATTTTCAATGTCTTTGACTGCTGCACTGGAGAAATTCAAAGCAGATTAAATGTAAGAAGTGTGCTGCTTTGATGAAGTCCTAGAGATGAAAGAGTCCTGGAAGTGGCCAAAAACATCTCAGGCTGCATGTACTGTGGGGTATCATCAACATTTTTTATTGAAAGTATACTTAGCCTACCCATTGTTAACATCAAAAACTATTAAGTGACTTATTTTTGGGGCAGTCCTTCACTTGTAGTGGCAAAGGAAAGGTACATTTGTTCAGAGAACATGGGATGAGCAAGCTGACTGGCATGTTTTGTGCTTGTTTCATCAACACAAGCTCAGTACACATTGCTGTATGGACCCATCTTTAGAACACAGAGTGATGTTCCCTGACATGCTCAGATATGAATCCTTGGAGATATGAAAATGAATTGCTGATGTTTGATTAATTTATTTTTTTCTCAACCTGAGTAATTTGCCTTTGCGTCTTTAGGAAAATCACAGTTCTACACCAGAAATACCCAGGATTTTATCACTGGAGTTTCCTTATATCAATTCACAGGCTTGACACACCACTGTTGTGTTTTAATTAAATCAGTGTGGAGCTTTTTCAGGGAGAGGCTGAAATTTGCCCAAAGATTAAGGCAGTAACTGTTCACATTAAAGTAAAACAAATCTAAATGCGTATAACCAAACTGAGAACAGATGAAAAGGTGAATCAATCGAGCTGAGATAAAAATAACCACTGAATTGATATTGTACATAGTCTAAAAGACTAAAACTGGATCTGATCTTTGGCTCCTTTTGTCCAAAGGAAACATTTGTGGTTCCTTCCAAAAGACATTTTTTCCTTCTGAACTGCTATAGTAACATAAGAAGACATTGAGACTGCAGTAGTTCTATAAAGATGGCTAACAAGGATTTGAACACCATAGCACTTCTCTTTTGTGGAGGTTGCAGTGCTCATAACAATCCAATTGCCTTTTCACAGAATGGGTTAAAGATGCAGAAATCAGGTACAGCAGCACTAAGAAAGGTGATGGGGACATTTTGGCACTGGTTTACTGAAGTGCAGAACTGTAATTTAAAGTGCTGGGAAAATAGTACAGGCATTGGAGTTACTCAAGTTGTCTTGAACTCATATGCCATAGTGCACATACTCTCCTTTTCAAAGGAAGTGATGGACAATCCACAAGAAGAGTCCCAGCAGGAAGCTGCATTTATGTCTCTTCAAAAATATCAGAAATAAAACTCCTGCCTTTGTAGGGAGAGAAAACCCACAAACTTAAGAGTAGTGGATGACCTTAATGTACAAAGGGTGATGAGTTCATATCCCAGATGAGCTTTTTAACTTGCCTACAAAGTGGAAGTGCTTATTAAACTGCTTCTCCCTGGTGCCTGTGCTTTATCTGTATGATCCAATTAAAGTAAGACTTAAGGAATGACATAAAAATCTGGATAACATTAAGAGAAAACAGAAGGATAGAGGAGAAACAATGCAGCAATGATAAGCTTATGCACAGGTATAAATTACTTTGGGTATGGATGTTGTCAAAATAAAGTGAGTGAACAACTTTACTTCATAGGAAGTCAGTAGTTGTCTGCATTCCTCTCTAATTACACCTGGCTCAGGATTAGCTGAGTTTTATTAATCCAAAAACTGTTTAACTTTGTCCAGATATTATTGCTGCATTGCTCAGTAGTTGATGCATCTCTTGCAAACCATGGTGCCTACAATTTGCAAAATGACCCTGAGAAACACTTAGTAGCTTGCATTATATTAGAGAAGCACTGCATAAACCAGCCTGATTTTTGGGGTGGAGGGGGGAAGCAGAAGGAGATGTGGGGTGAAAGTGGTTTTAAAAAAACCAAACCTTTTTCAATCTCTCCTGGATTCTGATCTACTCCTTAATCACTTTTCAGCTGCTTTGAGGAGTCCTGGCCATGTCCTGTCTAGGTCTTGGCATTTCCTAGCACAGAAGGTGTTCACCAGAAGATATGGACCTTTTGGACTAGGTCCAGAGGAGGTCCTTGGACAGAAGGATGTAGTGCTTTTCCTCTGAGGAAAGGCTGAGAGAGAGGAGATTTAAGCTAAAAGAGATAGATTCAAACTAGATATAAGGAATAAATTTTGTTTAATGAGGGCAGTGAGACACTGGAACAGGTTGCCCAGGGAGGTAGTTGGTCCTCATCCTTGGAAACATTGAGCAACCTGAAGCAGTAGAAGATGTTCCTGCTCATTTTGAGAGGGGTAGGACCAGATGATCCTTAAAGGTCCCCTCCAACCCAAACTATTGTATGATTCTATGACTCTGTGATTCTATGATTAGGAATTAAACTGTGCAAGGGCAGGGAGTGTTGCATGTATGCACAAACATAGTCTTGTTCCAGCTGTTTGAAAGGCATAAGGCAGGCAAGAAAGTGTTGATAACAATAGAAATGACTACAGAGAAATTAACCATTGGTGCGGTTATTGGAGAAAGACATGCAAGAGCCCAGGTGAGGACCCAATGTATCTAAACCTTAACTGAATCAGCACCAGGGTCGCATAATTTCAAGGATAACCTGAAAGCTGTTGATACGTGCTCATAGGTATCTTTACCTTAGGCTTCATCAGCTAAACTGAGGAATCTTAACCTTCAGCTGAATTCCACCTTGTATCTCAGCAACTGCCAAACCAGAGTTTGATAGCTCCTTTAGAGGAATAGAACACTAGGCCAAATATGTTAAGATTTGGCTTTCTGCTTTTTTTCTCAAGACAGAGTTGTTTCTCACCACATGGTTATAGGACAGTTGTGGCATAAGAACTCTGCTATTGCTAACAGACACACACTGGGTAAACTTGGTCTCACAGCTGAAGCAGCTGAAAGTCTCCATGACTGTACTTATGAACTCTTGGCACAATCCTGCTACATACATTATTTAATATACACAAAACTCCCACTCTCAGGCTCTTCTTTCTTGAGGGTATTGCCATAGAGTATCTAACACAAATGTGGTCACAGACTGATTTTGTGAGGCTGAAGTATTGCACAACCCAATGAAATACTTCATTAGTTGTTCAGGCCCAAATGTGACCTCTGAATTGTGAAATTATTCTTCACCACAACCACTGTATTTCAGGGCACGCTAGCCTTAGTTACATTATCCTATCTCCCAGGCTAACTTACTCTGACAGAGACCACCTTTCTAATATGTGCCCCAAAAATTATTAATCTTTCCCTGTAGCAAGGCACTGCATGACTTCTAAGATATGATTAGGAAGAGGTATATTAAGAATAACACCAGAAATCATCTTCTGCTTTCAGGAGTCTGCAGACCCTTTTTCTTCCCATTGCTTTTAGCTGTTAAAACTGGTAGTTTAAGAAAAACAACTTTAGGAAAAAATATGTTGAATCACATAAAGTTTATTTACTTGGTAAAGTTATATTACAGTATGTACAGTTTCTATTTACATATACACCTTTCTAAGAAATGAAGCACCATATGATACAGTTACTATTTTAGAGAAATTTACAGATCTGTTATTTTTGCATCCAAATAGTTGTATCTACAGACATACACGGATTAGAAACAAATTCTTATACAACACTGACTTCAGTTGGTTTTGGATTAGACTGCTAGTGAAAGAGAAATTTAATTGCTGTCAGCTATCAACCAGCTGTGCTTCAGGATAAGAGATCTTACCTATGCCATTTCAGGGCCTATGTGCAATCTTAATCCTTAGTCAGAGATATTGACAGAAGGTACTTTATAAGTAACAAGAATGTAACACTTCCATTAGTAAGATTTTTACTGTCATCAAAAAACAAGTTTCCTTAAAAAGAAAAAAGAACAAAGAACACTGCTGGAGTGTTTACATGTAGTATGGAAAGTGAAGCTAAGAGCCTGGAAGCTTATGTGATGCAGTATCATCATTTACTCTCAAATGCATTTACTCTCAAGAAGCCTAGTCTTACACCACTGAAACTTTATGCATGATCCCCTTAACTCAAGGGGAAAGTCTAGCTGTTGGCTTTGTAATCTTTATGTCACCATCAAGATAAAAAGAAGGCTCTGTCCAAGGTACAAAATTTCCTTAGAGTGAATAAAAGACATTTGGAGCGGGCAAATGTAAAATGAGGTATTTAATAAACTATGGGGGGGGTGGGCGGGGGGAAGCACCTAGTTTGAAAGACCATTCTGAAAAATATTTTAGAAGTTTGATATGTGCAATTGTTACATTCACCTGATTGTGGGACAAGTTTTGTATGAACCGCTTCTACTTTTAGTGCTATCTAATTCATATTTTTGCTTCACTGGACATGGGATCTAACGGCTGGAAGAAAACAATGTTACCCTGAGGACAGTTGCTGTGACAGACACAGGTGTTGATGAACATCACTGGCTTTTTGAGGGCCTTGCCCTGGGGGCAGCGGAACTGCACCTGGATGGTTTTGGTGCTGTGCGGGGTGCAGCAGCGCCCGTCGCTGCAGAGGCCGCAGAAGCGCGGTCTGTACGTCTGCACGCTCGTGCAGTTCTTGTACTCGTAGCGAACGGCTCTCAGCGACTTCTTCGTTCGGACACACTTCTTCCCTTTCTGAGAGAAACACGAAGAGACAGTCGATGCATCATTGCGTAAGACAGCATTCAACAACTGACATGTAAAGATATAGGTCTATTCTGAAAATTTAAGTTTGTTGTCTTTATTCATTCAACAGCTAGAAGACTCTGAAACTGCTTTCACCTTGTCAGACCTGCTCTTCGACACCAGCATGGAACAGTAAGATCATTAAAATCCACTCTTGTCATCCAAGACAAGCCCAGTCTACGTTCATTAAGAAACAATACTCTGCTGAAAAACTTCGCAGGTTAGTGTAGTTCCATCAGAGAATCAGCAAGTCAAATGAGCAAGTTATAGGACCAGATTCAGAGGGAAAAAAGGGGGTAAAGTGAACTGCAAAAGTCATCACTCATTCCTGTGTCTTAACATACAACCAGTTCAACAACCATGCTGTTTTTAACAAATTATTGACTAATTTGTCCTTAGAAGTCTCCAATGACAGACTCCACATTTGCCCCAGACAACCCCAAGAGTTCACTATTCTTACTACCTGGAACATTTTTGCTCATGTCTTAACTTTCATGCAGTCTAAATTCACCATTTCTTGTTATATCCTCCATGGACTCAAAACAGGCTGCAATATCTGAATACAGTTGTGAGAACACATCTCTCCTCCCTTGCATTTAGAAGTTCAGTTCTATCTGGTTTTCCCTAGATGAACATGTTTTCTAAACCTCTGATCATTCCTGTTAATCTCATCAACTCCTCCCACATGTTTAATCTCCTTTACAAAACATGGTATTTAAAACTGTAGAGACTGTTCAGCAAAGGCCTTAAAAATGCTTTCCAATACTCAGAAGATTACATAAATTGATGGGCCTCTTACCTAGCTACGTTATTCTCCATGATAGAAACACTTGCATAATATGTTGAAGTAAGAAAGTCTTCTCCCTTAGATATATATATATATTTTTTTTTTTTAACATCAGAAATGTCAGTGTTGGGTTTGCTTTTGGAAAAAAAAGACATCATAAGGCTTAAGATATGGTCTAATTTATCAAGCAGATGTTTCACACATTTCTCTGCTGTTCCAGATGCTCAACAGACTAGAAAATCTGATATATCCATTCTGTATCACTGAAATTCTGATGTACAGGGTACAGGTAGTACAGTTGCATTTGTGGGAGAATAACATTAGACTGTGTGAACTGTCAACCTGCACATCCAACACATGTGATTTGTTTGGGATGACTTGAATTGTCATAGAATCATAGAGCAGTTTGGGTTGAAAAGGACCTTTAAAGGTTATCCAGCCCAACTGCCTTGCAATGAGCAGGGACATCTTCCACTAGATCAGGCTGTTGCGAGCACTGTCCAGTCTGACCTTGAACATTTTTGGGAACGCAGCATCGACCACCACCCTGGGAAGCCTGTTCCAGTGACTCACCACCCTTATGGTACAAAGTTTCTTCCTTATATCTAGTCTGAATCTACCTCTTTTAAAACCATCAGCCCTTGTCCTACCATAACAGGCTCTACTAAAAGTTTGTTCCCACCTTTCTCGTAGGCCCCCTTTAAGTACTGGAAGCAGCTATAGGGTCTCCCCAAAGCCTCCTCTCCTCCAAATTGAACAACTCCAACTCTCTCAGCTTTACCTCACAGGGGAGGTGCTCCTGCCTTGGTGCCGTCCTCTGCATTAACTCCAGTAAGTCCACGTCTTTCCTGAGGGCCCCAGAGCAGGACACAGTGCTCTGGGGGGGTCTCACCAGAGTGAGGGGCAGAGGGGCAGAATCACCTCCCTTGACCTGCTGGAGGTGCAGTACAAAGCTACAGAGCCAACACAGCAAGTCTAATCCTTTACCAAAACCACTCAGCCTGCTGCACTTGTACTAAAAGGTGTATTTATCTACAGCTGCATCTGGACCATTGCAACCCTGGAATTAGAGCTGCAGAGATTCTGCTGCCTTGCCTCACTCTCTGCAGCATACCTTATCAGATGACTCTTCATTTTCACAAGGTCTTATCATGCAAAGCCGTGTCTGCTTCACCATTTCACACTGTTGATTCCTGTTGGTAACGCGGGTGGAAAAGCCCATTCCACAGCTCTTGGAGCAAGCACTCCATTCTGTTGTTTGCTCGATACAATTGGCACTTGAATCTGATACATCAATCCCAAGTGTGGCATCTTGCCTGTAGGCTGGAGACAAAACCCCACAGAACTTTGTTACAAGAAAAACTCACATGAAACCTTAATATCTAATTGATATCTAGTCTAATCTTAATATCTATCATATCTGGGAAGGAACAAGTGAGACAAAAAAAGGTCCAAAATCCATGCTTTTGACAGGATTTAGAAATTTTAAGGGCTGTCGTTTTAGGAATCCTGAGTAGCAACTTCCTACACCTAAAAAAAAAAAAATAGCCCCAAACCAGAAAGGTGCATATCAGTGTAATCAGAAAGCATTTAGATTCCACATCTAGAAGAATTACTGTGAACTTTTAAGTCACTTTAGAACTCTAATGGATTTTTATTCTTCACTCTAACAGTTCTCTGTTCTAAAACTATGTCATAAAAATATTTTTATTAAGTATAACTGGAGAGAGACAAAATGTTTTATCTAAACTAATGAACAGCATGGAACAGAAGTCCTTTTACTCCTGAGAGTCATAAAGTCACCCCATCTTGTCAATTATTGACAGACTACAGGCAGGGTGATGATGGGGAGGCAGGAGGGAAGTAATTTCCAGGGGCTATCACAGGTTCTTTAAGCCATGGTCAAGGCTGACCACCGTCCTGCCCCCATGGCTGCACTATGCAAATATTGCTAGGGCATAGTTTGGTTCAGTGATCAGCACAACAGCAAACAGAAGGAGAAAATATAACTGAGCCTCTGTCACAGCTCTTGCTGTTAAGCTCCTCTACAACAGCCTTCCTGCCTGTTGAATGGCAAAGATCCAAAAAAGGTGGCCTCCCAAAAGGGATGGCCATTGCTAAAAGAATGCAGAGAATCATCTATAGGCATCTTATGGATTAACCTGACACTGTCAGACAAATGGAAGTAAAGGAAAGGTAGTAGAAAAGTCTCAAACTTTTTGTTTATACCTTACGTGCTTTACAACTAACATTTCATAGCACACAAAAGCTACTCAAGCTTTTCTTCCTCAATCCTTTCTCACTTGCTTTTTAAACGGATTAGCTGAGTTTTGGCATAACTAACTGCCCAAGATCACAAAGAGCAGTGACTGGAAGAGAATGCAGTGCCCTCCACTCTCAGTAGAAAGTTACAAAATTTCATGTTGAACTAATAGTGTAATTTAAAGGAGATGGAGACATAATTCAGCAGAAAAAATGAAAATAGGGAAAAAACTGAAAAAAGGGGAAAATATTATCTAGCTTTTTTAAAAGCCTGAGTTCTGCACTTTGGAATGGGTTGGGATTTCTTACAAATCCATTTACTGTGTTCATAACCACTGCCTCTACAAGCACTCTCATGTTTTTAATGCCATCAATAAACACGAGGACTCTAGCACAGACAGGCTGGAATTCATTGGCATTTTATCTACCATGCTGACCACTTGTAAAAGTTGCAGAATTCAGCGGGAGAGGAAAGTGTCTTGTAGACTAAGCTGTTATAATAGTATGTATGTTGCAAAATATTCTTGCACAGCAACGAGCAAGGCTGCAGCTTTTTTTTTTTTTTTTTTCCTTGGTGTGGGAATGATTGGACGATTAGGATCTTGTCCTTGTTTTTCTTCTGGTCACAGAACTAATGTGTACCAGATAAACAGAAATTTAAGAATTGGGAACTAACTTAATTCACTTTTAAAACTGCTATGCATATTCATCCTCTGAATCTTTCTTTTACCTGTTGAGCTCTGTCTTTATTCATAACCACTAGTATACCTACTAGTCCCTCTAGGTCAGAAAAAAACCCGACCATACAAGATGCCTTAGATCTGGCAACCCTGTGGATATTTTCACAATGTTACCATCTCCTGCTCACAATGACTATGATAACTAATTTTAGTTTCCTCACCAGCCATAGCAAAACCTCCCAAAATCACTTCATCGTCAGGCTCGCAGACCCACTTCTCACAGCACTCTCCAGGGACTTCGACTTTCCTGGGGAAGGGGCAGTCGGGGCCGGGGAGCAGCAGGTCCAGGTTGCAGCGGGGCAGGCAGCCGATCTGGCCGTCGCGGCAGGTGCACTGGTACTTGCAGCTGGGCTGGAACGTCTCCCCGTTGCGATAGATCATCCCATCGAACACGCAGTTGTCTCCCTCCAGCACTAGTGGGAAAAGGGGAGGCATTTCGCAGAGGGCATCGTGCACTCCCCGGCCCTCCCAGCCGGGGATGCTGAAGATCGGCCGCTCCGCCGGAGGGCAGGCGGAGAGCGGCGGGCGGCGACACCCGCGGCGGACCCGGCCCGGGAGGGTCTCCCCGCCGCCCCCAGGGCCGCCGCAAGCCGGGGCTCCTCCCGCCCCGTCACCTACCCATGCAGATGCCGGCGGCCGCGCCGTCCTCGGGGCCGCGGTCGCAGTAGAGGCCGCTGCTCTCGTCGCAGGGCAGCAGCGCGGAGCAGCGCTCGCCGCGCTGCCGGGCGCACACCAGGCAGCAGGAGCAGCCGTCCAGCACGGCGGGCACGCCCGGCGCGCAGCGCGGCGGCTCGGCCGGGCAGCGCCCGCCGCACGAACGGGGACACGCCGGCTCCCGGCCGCTCACCTGCGGGGACGCAGCGATCCCGGGGGCCGCGTCACGGGGCCGGACCGGCCGCCGACTCCCCCCGGCCGCCAGCCCCGCGCTTGCCTCGCACGGCCGGAGCAGCAGCAGCAGCAGCAGCAGGGCGGGCAGCTCCTGCCCGGCGCCCCTCACCATGGCTGGTCCTGCCGCCGCCTGCCCGCCGCCCGCTCGGCTGTGCCGGCACAGCCATTGCAGCCGCTTTTATAGAGGCTCGGGGACACCCCCTCCGCCACCACCCCCGCACGGCGGGCAGCGCGGCCGGAGGCGGGGAGCTGGAGAGGGGCAGCGTGAGCCCGGCCGGGCCCGCCGCTCCCCCCGCTCCCTCCGCTCCCTCCGCCACCTTCCCGGCGGTGCCGAGCCGCTGCTCTGCCGTGCCCTGCCCTGCCCCGCCCGGTCCCGCCGGCCGCGACCCCTCTGCATGGAGCCGGGACCGGAGGGACCCCCGGGGGCAGAGCCGGCCCCTGTCCGCTGCCGGGCGGGCCCAGTGCTTCCCCTGAGGGGGCTGCAGCCCTCAGCCGGTCCCCACGGCCCGTCCCGCCGCAGTGTCCATCCCCAGGGGCCGCGCTCCGCAGGGGCACGGCGCTCCTCAGCTGCGCTCCGCTGTCTGTGGCAGTGCCAGCATTGCTGGGCAGTGCTTGGCGCTGGAGACCCGCGCCACAAACCGGGCTGGGCTGCTCCTGGGCCCGGCCTGAGGCGTTTTGGCCTTGCTGGGCACTGAACTCTTCCGTTTCAAGCCGCGGGCGCTGTTCATCGCTAGAGAGGTGCAGGTGTATCAGCTGATGGGAAACGTGGTGCACAGGGAGCCCTCCCTGCTCTGTAACACGGTGTGTGTGAGTGGTCACAGACCATCCAGTGCCTACACGGTGTGTGCAGCCGCAGGGGATACACAGCCAGCAGGCCTGGCCTCAGGAATGCTCTTTAGAAGTCACTCCAGTGCTCTGTGCTGTTATTTCAGCATGTACAGGACAGATTTAAGGCCAAGTCTAAGGGAGACTAAATCTGTTAATGGGTTTTAGTTGTCAGGAATTGCCTTCTGCCTAAGGCAGGCCTTCCTGGGTCTTGCTAGGATACAGATATTCTTTATCCTTAGTTGTCTGAGGCAGATAATACACACTGGATTCTGTTATGGCTTGTTAAAGAGAAAATATTTGAAAAGCAAACAAAACTTGTCGACAGACTAGTGAAAACAAGATCTCTTTTAAGTTTGAGACATGACACAAGTGGTACTCATGAATTTACAAGGCAACTGTAGCTCTATACCAAAGCAAAACACAACACCAGAAATGGCAATACAGAAGTTTTGGTTTGGATGAAAGTGACCATTCCTTTCTTGATGCTGAGTGGCAGCAGCAGGGTTTCTGGAAAGGCCTGCTGTTCTGGGGAAAGCAGACTTCAGTGGTGCAGGAAAATGTCATCTCTGGATGTGTATTGGCCCTTCATTTTCTCAGTCACAGATAGCATGGGCAGCTGAGGGGAACAGTGGATTCTTCAAACATTATTAGCAGCTTGAGGATGAGTTTGAGGTTACTTGAGTCATCCACTGCCTAACAGGTAATTTTGCCTTCCTTATCTCCTTTTTTGTTTTTCTTCCTTGCTTCTTTTCTTCATCTTTGACTCAGGCAGTCAGTGCAGCCACTTTTTACAGCACCTTGCTTGTGAACAAGTAACCAGTGCTCTTGGCCAGGCATGAAGACTTCCTGAAAACAAGCAAGGCTGTTTCTGTAGTTTTCCCAGAAGCAAGTCTGTAAGCCAGAGAGCACATACAAGACTTGTTTTTGCCCATCTCTCTGTTTGTGAACCTGCAGAGGTTTTCAGTGCCGATAATCATTCACAATCACTGAAAGTTTCCTTACCTTTCAATGAGGTTACTTCACACCACTCTTTAATATCTTCTGGTGTCTAAAAAAAGGTTTCACCACATAAAACTGCAGAAAAAGTCAAAGAAATGAAAAAATATTTGCCAGCACACTTAATTTGGAAAAAAACCCTATTACTTGTGTTTAATAGATTTATTAAAGCCCTATTTTTTATGAACACTCTATTTGCTTATGAAATACAATTTATGAAAATGAGATTATGCTATATTTTGGTATAAATAGGACCAAGTATCACTTTCTGGGTATTTCAGTTCCTCCATGCATAATTTGGAGTTCGTGAAACTACCAGTTCTCGGATGCTGCTTTATTTTACTAACTGAATCTTTTTGTTTGTCTTGTCTTACAACTTTTTAAAGTGTGCCATACAGTTCTTATCATATGAAAGTAGCCTTTGTTACTTCTCCTAGAGTAAAATAATTATCACTGGAGGGGTTTCATACTGGCTCAGCTGGCAATGAATAGCATTTATTCATGATATAAAATTAGTAAGTACAAATAAATATTTTAGTTTCTCTGTGTTTGCTTTTTTAAAAGAACTGCACTTAAGTGAGTTAATATTTGGATTGTCACCTTGGCTGTGGCTGTTGCAAAGAGTAATCTTTCCTAAGATGTAAAGAAATTAACCTCTGTTCTTCACTCTACAGGGAAGCACAGTTGGAGAACAGTGTTGAGAGGTGTGAGTTCAGGAACAGAGCCCAGCAGCAGAATCTCAGGATTAAGAATATACTTCAAGGTTTGTCTGCACCATCAAAGTGCTGGAAAAAGCTGTATCTAAAAGACTGGAAACAGAGTTACAAATAAAATTGGCTCATCTATTAGAGGGTTCTGGTGGTTGACCTGTAACTGTCCATAGGTGTCAGGGTATATATCAAGCATGACAAAAATTCAAGCATTCATAGTGCTATCCCTCTTTTTCAAGCCATCTGCCTGTGAAAATCATTGCTTCACAACATGTAGCTCCACAAAATTATCTTCCATTCTTTGTGTATGGCAAGCAATGCTATTTTTAGAGTAAAATTTTCATAAACATCATATCCTCCATTTTCTCCTTCTGCTGTTTCATCCTATCATGTTTTACTGATAAATATAAGGTGGATAATTCAGCACTTTTCCTGCATTGTCTCATAAACAATGCCCTCGCTGGTAGTCTACCTCATAAATGGCAGTATTTTTGTAGAAAATATTGCAGGTTTTGATTTTTAGCTATCCCTTCCCAGCCTAGCTGACAGCTGCAAGTTCCTAACATCTATTGGTGTTAATATTGAACATGAGCTACACGTGGAACTGTCCTTGTGACAGAGAAAAGGAGCTGAGTTTCATCACTGTGGGAGTGTGACTGTTTATTGCACACCACCCTCCATTTTGGGGTGTGTTTTTGGCAGGAAAAGCCAAGGATAAGAAGGGGAAATGCTCACCTGGGCGCTCATCCTTCATCACACAGCCCCTCTGCCCCCACCAGCAGTGGCCTCCCCACCCTGCCCCAGCTGTGACCCCAATTCCTGGTGCTGAAGGACAGCAGCGATGGCCAGACACGGCTCGTGTGTGCTGTGACAGGGACAGCAGGGTCACTGCTGCCACCGGGGATCCACATGGCCATGGATGTTCCTGCTGAATAAACCAGGCCAGTGAACCTTCCCCATAGTGCTGAGCCCAGTGTCTTCTCTCTTCAAAGACATCCTGCTTCAACTGAGAGACACATATTCCAGGAAAACAACTGGGTTATTCATTGATTACTCTGATAACTCTACATTATTTTAAGTAGGATTTAAGTTCTACTTATTTTTAACATCATTATCAGAAATAATCCCACAGACTTAATCATGGTTGTGCTTATGAGATGAAATTAAAAACATATTATCCTTTTGCCAATGGAAGAATTCTACTAGTTTTTACTTTCTACAGTATTTTGTGTGGTGGCCTACAATTCCACTGAATTTATGCTGTGATAATGTGAGTTTTGCAATAGTAAGAGTTGTGCAAATGATAGTGACTTGGATTTTAATTTTTTGAGATATGCCTTCTGTGTCATCCATAAAAGAAAGAACAGCTTTAGTAAATAAGAAATTTTGGGAAAAATGTTGAAAGTAAAATATTTTAGAGCATTATTTTAAAATATTTTACATATAATTGAAGAAAATTTTGGAATGAAATAACATTGCATTTAAAATCAAAACATTATTTTGAAAATAATGAGTTTACTTATATGGGGATGTGCCTATTTCAGTTATAAATCCTGCTGAGAATACTTACAGCACTGTCAGCAGGTGAAGTTATTACACATGGCTTTGTTATGGCTTTTTTATTTTGGGGAATGTATGAGGAGATGTAGATGTTTATCAAAAGCTATTATTATTTGCTCATTTATGATAGGCCCTAATGTCAAAATGCTATGGTGCATGGTAAGAAATTTTCCCCTCTTTAGTCAGAAGGTGGCAGGTGTTGTGGTTTCCTGCAGGCTGAGATTTTTACAAGAAAGACAAGAAGCACAAACCTGATATCTGTCCTGTTAGAGGTAGTAAAAATCATGTGAACAGTAGGGTAGGAATGGCACATGTCCTCAGTGGTTTGAGCTGTCTTTCTTTACAGCAAATACTCTGTACACACTAACTAGCTTTTGATTTTTATGCCCCTGGAATTCCCTGTGCCCTTATGGCCATAAACCATTATTATTTGGGTAAGAGTGGGGTGACAAAACGAAATGCTTGAAGTCACATAAGGGCTATGCTACAGCCCTCCAAAATGGTGTTTTTACACAAGGAGCCTGAGGGTAGGTGCTGCTTTGGTATGGCAAGAGGTATTTATATTCAGAAACAGGTTAGTGACAATTTCTACTCTGTTAGGAACCAGAGGGATGACATTTGTGCTAGAAAAAGGTCATTAATACTTGCTCACAAAATAAATTAAATAGCCTTTATTTGTTTATTTATTTTGTTTTTAAAATTTATTAAATCTAAATATATAATTATATTTTTATCTGAAATTACCAGATTATCATTACTGAGAATCTAAGATGGGCCCATTTTACCGCATGAGATCATAATGGATAAACAGAATTGGAGAAGTTTTCCTTTCTTTATTCAACAAATGAAACTAATTTCAGAGGGCCAACAAGGTCCTTGAGGAATGTGTCACCTAATTTCTCCTTCAAGAGCTTCAGTAAGAGATACATGTGGATTGTGTTGGGTTTCTTGGATGAAACAGCTGTTAAAGAGTTCCCTCACAGATTGCTTTTGAGAATAAGACTTATCTCTGTGAGCACAGGCAGGAAAAAAATGCTGACAAACTGAAGAACTAAAATGGTACTAAAATGGGTGTTCTGCAATCAGAAAATTAGTTCAGCTGAGTGGGATTCCCCTATATTTTTTTCCTTCACTAAAGCATAGCCATTTTTCAGATCATGTGTGACATAAATATGGCTGATGAGATCTTAATTCAGCTAAGAGTTCCAAATATTTTCAAGTAAGTATTGTTACCAAATTTAGGGCTGTTCTTTGAGCTTATTTCCCATATCCTCATTGGTCTCTCCCAAGTGCTGAATAATCTGGCCATAAATACTGAGAACATATTTTATAGTTTTCATTTCATTTTCCAGTAAGTTTTAGTCAACTTTTTTGGTAATAGTTGAGTAAAAAAGAACTTGTCCTGGGAATGAGCAGCTCCATAGGCTTTTAAACTAGGAGAGCTCTGAATTAGAAACTCTAAACTTCTGAGAATGTGAGGTGAAGGAAACATATGAAATACAAATAAACTGGGCCTTCTTAGGTTGAGCAGTTTTTCTAGTCTCTGTTGTTCCTTTGCACTGTGGGTATAGGGGCAGTCTCAGAAGTAATTCCTATAATTTAAGTTTTTAAGGTTAAAACTAGCTTCTGCTCATAGAACAAGTGAATAGGCAGAAAAGACAGAGAAGTGTAAGAGCAATACATTCCTACAGAGGCAGCTGCACAGTACGAGGGATCTGGAGAGTGCACAACAGCCCCCCTGTCTCAGACTGAGAAGGGCAGGGGCACTGAGTGACACACAAAGAGGGCTGCATCAGGGGCATGCCTGGCAGAAGATGCTCCTTCTTTTAGATGGAATAATTTTGAAGACCATACATTTCAGTTCAGATATATGATTTTGTGGATCTATCATTTTTCTCAGTCAGTAACACATTGGCATTTTCTCCATCATCTGTTCTGAGTTCTGCATGGCTGTGAGTTACCCATATTGGGCTGGCAAGCTAGATGCCCTTCCAGGGAACAGTTCCCTTCCATAGTTCCTGGACCAGTTGTCTCATCTTCCCAATAACTCCTTGATGTTTCTGCAAGTTAGGGCTTAATAATACTCGTGGGGAAATACTGCAATTTGGCCCTGTGATAGCCAAGCCTTTATTGCTGGCACTCCAAGCAGGTTTTTTCTCCTTCAGACAGCCATGTGATACCAGCACAGCATAACATCTAACTGCACACACAGAGTGCTGCCAAAGGAAACACTGCATTGGGCTTCACCCACAGGAGTCACACAGTCCGAGCACTTTATCAGCCATCCAGCAAAGAAATCGAAGATATGAGAGATGGAAGAAATGATTGGTCATTTAATCTCTTTTTCTGTTTTTGCTGGTCTGGTTGCCAGGGAGATACTGTATTAAAAGGAGTGGTCCACATATTAGCTTCTCTTCATCGTGAAAATAGCATTTAAAAATAAAGTTTAAAAATACTTGTGAACTGAAAATATTATTGTGTCATTGTTTAGCCAAGCTCAAAAAATTTAATACTTTCAATATTCCTTGTAAATTATCTTCAGACCCTTTTCTGTGTTTCTCTAAATTCTATCCAGGTTTTCCTGCTGATATCCCTAAAGGAAGAAAAAGTCTATTTATATCAGCATACCATTTTTTCTAAATCAGATTCAGGGTCTTGTTTAATGGAGAGTGCTTTAACACAGTTCATGCCCTCTTCCCATGTTCTTGTTCTGGTCCTTCTAAAAGGCTTCCCTTGCTTTCTCTTTTGTGGAAATGGAAGATGAATATGAATTCTCCTAACTTTTTTTCCCCTTCTCATACTTTTTCCTTGATAATGTGCAATACATGTACTTCTAAGTTGAAAATAAATTCAGTGCAACTATTCACTGAAGTTAGCATGGCAGTTGCTTGCTCTTTGAAAGTTACCAGGAATGGAAAGAAGGTAGAGAAATCTGTGGGTAAAATTTGAGATGAGTTTTTGAAGCCTTCTTTCAAAGAAGAGGTTTAGGAGGGGTGTAGGATGTCCCAGATTAAAAGTGGTCCTGCCCCTTTGGGAAGGGAAACTGTTCCTGGGCAGGGCTCAACCTGGCAGTGTGTACCATACACCACTGCAGCTTGTTCAGCTGGAGAACAGATGCAAAGAGGATGGTGTGGCTACAAGGGAAAAAATCTAACCCAGCTGCTTGTTTTATTAGTTCAGTTGTAGAGGTGGTGTGACAAGAAACTCCAGGGCAATGTTTCTAACCTCAAATTGCTGCATCTGACAAAGCTGGAGAGAGCACTGGAGGGAATTTACCAAGGTGAAAGCACTGGAGAGGTGGTAGCCCCCTGATCTGGAGGCATAATGCTGGGTCTGTGAAATTAAACTACTTCTTCTAGCCTTGAAAGAAACTGGTATCTCTACAGACTAACATTCTCATTTGGAGCAATACAACCTCAATATTTTAGCAGAGGAACATGCAGTAAGATTCCTCTGAATTTAAGCATCATCCCATTTGTTTAATGAGTTAGCACAAAGCTATAAATTAAAATACTAAGCAAATATGAATGTTAAGTTTTCTAGATTATTAGTGGGTATAGAGTAATGTGCTGGAAGTGTGATCAGCCATTATGTTCTGAGAGTCCACACAGCTGAGGGAGTAGATTGAAAAGCATTCCTGATTGTGTAGTAAATGACTTCATTGCTGACATCAATGTGACCTCCTGCTTCTGGAGCACCCTGCATTAGTATTCATATACATCTGTACTCATGGGTGTTTGCAATAGAAATTTATCCTTCTGCCACGTTGTAGAGGTGTCTTGACTAGTCCTGCAAAATATAAAAAACTAAAACTTCTGTGGTGATTTGTGAACAATGCTTCAAAATCTGCAGAACAGGGGTGTCACTGTGAATTTCAGTGACTGGTTTGTGTCACTGTGTGCCTAGATTGTGACAAAATCTAATACTAAAGAAAGGAGGAAATCTCCAAATGAATATTAGCAAGCAATTTGATGTTTTCATACATCTCTAATAGGCAGGATTGGGTTGAAAATCTTAGATCCATGACAAGTACTGTACTGGACATCCTGTGGCAGTTTTGTTGGAAGAAATTAGGAATTCCAAAGTGTAAATGGGGGTCATAAAATCTAACAGTGGAAAATCATACCCTGTATATCAAATCAGATTGTCAGGGACTGCTTTCTTTACCACTGCACTGCCACAATGAAATAGTAATTCATTACTTGACCCATAGGGATGTAGCCATCCACCTGAATGTGTATTTCTTTTAGAGAAGTGTGAAACTTCAGAACACACTAATGGTTGATGTGGAGCAGCTGCAGCTCCTACTGCTGGGTGCTCCTGTAGTGAGGCACCAGCATGCTGTGAAGGCTGCTGACTAGGAGTGAAGGAAGCTGTGCCTGGTAAAAAAGCCTGAAACTTTTGGTCTACAAATGGCCATTCACTGGTTTGTTTAATGAAAGGGAAAGCACTTTCTTTCAGGCTGCTTTCCCTCTGTTTGACAGCCTTATAAAGAAAGAAAGGTGGATAATAAAGCAAAGCAGAGCTATGTTCTGATCTGTTTCTTTTTGTCTGATTGCTCTGTTCTTGAGCCTCTGCTCTGGCTCATACAGGTGTTAACAGGGCTGGCAAAGGCTTCTTGGTTTGTCCTGCCTACTGACACCCATTCGTCCTTCAGTACCAGTGCCAGGCAATTAGAAATGGCTGTAAAGTTCTTCTGGTTCATAAAAATTTCCAGAAATATTTCCTTTAGTGTAGTTTTTCAGTTGAAATGTGGTGCAGACAGAGGCTAGGTATGTGAAATCCATGGCTACAGTAGTATGTTTTAAAGTCTCCAGGCCACAAGTTTGTTCCTCTTGCCAAGAAGAGAGGAAAAATTTATAAACTGGAAAAAGAAATGAAAGGAGGTCAGGAACAAACCAGAAAAAAAGGAAAAGAAAAGCTAGAGAAATGCAAGCAGAAAAAAAGACATGTATTATATTAATAATGCAACTTTTTAATCAATTGCTGTGGAATTCTAACCTTATTTCCAAAAACAGTAATGATAAAACTGGAGGTTAATGAAGGGATCTTAATAAGTTAAATAAAGCCAGTTTTAAACCTTAGTCCTTGGCTGAAATAATTCAGTGATATGGTATATATGATAATTATTAACTAATACTTATATTATATTTTTTGTAATAGAATATTATGTGGTAAGCACAATACAGATACAGAAAAAGATAGAATCCCTGATCCTGTTAGTTTTGATCTAAATAAAATGAAGAAGCTTATTTCATCATATTGAACATGAAACCAGAAATTGATCATGCAAAATACTTTTGGCAAGACATTCTTAAAATGTTCTGTTCATCACTCTGGTTTCACAGCATAAGATTAAAAATGTGTTTAGTTCATCATCTAAATACTATTCATCCAAACATTGTCTCAGCAATATCACCTTCTTATAAACAAATGTGAGTTCTTTGTTGAAGAGGTGATCTATTTTCTTTTCCTCTTTTGGTCCTCTTCCCTGCATAATATATTTTCCTTCTTTTCTACTCTGATTCAGTTTTTATGAACTGAAATGTTTTCATTTGAGTAATTTAATTACATGTCTTGTTAGTATAATTCAGGACATTTAAAATACATGTAAGAGTGACAGTTTTAAAGGCAAAATCTAATTAAACCTACAAAACCTTTCTTATGAACTGAAGAAACTGGTAGCATTATAAGACAATTATTTTTTTAAAAAACATCAAAATTGGTCAAAAATGGTCAACTAAGCTCTAAAACATTTACTGCAGAGATAGCACTAATTCCAGTAAATAAGTGGAAAGGTGCTAGATTATGTAAATGTTACATTTAAAACCTAGCAAGCAAATTAATAACTAAAACGTCTTCTTTAGTAAATAAGGATTCTATTGGCAATTAAATTAATAACTTGTAAAATGGCTTAATGGAGCAACAATTTTTAAGGAAAATGTGTAGTCATTTATAAGCTTTGTAATTTATAAGCATTTATAATGCTTGAGACAAAAATATAGGCATTACCCTCTTTATGTATGATTAGCAGATGTAAATCAAAACTAGATTTTGGTTGTTTGGTGGTCTATCTTAGTTGATAATAATAATTACAAGAAGATACATTATTTTATGAAATAGAAAAATCTTTGGTTCATCATCCATGGAACAAGTCCCGATATCACAGCTACTGTTACAATAAATGGTGTCGTGACCAGCAGAGGCAGAACAGGGATCAAAGGAGTGGGAGGCAGCTGACAGAGCTGAGTGTACAGGCTGAGCAGCACTGAAAGTTCTGTGCTCCTTTGATACAGGGATTTTTTAGGAATATTCCAAATATTATTTATAATTAAACTCATCTCATGGGTTCTCTGTGTACTCTTTTTATTATAATCTTTGGAAACAAGGTCTCAAAACATTTAGGAACATGTTAAATATCAATGGAGAAACATACCATCAATCAGTGAGGAGTCTGTCTAGCAGAAGAAGTAAAAAACAGCATCCCTGAGAGGTTAAGAAGGTGAGTGTTCAACTGTGTATTTTCATAGTGAGTAAGCTCAATGCCATTTCATCCAGATGTTTCTATATTGTGGTCTGAGTGAGAAGTTGACAAGGTCCACAGCTTAATTGAGCAACCCACTAGCAGAAGTGTTAGTCTGCTGTAATATCTCCTGATCAACTTGGGGAGATTTTTTTTACTGTCAGATTTTGCCAATTATAGCCTTTCTTGGTTCATCTTGGTCTGTAGTACCAAGAAAAGAAGCTTTGAATATGTCAAAGAAACGATTAGAGGAGACAAAACTGTCAGGGAAGAAAGTGCAGGCAGAGCCTGAAATACCTGTCCAGATTTCAACAGTTCACTATACTGGAAAGATGCCTTTTATTTAGTAAACACACCATGTTTCATCACTGGAACAAGACAAACTTGCTCTTAGAGACAAAGAGAAGACACTGAAGAATATACATTTCTAGTCCTAGAACATACGCTCAATGTAATATCAGGTTTGTGTGTAAGGTTCATTTAATTTATTGAATAAAAGCCCTCTCTACATTGAGATAGGTGTCACAATTCTGCTTCCAAGTGTACTAATATGTCTTGTAATTTAGATAATTTCTCTCCATTTAAATGTCATATAAAATCCCTATATCATATTTTGCTTGTCTTTGTTATAATAAGATGAAAGATGATGCCCAGAGTGGTAAATCTAAATCTGGGCTTTAGATTTTAGGACAGAAGCATTGGCAACCCGTCTGCATCTCCCCAAATCTAGAAGAATGGACTTAAACCTACACAGTTAAACAAGTATTGTTTAAACCTACACAATAATCTAGAACAGATCATTGCTCCAGAGAGGAGACTGCCCTGGCTGCCTAGCTGCCTAGGAATCCCAGGAATTCCCATAAATATTCTTTAATTGAAGGAATTTTTTATTAAAATGTTGTGCACTTATATGATCAGTGTCTTGTTCTACTTCTCTCAGCTCAGTTTTGATTCTGCATTGAGCAGAGCCCAAAACCATTGTGGTTTGTGGGTTGTTTTTTTTTTTTTCCTCCAAGTGAAAATATGCTTTTTTCTCACACAAAGTATGCGATGGCTTGAATACTTGGTACCTTTTTAAAATGTCGAGGCTTGATTTTGTACAAGAGAAAATCTTTCTGTGAAATTAAAGAACCTGCATTTCAAGTAGCATGACCTTGATGAAGCTGTTGCAGTAGGGTTGGAAATAGATGATCTTTAAGACCCCTTCCAACCCCACCATTTTGTGATTCCATGATATTATTCTATGACTTAAAATTGAATTAGCTTTAAAGTATCCCGTTTTATATCAGCTGCTAGTTTTTAACACTTCCAAGAGCAAAAATGTAAATAACTATGATTGACATTGTTTCAGTAATATGCAGTGATTAGGGAAAATATTTTATTTTTAATAATATTAATTTCTAATTTTTTCCCATATGATTTCCAAACCCCAGAACAGCATGCTTTCAAGACTAGTAGTTTTAAGGTGCTCAGGTTGCAAGGCTCTTAAGCAAAATTTTTCACAACTTATTTTGTTCTTTGTCCTTTTCAGATTTTAACTTTACCCAAGCTGACATTTTTCTCAGAGAACTTCTACTCAAGTAATTTGGGGCAGGCAGGGTGGAATGGATAAAGTATTATTATATCTTACTGTGAATGTTTTGGTTATCCAAACCTCATTGTAAGTTTCAAAGTCACCGGAAAATTTTAGATATGGAAATGCTCTATAGCTGTCCCCAGGATTTAATGCTTCTCCCAGTGAAGTCAGTACTGGTCCTGTTCCCAGCTTCAGTGTGAGTGTCAGCCAATGCATCCAGAATTACCCTGACCTGTGGAACTTAACATCTTGGTCACCCACATTTACAAGGAGATCTCTGCACTCTGGGGAGACAAAAGCCTTTTTGAAAATGAAAGAGTGAAATACTTGAGCCTAGAGGAAGGTGAAGGAGGAAAGTAAGGAGGCTAAAAATAGGGGAGGACAAAAAGAAGGACAGTGAGGGGGAATTCACCTAGTTCATCAGTTGTTTTACTTGTGGGTGCAGTTGGGAAATCCTTTCTTAGAGTCAGCATGAAAACTGACTCCAGCTCAGGGCTCCATCGAGCATATCCTTGGCTGACTTGCTTCGATGTGAGCCAAACCACTGAAGTGTAGATGAGGGAAAGAGATGGAGATGCCAAATATTAGGATGTAGCTGTCTGAGTTTTCCATATAAAAGTCAGCAAAATAGACATCTACATATTTTGCAAAACTCAATCCATTTTCCGAAGGAAGATCATAGAATTAAAACAAAAACATCCCAAAACATTTATGAATAATGGCTGGATTGGGCTTTGATGCTCATTCTTACCTGACAGATGGCAAGCCCTGTTCATCTGGAGAAAATCAGCCTCTCCTCCCAGCAACCATGGAGAGTATAGTTCATAGCCTGTAGCCATATTTCTTAATTAAATAAATATAAATCTCTTAATTAGTTTTTTTACTTCTTAGAATGCAATAGAATGTAATACTTTGATTAACTCCAGGACATCTATTCATTTTTTTCTTCTCTCTTTTCTTCTCTCTTTCTTAACTGGCATTTCATCCGTTTCATATGTCATTCAAAAGTAATGCATTCCCAAATTCTTTAACTTTCTGCTTTTCTGCTTCATAGCAGTCCTGTCTCCACACCCATTCTTAGTCTTATGCAATACCCTGTGATGTTAATAGAGAAAAATTCCATCAAAATCAGCAGATTTGGGACAGGCTTGTTCTCTAGGTATTAAATAACAGCAGGTAGGAGGCATCTGTATGAAGCACAACTATTAAACCAAGGGGAAAATCCTGACTTTTCCAGACTTCTTTTTAGGCAAATCACTTAAAACCTTGGCATCCTGAGGTCCTACAATTCTCATACTAATGATGACACTCACCAAAAAAAAAAAAAAAAAACAATTAAGATTTTACAGATAAAAGGGTCTAAAACTTGTGGACACTATTATTCCTCCTGAGAACAGTCCCATAACATGGTGTGGGAAACTGGAAGTTTGCTGTTCCCTATTGCTTTTCAGATTAGTCATTATTCAATTCTTAGTTCAAGCTGGTGGCCTTCCAAAGGTGTCTGGTGTCAGTGAGGGAAAGGGAGTGAGGGGTAATGCTGGCAGATGTCCCAGGGTAATAGGAAATAGCAGATTAAGCAAAACATGAAGACAATGGTTGCTCGTGGATAAATTACTCAGTAACTTCAGGTAAGAAATCAAGGAGTTACTCTTTTCCCTGTGGAGGGGATGGTAGTACAGAGCTGTGTGACACCACAGTTATTACTGTGCCTCTGAGACCTGTGCCTCTCCAAGGCAGCTCTGGAGCTTCAGAGATTTGAGCTCTCGATCATTCTACATTTCAATATGCTGGGACTCCCGTGTTAACCTAGCACCAGTTCCATGTTTTCCCTCCAGAATGAGGTCAATTGAATGAGAAAGCCCTTCACAGACCTTTGTGTGTCCAACTGTTCTGAGAAAGGGATCTTTCTACTGTGATATTATCAGAAGGTGGCAAAAGAACAAAAGCCAGACTTTGACAAGAAACGTCAAAATCCATTTTCTGCCGGAGATGACACTGAAGTCCAGGGGTCTATTGCAATGCTCTTCCAATAGGAGGCCTGGTCAGGGGAAAAGTAGGTAAAGTGACTCTCAGCAGGGCAGTAAAGTTCCTTTTTTCTTTTCCTTTTTTTCCCTCCGAATGATTTCTTTCTGTAAGAATGCAAAGTAAAGCCAAAAGTCTCTAAGGTATCTTTTCAACAGACTTCCAATCTGTAATGATGGTTCCAATTGCCAAAATGTTTAAAAGGCCTCTGAAAGTCAAACACTGCAGAAATAAAACTCTTTCTCATGCCTGAAGAACTAGATTATACAACTTTTATGGAAATCTTCAAAATAGGACCATAACAAGGGTCTGGCATTTTAGTACATAACATGGAGTGCATAGATAACCAGACTAGACATTCCCTCTAACAGTCCTATGGAAAAGAGTTAAAAGGAATTTTAACATTATGATATCCAGAGTTAACAATTGTTTCAAAAATAGGTTCTCATGACAGAAAGGATTTAAGTATTTGCTTAAATACTTATTTAAAAAAAAAATAAATTAATTAAATTAACAGGAGATGCTGTTCTGGTTCTCATTCTAATCAAAAGGGGAGGAGATGGTTATGAATGTGAAGGAGAAAGGTAACAAGCATGGCAAGGTGACTTCCCTGTGCTTAGGAAAAGGAGAGGCTCCCTGAGAGCAGGAATTTATACACTCAGGATTTGTAGGTAAGATTTCATAAATATGTAATCCTAAGTAAAGGGACTTCAGGACATAAAGGAAGTCTTGAGAGAAAATGCTCCAAAGGAACAAGCATAATCAGTCCAAGAATGGTGAAAGGGTAAGAAGTTTAAAGGAGTTTTGGTTACATGTTTAGCTTTACACTGGCACTCAACTCTAGAAGGAAGCAATAGAAAATCAGGTAAAAATTGGATTGGCTATAAATTAATTGTAAATCAATATCACTAGCACTTGGCTTGGCACAGCACAGTACCTAGCTGATATTCTATTTCTTCTAAGTTAATATTTGTGATGTTTTATTATTATTGTATTATTAATTATTAATGTTTTTATTAACTCATTAATATAAATTTAGATATGTACACACTAACAGGAAGTACAGTGTAATTTCCAGTTGGCTGTTCCTTGGGGAGGAGAACCAGCAAAAGATGTTACCCAGAAGATACAAGAGTTTTCTGCATCCATAACAATTTAAAAGTAACTAATTGGTAACTAATCCAGTACTGGGTAAGAACTCAGTCTAGAACAAAAGTAAAATAAATTAGAGAGCCCTTAGGTGAGCTGGATGTTTTAAATCATTTGAACTTGACAAAAGTCATCTATAAGTGCCTAAAGAAGTTGATGAAGAAAGATCAGAAAAAAATTAAGTACTGTCTGAGAATTTGTAGAGATCAAGTTTAAGACTGGGTGTATGAAAACAGCAAATACAGCACTTCCCTTGAAAAGTAAAGAGCTGCAAAATTCTAGTTAAGCTAAAGTGTTCTAGACCAAAGCAATAATTAAAGAAACCATCTGTAGACATTTGGAAGATACAGGAGTATGAGCAATGTGTTTTTTCAAGGAAGGTTCATATCAAGCTCATCAAATTTCCTGGTACAATGAAAAGCTCATTCTAGATGAGTGAAGCAAAAGATAACATAGGTTAACTCTGAGACAATTTGAATTATATTAATGACAAGCAAGATAGGAAGATGTAATCTTGCTGAAACTGTTATGCCCACAAATAGGACAGCATTGGAAGCCAAAGAGAAGGTATGATTATGTTGAGTGAAATCTTCAATACCAGAATAAATTACAGTGATAAAGCAGAGAACAGTAGCATTAAGCTTGCCATAGATAAGCAGCTGGAAGAGACTTCAGGAAAGAAAAAAGGGCTTTAGGTAAAGATTCAAAGAAATTGTGAAAGATTGGAGAAACTATCCAGATGGTTGTTCAAAATTCACTGGAAACAGTACAGATTAGCACCAGGAACAACCTATTGCCTGAATCTAGGATAGGAACAATTGGATAGGTGGCTGATGTTAAAAAAAAATAAATAAAAAATAGGCATTCAAAACAAACATGACCCAGAACTGTCACAATGTTGGGAGAAGGCAACCTCAGCTGAGATGTACAAACAGGAGTGTGGCCTCCAAAATACAATAATCCAGGTAGTCTGTTCACAATGGGCAGTGTCTGGTGCTGGCCTCTGCCTTTGAAGCAATGTTGAGGTAACTGGAAGAGGTTTACAGGAGCAGGCATTGATCAGAGGGCTACAAACAAAGATGTATGGGAATAGGATAACTTATTTGGGGTTCATTAACTGGAGACAGACAAGCAGAGCATGGAGGCAGGTTAACAGCCTTCCAAGTATGTAAGAGTTAGTTCCAAAGTGTAAGGTAGAATCTAGAGTGAATAGGGCAAGAAATGATCAGCCTAAATCAGCATGAAAGGTTCTTGCTTAACAGTGATATAAACTTTTTAACAGTAATGATTGTGAAGTATTTGGGCAGATTGCCTGAGTAAACTGTGAAACTGCAGTCAGTGGTGGTGTTTAGACACAAGTCCTAACAGGTATTTTTCTCCTCAGCCTTTTCATTCTTGTGCCCAGACAGACTCTGCCTTACAGCTTGATCATATTTTTAAGTTGTAACCACAGAAGGAAATTCTCTGCTATAAATTCTGTAACAGCTGTGACCAGTTAGGTGCAAAAATACAAGAGAAAGCAAAGTGGGGAAATACAGGGAAACCAACAGAGGATAAATATTAGGTTCTTGAATATTTTTCTAACACTTTTAATGCCCAAATACTAAAGTAGGGAGGATATGTAACATCACTGCAGTGAGAGTCCAAGAAAAGTAAAAAGAAATCAAGAGAGATTTTATTTTCCCCTTGGGACTGAGGTGTAAGCAATGGATATTTGTCTGCAAATATGGCCTGTGTCAGAGACACTTGAAAACATAAGATGAAATTATTAAATATTGTACTTTCTGATTTTTCTCAAGAGGACATGACTCTACCTGCAAGTGCTAAGTCTCCAGCTGTCACACCTGCAGTTGCTATGGCTGCCTCTCCCTCAGGACTCAAATCCATGCTCTCAAATTTTGCAGTCTCTGCTTCTCTCCCCACTTTTGGCCAAAGTTGAATAACTGTGTTGTTGCCTGTTGAATAACTCCCTCCTCAATGCTGTAAATGATGTAGATCTTAGTGTTGGATGAAAGCAAAGATCAAAACCCAAATTCTTTTGAAGAATTTCATGCTAGGCTTGTCTGTACTCTGTATTGTGACAGATGACAAAGCCAATGCCCATTTGAGGGCTTATTTATGAGAATTCTCACCACATCAACAGGCTAATTGAATTCAAAGGATGTTTCTGCTCACTGCTTCCTATGATCCATCCACAGTCAGGAGTCATCAGGACAGGGACTATTTTGTCTGTGTTTGTACAACTCTGAGAGTACATATATTATATATTATACATTACTAAGAACTTGAAAAGCCTAATACCTCAACTTGATCTCTAAACTACAATTTTCTCACTTGTTTTATATATAATGTATTAAAACCTGTCTTGTGATATAACTAACAGATAAATCTTGTACCCCTTTCTGTGCTGTCTGTCAGATACCTCTCTAGTAACAGCTGTACCTATAGATGTGCATGAATATTATGAGTAGCAGGTGTTGTTTTCCTGAAAATCCTGTTTCTGGAAAGGTGCTGCCTTCAGTGCGCAGTAACTTCTGCAAAAGTGTTTTGTTCCACCTTGGTTATAGGACAATGACAAAGAAATCATGGCACTGAAATTAATATCATAGTGTTGTAGACAAGTGTAATCAAAGATGCTAAGGATGCATATTTGTAGCTGCTTCTATATCAGTACTTATTAAATATTAATACTTATTAAATATCTTGGGATCAGCTTTTAATTTATTACAATTTATCATTTTTTAGCCAATTCTAGTGAAAAGCCCAGTGCTAGACAACATTACATCAATAATTTAATCTCCTATATGTTTATATTTTAGTTCTGGTATTTAATATCTAGATACGCTCAATCTGGAAAGAAAGTAGGACACAAGGTACATGCAATTTAAGGCCATTGCATGTGAGGTGCTTCTGGTAGGGCCTGGAAACAGCAGATAATACACAGAATGCAAACTCAGTTGCAAACACTGAAACCAAACTTTTCTTTACCAACTTTCTCTTGACAAGCTGTACAAAGTATAGAAATAACAACTACAGATATTTTCTTTTACCTGTGTGACTATTCTTGGTCGGTTTAGACTTTCCATCCCTGCTTTTTATTTCAAAGAAGGATCAGAAGATTGAAAGAAAAAAGGAATAAGTCTTGAATGAATATAAAACAATAGTGATTTATACTTTTTTTTCCCCTGCTCTGGTTTTAACATTTTTCCTGATGTTCTGACCAGCAAAATGTCACTACCAGTTTGAAGAGAGACAAACTCATTCCATTATGACACAGCAGCTATGACAACCTCTTTTATTGTTGCTTAATGGTATGTTCAAGAATGTCAAAACAGCTTCCAAATATTTCTGGTTTTGCTGTCTCAGGGACATGAAAACAGCAGCTTCACTTGTACTGAAATATTATTCAGAACAGCTTAATACTTTGAGAACATTTCTTGGCATCTGTGTGCTTGCCATATTTCTAGTCATAAATTGTCCACTAGTCTTTAAAAAGTTGGACTCTTTAGGACAGACAAGTAAGCTATACTCAATAAAACAGAAAAACAGAAGTGCTGATTAATTGAATGTGGAGACTAAATTCTTGGTGGTGACTATCTAAATCTTCATTTCTCATTCACAAAAATCAGAGAATTGTCCAGCTCATCATGACCTGTGGTTTCCATTTGAAATGACTGTGCATGATTGCATGCTTTGATATAAAATGACTTTTGAATAGTTTTTGGGAAAGTGGTGCCAAATCATAAAAATCACCATAATAAATGGCATGCTTATCAGCAAACTTCAGGAGTCAGAGGAAGGAATTTGCTGGACACATTAGACGAAATAGAGTTTAAAAAGATTAGGCAAAATTATTATATGCTTTCTTATATGTACAGTTTGGGAAAAATACAATAAATCATTGGATCATAGAAAAACTCATGTTGGAAGGGAATTTAGGATGTCTCTATGCCAACCTCCTGCTCAAAGCAGGAGGGTCAGATCAGATTGCTGAAGGCTTTGAGCAAACCCAGTTGGGGTTGACTCCCCCATCCCAGGATGGAGTCTTCAACTTCTGGGTCATCTGCTCCAGTGTCTGACTTTTCTCAGGGGGAAAACTCCAGAGGTCTGAACCCCTTCAGCTCCTGCCCAGAGTCTCTGATCTCCCCAGGGAGAGCAGTGAAGAGCCTGGCTCCCTATGACTGACAGCCTCCTCCTGGCCCCTGCCTGGGGCTGCTGTGATCCCACAAATCCTTCCCTTCTCCAGGCTGAGCCAGCCCAGCTCCTCAGCCCCTCTGCAAGGACATGCTCCTGCATTTACCATCTCTGTCTCTCTGCACTCACTCCAGCGTGCCAGTCTTGTGTTGGAGCTGCCAAAATACACAACACATCTCAAACTCAGAAAACTACTTCTGTCTTCATCTTCCCCACTGTAGGAGAGCAGCTCATGAGGTGACAATCTGAAACTTTCAAAAGGCAAATCCGGTCCCAGGTGGAATACCACAGGTCTTGATTCTTGGTCTAATGTTTTTATCTCATTCCCATACGATGTTTCTTTTCCAGTTCTTAGACTCCTCAGTCTTGTATGACAAATCAGTTCAAATTGCTGTCTACCAGAGGTGCAAATGTGTATTTTAATTTTTGTTTTCTTCAACCTGCTCCTCTGTTTGCTGATCCAAATGGAAGTCTTGCTCTGCATCAGCTAACCTTGAGAATGGCAAATACAGCAATGGCCAAACCACACTGCTTTGTTTCCAGATGATCTGAGGGCTAATAGGACCTTTATCCTGCTGCCAGAACTCACTGTTCAGTATCCTAATTCTGGCCTGAGTTTTGCTGCCTTTATAGGTGGTGGAGGATGAAGGAATGAAAATTAATTTGATCAAAATTTATTTAATCAGAACTACTTGAGGATGTTAAGAAAAAATCAGTAGAAGTAACACTACCATAGTTTCAACATAAGACCAATTCAAGTTTTTTCGCTTTTTAGATGCAATGCCTCCAACATGACACTTACTTCAGAGCACATTTTTTACTTCTTAGTGTTTGAAAGTTTAAAAAAAAAAAAATAGTAAAAAAAGTCCCAAAACAAGGCTAAAGCTGCTAATTTGGCTCTATGCAATGAAGAGCACACAGAGTTTCTGTAGCTGTCCAGGCCAACCCTGACCCTGACCTGCTGAAGTTTCTGGGCACATCTGCCTGGACTCGCATTTCACAGCTCATGGGAAAGGAGAACATGCCTTCAATATCCCAGCCTCTCATCAGGAAAGGGCAAGCAGATTGCAATGTGCATTGTGGGAAAGGGAGCCAAGGAAATCTCTGAAATCAAAGGGAATTGAGGGAGCCCAAAATTTCACCTGTGGGGGAAGGGGCTGGGTACACCACAAGGGTTTGTCACACACTGACTCCTCCAGGCCACCACTAGCCATCTTAAATTGGCCCTCTGAATTACAAAGACCCTCAAGAAAAGTTGACTTTGGTACGTGGAGATAAAGGCAAGTTCAGTCTAGTCCACTGATTTTATTGTTGTCTTTTTAAGCTGCCGAGGGCCATTATTTTCTACTGACCATATTTCCTGAATAGCCACGAGGAAGGAAAGCTGGCTGAGAACAGGGTGCTGCTCCTCTGAGAGGTGCCCACTCTTTGGCAAGCTGAAATTGAACCTTCTCACATTCCTCTATGGCCACTGTCATTAGTAATTTGTAACTTGCTTTTTTTTGAAGCATGCCAGAAATATCATGGCTGCATGGAAAGCTCAGAGCATGCCCCACAGCTGACTGAGGAAGCTGCAAGCCCACTGTCCACAGCTCTATGGAAAAGAAGTTTTTTTTTCCTTGGCCCCCACAAAGAGTAGCTTAACATGCAAGACTTTCCTGATTTGGATGTATTTATAGCCGTAGAAGTGTGTCTTGGGTTGCAATACAGGATGTGACCAGAAGTGTGCATTCTATCATCATCTGTTGAAGCTGGTGGGGCAGTGACCCTTATCTCCGTGGCAGATACTATCTGCTAATGGGCCATCTTTAAGACTAGGTGGGGCAGTCATCTTTATCTTTTCCACAACCCATCCTCCCTCCAGCAAGATATCATCTGCTGCTGAGCCATTCAGTCCCACTGTATGACTGATAAAATTACATCATCCCACTGGGAGATGCTCCAGCCAGGGGGAGGAGCCAAGCCTCTCCTACTTAGATAAAAACTGAGATTCTGGACAGCAAGGTACCTTCTTTCCACTGGATTCCAGAAGAAAGCCAGACCTTTCCACATCATCCCTGGACCTTCAGAGGAAAACTACACCTTCTACAGGAGCACTGCTTCAGCTGAACCACATCTGCCACTGCAGGAGGATGCAGCCACCATTTAATGGGACTGCTGCCAACACCCTGACTGACAGGGTGTCAGGTTGTATTCTGACTCTGTCAGTATTTTGGGATTGTTCTTTGTAATACTGTATTTCTATTTTAATTTTCCTAGTAAAGAACTGTTATTCTTAATTCCCATATCTTTGCCTGAGAGCCCCTTAATTTCAAAATTGTAATAATTTGGAGAAGGGGGGGGTTTCAAAGAGTTTTCTACCTTTCTTAGAAGACACCTGTCCTCCAAATCAGGACAAAATGGAAAATAAATTATTTTAAAACAGAAAGGGAAGTATTATTTCATACTGAGGTGCAAAAAATAAAAAGCCTTTTATCCCTTCTAAAATTTAGTGATGATAATTTTGGCATGAGCAAGGGAAGTGCCTCTTTCTTTTAAAGAGCTCTGGAAGAACAACTTTCTGCATATGCCAGCAGTTTACAGCTGATATATTTTTATTAGCATACCGGTATAAGCGCATTTCCTCCCCACCCCAAGATTGTCTATGACAAGAGATTTAAATGTGAACTTTCTTCCATTCACACAGAGGTTGTCGGAAGATCCTGAGCTTGCACTCCCACACAAATCCCATTTTTATCTGCCACAGCTCTGGAGAGAGGCTGAGATGAAGAGTGTGCTGTGAAGAGGAAATTCAGGACTGCCATTCCCTGGATTTCAATTATGAATTGCCATGATCCAAACACCTCCAACCATGTAAGTGGCTGTTGTATTGTCACTAGAAAATATCTTTATTCTGTGCTTTCTTATATTTGTGTCTTCTATATCCACATTTTCACTTGACCATACCACTTAGCAAATGATCCATGAACCCAGTTGTCCCCAAAGCTGTGGCTTGAAGGAAAGAAGCAAGAGGGGGGGGATCAGTGACAGAACTGCTTGCCTGCAGCTCTGGGGTGAGGCTGCCTTGGACTCCTAGTGTAGAGGGGGAGTGTGGGAACTTTGGTTTCCACATCCTACAAGTGAGGTGGTGGTAAAGACATGTACCCAGGCCTCATCCTGGCTGAACATAAGGCCTCACAAGTGAGCTGGAGTCCTGAGAATCTGAGAGCAGGAACCCTTGCCACCTGAGCTGAGATGATGTCTAGAGTTAGGAAATAAAGGGTATGTGATGGTCAGCAGTAAAATAATTTTCAGATTCTGTTTTGGCTTCGTGCTCATCCCAGCTCTCAGTGAGACATTGGAACAGCAAGAGCATATCCTGAGCCTAGGAGATGGACCTTTGCCTAAATGTAATCCAGGGTCAAATCAGAACACTGCACCCTTGACCCTGCTCCATGCGCCTGGTTTTGGTGAATATGGTTCTCAAGTGAGAAAATGAAAGAACTGTGGAACAGAGATGTCAGCATTCCTTGGGAAATACATGCCTAATAGTATAAAAGAGGTTAGTGTTATTTTAATTTCAACAGTCCTTGACGGATTTTCCTTTGCTAGGTTAAGAAGTGAATATATATATATCCCAGTTCTCTTTACCTGATTTTAGTGCCTTGTGGGTTATATAAAAGATCAGGAGTACTGTGTTCTAGGTCAGTAGTTAAATACTGCTCTGGTTCTAGTTATATTCTCCATCCTCTATCAGCAGGAAAATTTATCCCAGAAGAGAACAAACAGAAGCATGACTGAAGGAACTTACTGTCTGGTATGCACCTTGCTTATCTCTTTTATTTTTCTAGAAGAATGATGTACTATAGAGTGCACCACTTTGAACATGTTTTCCCATCATTGCTCTACCAGCTCTAAAAGCTGCTTTTGTTTGGATATTGTTATTATCTGCTAGACACTGATAGGAATGTGGAGTCACTCACTGAGAAAAGGAAACATGGTTCTCATTCAGAAGGAATGCAGCTTCAGCCATGCACTTTACAGCTCAGTTGTATTTGAAGTTGAGCCGTGGGATCTTGTGGCAGTAAAAATCTTTGTGATTTATAGGAAAATGTCGCTCTGGCTGTCTCCTCTATAAAATCTTTTCACTACTCTTGTTGAATATAAATCAGAATTATTTTTCCAACAATATCATAGTTTTGGCAAAATGTTGTGAAGACAAAAAATAATCGTGTTTGAATTGTCTTGGCTTTATTCTACATAGAGACATTACTGGAATTTATTGCCTTGCCAAGATCAATATCCTTGTCCTTAAAAATAAGTGTGTGTAACTGTATGTCTAAATTGGCATCCAAACAAATTTAAGGATGTTCACCATTAATTTTACCTTCAAATTGCAACCACAGTAGATCTAACTGCTTGAAATGAAGGTGACAGAATTTCAAAATCCACTTTGGCCATATTTGTAGCACGAGACTTCAGTGTTTGGGGTGAAACTCCTCACTCTTTCCAGGGTGAATTCTGGTGTGTCTCAGCATATTCAACTCTTACCAAACTTCACCCAGGAATTTTAGTATGAGATCAGCCTGTCTTCGTACAATGTATATTAGATCAATTTCTAAGGGAAAATGCTGGTGTGGCAAGAAGTAAATATCAATTAATTGTTTGTCACAGTCCAGTTTCTGCCTCTGCAATGAAGCCAGTAGGGGAATGGATGAGCATTAAAGGAATGTGAAGGAGGCCAGGATACAATACGAGAGGTGATGAGAATTTAACTCTTTCAAAGCCAGTGCTAGCCAGGGATTGCTGGCCAGCAGCATTTTAGCCATGTGTGGTTCATGGGGGTGTAACCACTGTGGTTTCCTGAATTTGGCTGACAACAGACTCAGGCTACAGGGACTGCAGGGACAGTAGCTTCAGTTTGCCCTAAGACCAAGCAAAGTCCCAGCTCTGGCTCATTCCTGAATGGAGCTGAAAGATTCATGGAGGCCCAGGGACACCTCTCACTGTTAGATGTTTGTGGAGTCCTCTGGGGTTGGTGGATCTTGGCCAAATTAAGATAGTGGGGAAAAAGGGTTAACTTCCCTTGCACCATACAGGAGACTGGGTTAGACAAAGATTATAACTCTCCTTTCTGGTCTTTATGAACTCATGAGTTCAAAAATCCTTCCCCGTACTTAAAAGATCTCTTCTGCTGGTAGATGAGCATCTGTGCATGTCTTCTGTTTGAAATTAGCTGTAGTGAAGCTGAAACAGGCAGCACTCTCCTGACCCATAAATTATCCAGCATACCCTGGTCAGAGGTACGAGCCAGGGATGCACAAACCACAGAAGAGCTTGGGCACAAAGTGAAGGGCAGAAGAGACTTATCTGCCCTATGCAGCCAATTCCTTTTGTCTTAGAAGTCCACATCAAATAATAATGAGCAGTATTGAACAGAGCAAAATAATCCACACCTTGCTTCTGTATCAATGTGAAAAAAATTCTAAAAAGTGAGATATAAGGAGTAGCCAAAGGCTGGGCATAACTCATTCTAAGGCTTTGTTCTTTGGTGGGAAATGTGTTATCTGGGCCAAACTAGCTGAAATAGTGATCCACAGGTAGCTCACAAATGGAGCAAAAAATATTTCTATGTCAAGTAATAAATAAAAATGGACTGCAGGATGATTTAATCAGAAATGGGTACTGACTGTATAAGCCAGTGCTGGTACGGACTTCAGAAGCAGCATATAATATATTTAATGTTCAGAAATGGGAATATATGTTGGTAAGAAGCCCTGATGTACTTATGTTCCTTTCTATTTTCTGTGTATGAAAAATGCATATATATCTCTGTGAAGGGTCATTATGGGATTCCTGAAGTATACTGGTCCATTTTGACCACTCTGCTGAGTATTCAGGATTAAGTGGAACAGATTTCTGACTTCTGAATTAGAGATATATTTTGTAATAAGTTCTATTTCTGCCTCAGTCTTCCCATTTGTGCAGTGGAGATAAAACCATCTACTTTCTTTCTTCAAGGAAATCCTGGTAGGATTATAATATTTATTCAGGATTTTAAAAATGGAAAGCATGAGACAGGCACAAATAGCATTTATTATAAATGTGCATTTTTTGCCTTACATGCACAGTGAAAGGTGTTTGCTTTTGCCTCTATTATGAGAAGATTGCAACAGCCCAAAACATTCAGGAAAGCAATCACAGATGTTGACTACACCCACATATTTCTGAAGCTTTTGGTGATAAGCACACAGTTTGCATACTACAGGAATAAGCATGTACTGGTTCACATAGAAAATGAAGATACAGCAATTTCAATCAAGTGCTGATGAATTGTCTCTATCCCCCTCTAGCTATTTTCGGTAATATATATATAAAAAAAAACAACAACAGTATTTTTACTTCTTCCTACACAAGAAAATAGGCTTTCATTTCTCTTTCTTCTGTTATGCCAATGGGTCAATGTGATATCTTTCAAAGTCACTTCAGCAGGATCAGATATCAAAAATCAAAGTGAGAAAGAAATTGGAATAAAACTCATATTGAAATTTGAAAGATACAGAGAAGTTTAATGTTTAAACTGTTTAAAACCTGGAGGTTTAGAGCTAGCTACTGTATTTTTCTGTATACACAGTTTGTTAGCCAACACTTCTGGCAGAAGGAGAAGCAGTAATATGGAAAACTATTATAATATGGAGAAATATTACAAGAATTCTCTCAGTCTTTCAGAGACTGGTTCATGCTCAAATTTACAGTGTGGTACACATGATAGATTAATATGAGCACACAAAATTTTCAAGTTTTGAGCCTGCAAAGTCCAGCTTCTCAAACAGAGAGTTTTAAGTCTCCAGGAAAGCAGATCTCACTGTAGTACTTCTGAGGCTGACATTAGGAATGTATATTTATTTAGCAATTAATTCCAGGATTTGTGAAGCAAATGTTTCTCACCAAAATACAGAAACACTTGAACATAGCTTAAAATTCATCTTGTTTTCTCCATAACTGTCTTAGCTTTCAAGCCTTGTCACTGAAAAAGCCATGTGAAACTAAATAATCTTTCCAAAGCAGGGGTTTGGCAAATACTGAGCCCTCATTCTACCAGTGGATAACCAGGTGCAAGGTTGTAATCAATCACAGCCCTATCTGAGCCTCCCTTTGCTCCTGTCTTTGCCCTGGGCATTTTTTAGTCTGTGTTTGGCATAGAGTTGCAACCCTTATGTTTTAAATTTCTCCAAGTAGCACAACCAGGACTGGCTCTGCTTCATGGTTGCCATTGCAATGCAGAACTTCTCTTTCTTCCTTCTGAGGATGGACATCCCAAGAGTGACCCATTTGCAGAAGCAGTGTCTAACTTGGTAGGGGAATGTGATAGCAGAAACAAATTAACTTAGCAAAATGACTACTTTGACCAGCAAAAGAAATGTACATATTCAGATAAAATAATAAATGCAGAGGTGCCGTCACTGGTCTTGTTTCTTTACTTTTGGAGAGTGTTCTGGGATTTTGAACTAACAGACATTATAGAGCTTAGAGTTCTTCCCTCTCCCAATGTCTGCTGTAAATGGATTTTATGGTAACATCTACCTAGGTTCAAAAGGTCAGATGAAGGCTATTTTGGAATAGCTCCTCTCATGCCTATACTAACATTATACCTAAGCTATCCTGTCTTGAAACAAGCCTGTGCTTCCAGGAGCTACAAACACTTCCATATGCATATGTATATGTATAGACACATATTTACATTTATATCTATTTACACTGCTTTTTTTTTAGTCTGGGTTAATGAGACACAGAAAACCGGAAGAGAGGTTTCAGCACTCTATAAACTTTAACACTGAGTGTCAAGGAGTTTTTCTAAGAAAGATTTCCCCACTTACTCTCTTTCCATGGTGACTTTTCTGCCTGCAGTCAGCCATGTGTCACTGCAGGAGGAAGAGTGCACCAAAGGCTGATCCAAAGGCTGAAAGCAGAGCAAACAGCCAGGCACTGCTTTACTTTGCCAAATCTAGTGAATTATCTCAGAAAGAGCTCTGAAATACTCCTGAGGGCAATTACTGGGGCCTTAAGGACTCTTTTGCACAAGAGAATAGATGTAACCAATAGGTCTGTGGCTACTCACAACCTTAAGTGCTTCATATTTAAGGAAATAGTAGCAGAAACAGCGAGAATGTAGACTGATAAGATGGTGTCTGATATTTGTAGAGTCTAACAGAATTTGGTTTACTAGCCAAGGATCTTCCAGCTAACATTGAGTCAGATATGAAGACAGATTGAATAGGAAACAATGATTTCTGCCCTAAGTGCTGAGAAAGAGGAGAAGCCACTGTAATCCCTGGCTCAGTCCAGGTGTAGAAATGGCTAATAAATATTGGTGAGCACCATGTATTTTTTTGCTTGACCTTCTGGTGGGTCACATAATTGCCTTGCTTTTAGCTGTCCTGGCATTCCTTACAGGGCTGGGTAGGGAACACATAGGCTCTGCCATTAAAAATAACCCTATGAGAAAGAAAATAGCATTTTGGAATCTGAACTGAAAGAAAAATACATGGATTTTGCCATAAGCTGACATAATTTGTCTGTCGTATTAATCTTCATAAATCAAGTCCCACAAATAGGTTCACAACATGATTCTGCTGGTAGAGGGAGTCTGACATGTAGCTGATAAGCATCCAGTCTAGAGACCTGTGCTTTCAGTGCTTTCTTAATTACAGACTCAGTTTTTCATGCCTCCAATTAGATGAGCTGCAGCTGGGAGGAGTTCTCCCAGTGCTGAGGTCACATCAGAGGGGGAGCATGACTTCAGCTGTACCTGCAGAAATCTCCATGCACAGCCCCTCCTTTGTCTGCTTTTCACTGCACGTGGGATGGAATTGCAAAACACACTACCTCATGTTTTCAGAGGCCAGACACAAAAATGAGAGGCAGATTCTGCAGAGATGAAGACAGAAAACCCTGCAAATCCAGGTTCTGTCTTAAGGCAGTCTATGACATGGCCCATAACTTCACTTTCCCAGAGGGTCCCAAAACAGGAGCTGTTGCCTCAAGCCCTTATGGGTACATAGCAAGCTTATTCAGCTGTTGTGCTGACCTTCCTTCATCACCCAAAACCCTGGAAACGGGATTGAGACCATACCTGCTGTCACAGATCTTTTATTATCAAAGCAGGGGCTGAGAGGACTGGCTGTACCTCCCCTGCTCCCTCATTCACTGTGTACTAGAATCTGGAGACACAGTACAGGCAAGTGTCTGTGTAATTTATGCTCCTTTATGTCCCTGCAGACTCTCAAAAGGAGCAGCCACGATATAATCCTCTGTTAAAATGCCATCTTAGAGATATTTGTTGAGAGTTCTCATGTGCTACTGTGTCACTTGATTTAATTCTACCACCAGTTCAAATGGAGTGCTGGGCTGCTTTCCTGTCTCTGTTTGGATTTTAAATCCTCTCTGGATCCTGCTGAAATAATCTCTGCCAGAGACAACTTATCACTAGGTATTACTGAAATGCTCCCAAGGAGCACATTTATTTCTTTCTTATTCTTGGCCTGGACCAGGTCACAAGAAATGGGAGGAATTTTAAAGAAAATTCACAGAAGTGGATGCCCAAATACTCCTCCTTTTCCCCCAAAATCTCATCTTCCCCAGGTTTAGGGGGTGCAAGCCAAACATGGCTTACTTTACCTGTATCTGTTGTCTGTTTTCCAAGGAGCAAAACAAGAAGTGATGTGCTTTGTGCAGTTAAGGTCACCTCCCTGTTTGGAAACAGAACTGGGAGAGCTTTCAGGTGATGTGGAAGGCTGAATAGACTCTCCAGACTCCTAAATATCCTGGGTAAAAGCAAATGGTTGTTACTGGAAATTCACTTTTTAACATGTTGGCAGTAGGTTTCTGCAGACTTGAGTTTTTATATAGATTTAGCTATAGCTATATAACTTGAGGTTAGATATAGATAGATATAGATATAGATGATCTATATAGATAGATATAGATATAGATATAGATATAGATATAGATATAGATATAGATATAGATATAGATATAGATATAGATATAGATATAGATAGATAGATATAGATATAGATAGATACATATATATAGTGTTAACACCTGCTGCATTTTTAAAGCCCTTCTCATAACTACTTCCAATTTCCTGTCTCCTCTGCAAGTCTGTGATCAGGGAATTTGTGCAATGCCTGAATTTAAGCACTTTTTTTGTAGGCAGCTCTCCCATTGGCTTTTAGCCAGCTCTGACCATTCAGCAGATCCTTCCTCTAGGGCAAGACCCCAGGGACAGCTGGCAATGGCTTCACCACAATTTATTTCCTCTTCCAGCCCCATCAAGCATCTGGCTTACAGTGTGGAGCTTGTGTACCTAGTGCTTAACCAGCATCCAGGATAAAGTGTTCAATATTTGTGATGTGTAGAGCATTAATATAAACCTAGGCAAGAAAGGAATGTTAGCAAACTTCCTTTGGACTAGTGGAAAGAAAAGGGTAAGAGCAAG
Source organism: Oenanthe melanoleuca (assembly GCF_029582105.1). Classification (NCBI taxonomy): domain Eukaryota; kingdom Metazoa; phylum Chordata; class Aves; order Passeriformes; family Muscicapidae; genus Oenanthe; species Oenanthe melanoleuca. The sequence continues at coordinate 13,552,614 of NC_079335.1, forward strand.
TGGAATATTTTTCTAGAGCTGGTATCACAAAGCCAGCAAATGTTTGATGTAAATTTGTAATAAAGGACTCATTATAGATACTGGAGACATTTTAAAAAAAGGATGTGGTAGATTCCAGTGTTTCGGTTTTTTTTATAGTTAACTGCTGCAGGAATGCTTAGAGTTTTATCTCCTTCAGTATTTTAGCAGGATATGCTGTATGTGCAATGAACAAAGGTTTGTATTCTTTGTAAGGAGGTGTTGAATTTTTTGAGAAAATTTGTTCTCAGGAAAATAACTATGTGGTTTTAACAAAAACATGGTTTTTTTCTTTACATGTAATAAACCAGATTCATTAGAAGCAGTTGACATGACCTTTTTTCCCACCATATTTTTCAGTTCTTGAGACTCCAGGTTTTGACTATCAAAGGGCAGGAAAATGTGCCAAACTTCCACTGTTCAGGACACCAGCTGGTAAAGTCCCCCTGCCTGGAGCAGTTGAGAGGCTCCATCCAAGGGTCTGATCCTTGCTCCTCTTCCAGAACTCTATGGAAAGCAGTTGGAAACTCTGTGCTTATAAAGGTTTGTCATCACTTTTGAATTTAGACTTGCATTTCAGATAATCTAAACCTGTGTCAGGCTGTTGATTAGGAAATGAGCATTATCTCCACAAGAAACTGAAAACAGTGATGCATACACTCCATTCAAAATGGCAGGGAAAAGGAGTTGCTAACTATTTTAAAGAAATCTAACCATAAAAATATCACAGTCTTGTTTTTTCTGTGGTGTTCCTGTTCTTCCCTAATAAATAAAGTAAGCCTTAATGCATATATAATAGGTCTTTCTAGAATGCAAGTGTGCTTGGAAAAGTATAAACCATTTACTGAAGGAAACTTGAACTTCCTGTGAAATGGAAACAATTTGAGAGCAAAATATTAAGATCATTCTTTTATTATATTCATTGGCCTTAAACTTCTTATTTATGGACAGTCAGAAAAGATGGGAGAGGTGTTAGACATATCCCAGCCACAGTATGTATATTTACATTATTGATGCTAAACCCCAAGCTATTTTAAAGAGGATTGGTTCCTTCAGCTCACATTCTGCTTTTAATAAAAATACCATTTTCATAGAAAAAATAATAATGGCTTCCTGTCATTCCTCCAGATTTGGATTTTTCTGTAGACTTCAGTATTAGAGTAAGCACAACATACAAGGTAAGTCTTCCTAATGATTGCTTTTATGCCTAGCCATGGCAATAAAATCATGCTCCTTTTATATAGGCATATATATACATATATATATATATATATATATATATATACACACACACATGATATGTGTGTTAGGAGAACATTCTATGAGTTATTGATGTGGTGAAATAAGAACATTCTATGAGTTATTGATGTGGTAAAATACACTACATGCACTGTGTATGTTCTCCAGGCCTATGAAAGTCATGGAAAGTTCCAGGCCTATGGAAAGACTGAGGCATTCCTTGGGGGGAACTGGATCAGGTTCCATATGATTAAAGAAATAGATTATTGCCCTAACTCACTGGATATCAGCAGTATAGAGAATGTCATTGAGTGATTTTCTTTGGTAAATTTCACTTCTTCATTGGACAGCTAACACAAAGCTTCTGAGTGTTGTAGTTACTGCAAGGGATTAAATGCTCGTACCCAAAAAAAATCATCTTGACCAAAAATCAGGAGAAAGAAATATTATAATCAGTGATACAATCTGAACTTGACCAGAAAAAGGGAGGGAAAATCCCTCAATTGTATAGATTTGGAAAATCTAAGAGAAATATCCCTTGAGAGATACCCCTTGAAAAACATTCAAAGGAGGATTAATAAATTGAAAATAATGTGAGTTGCAAAGCACTCTGAGGGAGATAGTATCACTTAGGGGTAGCTGATTTCCATTACCATCTACACCCAAAGGTGCATCCAACACCCCCTGGACTCCACAGAGAGAAATTTACTGTGCTGATATTGCATTTTTGAGGCAGTAGAATTGTGATTGGTGTGTTGGAGACAGGCAGCCTCTGGGGCAGCCACTGGGATGCTGAAAAGTAAAGGGAAGAAGAGGAGGAAGTGCAGGCTTTTGAGCCCAGAGATTGCTGGAGGGCAAATTTTGATTGAAGATAGTTTGCTACTATTCTTTATTTCAGTTGTGAGTTTAGTGGAAGAAAGCTTTTTTAAAAAACTTTATTGTAAATAAATATAACTTTTTTTCTGAGTGCATACTTGAACCTTATTAACTGTTTCTCATTCTGAGGGAAATGACCCTTGGTGGGTTAAAATATTGGCTAAGTACTCAGATTTAAAAAAAGATGGTGTAAACTGCTTAGGAACATGAATAGGATGGAGGATGAAACCTTACTGGAAAATAAATTGTAAATTATAGCCTGTTGTCATAAACCTATTTGCCTGGATGATTTTCTTCGTAGTATCCACTAAAGGCATTAGCAAAGGCTGAGGACTTCATCTGAGGTTCTTGGACACTGTTTTCTGCTGTCACTTGTCTTGGAAGCCACTTGGTGTGGCTTCTCTGCCACATTATCCATGTATAACACATCTGGCACCTTTCTCACTGTCCCTCTTGACCAAATAGCAAATCCTGGCCCCTGTTCCAGCTCCAGGTCAGACTCAGCCAGCAAGGGGGACACTCCTGGGTGCTGTGAGGATGCACTGGCAGAGTCACTGCTCCTCTGCAGAGTGGGCTCAGTTTGTGTGAAACTGCTCTGGTGTGAGCACATGGCTTCTGTAAGTCTTAAGTCTTGTCAGCCAAGCTAAGGAGCCATGAAATACAAGGTGATTTCAGCAAAAGCCAAGTGGGGATGGAATAACGCTGAAACAGGGTGTTGGTTTTGTTCTGACTCGTGGGTAGAGCTGTTGGTGTAAGCCCCAGCATGAGCACTTGGCAAGGAAATTGTACAAAAATTACTTGCCAGAGGCTTGCAGTTTAGGCCTGTATACATTTCTGTGGTGAAATTTCACTCCTGCTGGCCAAGCCAATTTGGCACTTGATGGGAAGTCTCCTCACAAAGGCGTGTCTGCAGCCTTCCTGAGACACCAGGGCTGGAGCCTTTTCCATTGGCATCCCAGTTCTGCTCTTCATTCTGGGACACTCAGTGCCTTGGAGCATCCCAGAGTTAAATTCATATTCAAAAATGTCTTTTTGTTATTCCACAGCTTTGTGATTTTGCATGGCTTTCCATCATAGAAGATGTTGTGGTTTAGCCCCAGGCAGCAGCCAAGCCCCAGGCAGCTGCTCACTCATCCCCCCACCAGAGGGACTGGGTGGAGCATTGGAAGAGTAAAAGCCAGAACACTCGTGGGTTGACTAATATAATATAATATAATATAATATAATATAATATAATATAATATAATATAATATAATATAATATAATATAATATAATATAATATAATATAATATAATATAATAAGCAAAACCCATGTACACAAGCAAAGCCAAAGAAGGAATTCATTCACTCCTTCCCATGGGCAGGCAGGTGTTCAGCCATCCCCAAGGAAGCAGCTCTCCATCCCATGTAATAGTGACTTGAGGAGACAAATGCCATCACTCTGAAAAATCCCCCTTTCCTTCTTCTTCCCCCAGCTTTATGTGCTAAGCATAATGCCATAAATTATGGAATAGCCCTTGGGTCAATTGGGATCAGCTGTCCTGGCTTTGTCCCCTCCCAGCTGTGCTTGTGCACCCCCTGTCTCCTCTCTGGTGGAGTGAAGAGCACAAAAGGCCTTGACTCTGTGCAAGCCCTGCTCAGCAATAACAAAACCATCTCTGCATTATCAGCCCAGTATTCTGCACAAATCCAAAACACAACTCCACTGTGAGGAAAATTAACTCTATGCCAGCCAAAACCAGCATATAAGTGCTGAGCCTTAGAGCAGAAAAATTGTTAAGAAACTCCCTGTGGAAATATGTTTTTCTAATCCTCTTTTCTTCTCATGGCTTCTGATTAAGCTAGATGAGGAAATGCTTTGGAAAAGCCATAATGTATTAATGATTTGTATGTCTAGTTTCTGTCCCTAATAATGAAAATTTTCCCCTGAAATATCTAAAGGTTGACTGTACAATGGGAATTTTGCTCAAATAAAAATCACAAAGGGATTGCTGCTGGGGTCTGCAAAAGAGCAATGAGGTTTCAGGGGGTAGAGCACAGCATTCTATGAAGAGAGCTTCTTCTCATCCTCATGAGGTCCTGCAGCTGTTAAGGAACATGTAGACATCCTCCAAGATAATCCTTTGGGACTTCATGGTCTAACTCCTAGTGAGACGACAGAGTCCTTCTGCAGAGCAAAAGGCATGTGTGAGGTCAGTATGTGGAACAGTGAGTCTTTATTAATGAAGGTGAATAAATAGTTTGTGCCTTGCTTAATAGTGCAGGGCTTCTCACAGCAAGTTTCCAACTCACTGCAGTCAGCTTCTGAGTTGTGGTCTTGTTTGCCTTGGAAGAATTGTTCCCAATTCTGTGCAGACTCATCCCACAGATTGTCCCACGTGGTGATGTAATCTCCAACAGTGAGTTCTGCAACAGCTTGAGGGAATAATTCACCTTATTTAGCTTAGCACTGGTCTCTGCTCCAGGTCTTTCAGTGTAGCTCAAAACCACATGAAATTCAAAGCTAGACCAGATGCCAAAAAGAAGAGCAAAATAGGATATTTCCTACTCAGCTGCACCTCAGCATCACTGCTGGGTGTGGGTGAGGGACCAGTGCCCTGTACAGAGCAGTCTGTGCACAGTCCTTGCCTGCAAGCACAGGGTGGTGAGGGTGAAGCACAGTGTGATTGCAGCACCCTGTGCTGTGGGAACTCCCCTTGAGATTAAAGTGAAATACTGCACAGGACTGTTCAAATGAGGAATAGAAAGGGAAGTTCAGGTAGCAGGTGCTGCCTTTAGACATTTGATGGGTGCTTCCTCATCTCATGCACCCCTTCCCAGTGAATTTTGTCACACTGTACCTTTAAAACAAAGTGACAATTAGCTATGGGTACCACAGTGTCTCCTGGCCATGCACTGACACACTTTACCTGTCTTCTCATTCTGAATCCAGTTAGGAGTTTAGGCACTGACCATCCATATTTATCTATGGCAAGAGGGGTCATAGTTTTGGCCTCTGTGGAGTTGGCCCTTCATGACTTAAAAAGAAAATGGGATTTTTGGCCTTTTATATCCTATACATGGTTTTTAAAATTAGCTCTTGTGGCATGTTCCTACAGCTGATTCACTACATTTTCTTCTTAAAGTTTTCTGTTCCTCTGTGGATAAAAGTTGTGAAGGACTACTTGAAAGCTGAACTACAGTCTGCTCACCAAGTGGCAGCACAGCTTTCTTCCAGCATCCTAGAAAAAGGCAGCAGTAAATCTCAGGCCAAGTGTCATATGAGGTAAGAGAATCTATCTGACATAATTTCTTTCTTAGAAACTTTCAGTGTTGAAAGTCTTTAGACTTTGGCCTTTCACCAAAATCCACAGTTCCTACCACAAAATAAGAAGATATCTAAAAAAGAGGTCCCTTTCCAGGAATGACACAAACAGAAATGAATACAGTGAGAGGAAAAAATCTCCCCTTGTTCAGGATAGAATAGACAGAATATTTCCCTTTAAAACTTATGGAGCACTAGGGATTTGATCTTAGAGAAATTATTATTTTCCAATGACAATTCTCAGACCTGAGTTCTGCTCTTTCCACAACTTCTTATTTCCCAGAAGTCACATTTTTCATATTTTTGCTTGCTTTCTTTGATGCTGAACAAGATGAAACCAGAAATCTGAAGAGGAGAAAAAGAACTAAGACACTTAGCTCTAAAGAAAGTTCTTTTCTCCTTTCGGCACTTAGCAAAATTTAGTAGTTTACCAAAACTACTATACATACAACCCAGGCAAATTCTAGCAATGTTGACCATCATTCTGTTTGGCTGAATTTTGCCATATCACTTTAAGCCACTGAATAGAAAAGAATCTGCTCCTGCAAAAAAAACCAAAAAAACATGGTGCAGCTTCAGTTCACATTTCCAGCTCATTTGCTTGTGGCTTTTACAGAGAGAGCTGTTTTTCTATTCTTTGGTGAAGTTTATTGTACTGTGGGCAGAACATCAAAGGGGAGTGCTGGACTGAGCTGTAGAGTGAGCCACAAGGGACAAACTAGTACACCAGAACAGTCTAAATTTTTTCAAATGTTAAAGATAGGAAATATTTTAAATCCTTTTTTCCCCTTTCTTCTGGATGTGCTGCTCAGTACACCCTGCCCATGTCTGTGGGGAGAGAGAGCTGCCAGCTCCCTTTGGGACAGATACCTGCATGGGGCCAGCAGCCCAGGATGGGACATGCAGTGGCATCCTTGGGCTGGCAGCAGCAACCAGGAGATGTCCAAAATTGCCACTGGAAGCAGAATCACCTAAGACATTTGGGGACAGATGTCAGCACACGGTGTGCTGTCAGAGGAGTGCAAAATCCATCCAGGCTGATAGTGGCTATGGGTTCTAGGAATGACATAAGAGTCCAAGGATTTGACCACCTTCTACAACTGTTAAGATTTTAACCTGTAGCCTGTCAGAGATATTCTGCAGCCCTTTGGTAATGGATGACAAGGGTAGATGGGACAATGATTATCACCTGAATTTTACTGATGGCTGTCACCATGTGAACACACCACCCCTTTATTCACTATGATTCAAACTCAGCATGTGTGTGTATGTTTGTGAGCTATCCCAGCCTTGATGAGAGTGTGGTGTTTAAGGACCTCTTTTGAGAGTGGGAGAGGTGAGTTTAAACCCCTTAGGCAAATGGAAGTAAAAAGACCAGTCACTTAGGAGAGCTTTAATCACAGGAGGGTTATATGAAAAGGTGCAAAGGAAAGGCCTTCTTAGACCTTGGTTTTGGTGAAATTCTCCCCCCTCTAGCTACAGGCTTTGTTTATGTGTGTTACTAGCACAATAACATGAGCTAGAAGGTCACTTGTCTCCCTTTGGACTTACATGACATTATTGCTAAAGCCAGCAGGCTGGAAAATGGAAAGTTTTCCAGGTCTGCCTCGCCTCCTGTTAAAGACAGTCCAGGAAGCTGTGCAGCCTCTCTGCTGAGAGTTATAACCCAGAGATATATGGCATCCTGTGGTTACTTGCTACCCTGTAATGGATATTTGAATAAAGAATACTTTCTGAGGGAAGTGTGAAACACTGGTGCTGACATTTGTCCTCTCCACCTGCCCCTAATATGCTAACATCTCTGTCAGAGAGCCATTGGTCTTATTGTCAGGTGCCCCTCACCATCCTGGTGATTGCTAGGTAAAGAAAAACAAAGCATAAGGGTTCAAAAGGAACCTTATTAAAGATCAGGTTGGATGCTCAGCTGATGTGAGCTGGCAGAGGTGAACAAGCCAAGACAGCAGCAGGAGAAGAGCTCCTCAGCTTCAGACCTCCAGGAAAGAGTGCCCAGGTAAAAGGGGTACTTTAAAAGTGGAAAGTATTTCCCTCAGCATGAAAAGCAAACCTCAGTCTCATTTACTTCAGAAAAATGGCATTTAGATTGTAATTGATAAAATTTGGTCATAACAATACAAGCATTTTCCAGTGATGATCATACAGCTGGAATTTTGTCAAAAAAAGGCAGTGTTGCTTCAGTGTCAAGGGTAGGAAGCATTGCCTATCATTTAAAATCTTAACACTTTCCTTTGAAAGGCTTTTTCAATTGCTTATGATTTCCCAGATTTTAAACCAATTCTCCATTCTGGTTGCTTATTTTCTGCTGAACTGTCTGGGAAAGGTTTCATCAAAAGTCATTCAATCCTTTCAAAAAAAGTAACAGGGAAAAACTGCTTTGCCTATAGTGAAAAATAATCCTGTATCCATATTACCAAGCAGCTGCATCCCAACAAGGGAAAGGCAGGTACCTGACCACCTCTGAGGCCCCTCAACACACAGAGCTAGTGGCATGTCCAGCAGCAGAGTGTAACTCCTTGGTCACCTGAAGTCCCACAGCCCTGCTCAAGTCACTTGGAGCATGACAGCCCCATCTTGTGTCTTAACACAAGTGATGAGTCAGTTAAAGCCTGACTACAGGGAAGATTAAAAGGTGACACAAGGGCTGTGAGAAGAGGCAGGCATGAAACAGCAGCAAGGTATATGGGACCTGAAAACACTACACAGAGGAGACTGAGACTGTATTAAAAGAAAAAAAGAGATGGAGGAGAGGGAATGGCTGAACCAAGTGGGATGGGGAAGTGTGAGTGTGTGTTTGCAGGAAATCACAGAATCACTGGGTTGGAAGAGACCTTTGAGATCAAGTCCAACCCATGCCCAACACCTCAACTAGACCATGGCACTGAGTGCCACATCCAGTCTTTTTTTAAACACATCCAGGGATGGTGACTCCACCACCTCCCTGGGCAGGCCATTCCAGTACTTTCACTCTTTCCCTGAATCACTTTTTCCCAGTATCCAACCTGTATTTCCCTTGGCACAGCTTGAGACTGTATCCTCTGGTTCTGTCAGTTGCTGCGGGAGAAAGAGACCAACCCTACCTGACTGCAACCACCTTTCAGGGAGCTGTAGAGAGTGATAAGGTCACCCCTGAGTCTCCTTTTCTCCAGGCTGAACACCCCCAGCTCCCTCAGCCATTCCTCACAGGGTTTGTGTTCCAGCCCCTCTCCAGCCTCGTTCCCTCCTCTGGACGCGCTCGAGCGTCTCAACGTCCTTCCCAAACTGAGGGGCCAGAACTGGACACAGCACTCAAGGTGTGACCTCACCAGTGCTGAGTACAGGGGCAGAATGATCTCCCTGCTCCTGCTGGCCACACTATTCCTGATCCAGGCCAGGGGCCATTGGCCTCCTTGGCCACCAGGGCACACTGCTGGCTCATGTTCACTCGGCTGTGACCAGCACCCCCAGGTCTCCTTTTCTGCCTGGGCACAGTCCAGCCACACCATCCTCAGAATTGCAGGGGGTTGTTGTGCAGGACTTGGCACTTGGACTTATGAAACTTCAATGAGCATGTGTGTAAAGACAGCCCAAGCCATTGCAGAATCATGGAAGGAAAGGTAATTAACTGGGGAGAAAAAAACAGGCCAGGAAGTATTTAGGAGATAACATGGAAATTTTATTAATCTTTTTTTCAGTTACTTTGTACATTATAATTAGTTTTGACAATTAGCTTTCAGCTTGTCACTGCTGAAAAATGGTTTTGGAGAGAGTCGAGGAGCAGTCCTGAAGGGTAAGGTAGAACCTCTTCAGCTGACTTGGGCATCTTTATTGTATTTATTTACTGCTCTCAAAACTCTGTATAAGAGTACTACATGATTTTACCTCTTGTTATCCCACTGCCTTGTGAAGGACGAGGAGCCAACACTGTAATTCATTTGTACCAAATCAAGCAGTTCTGTTTATGTTAGGATATCCAAGTTCCACCTTTTCCAAGGAATCTTTGTTTACCTGCCTTGATTTTCAACAACCAGCTGACCAATGAACTCAGCATTTTGGTGATGGAGCAAAGACAGAGTGTGCAGGGGAGGTTGTATCCCCCAGAGGAACCTTGCCAAGGGGAAGATGTCCCAAACTGCACAAAAAGGACAGCCTGTTGATCACATAATGAGCTGCCTCACCCACTGCTCTGTTTCCAGTGCTGGCAAAAAGAGATGCTGTTTAGGAAGACCATGTGAGGCTGGTTATGTCCTTTTCCCCAATAAGTAGAATTCATAACTGTTGTATTAGGGATACTAGATGGATGCTCCTGCCTAATCCTTTCAGCATAAAGACAAACTAATTTGTCTAATCCCTTTTGGAATATGCTAACACTGTCTGCCTCCACAAGCTCCTGTGCTGGCAAGCTGCAGAGGTTCACTGCTCATTGTGTCAGCAAATACTTTCTTTTATCTCTTTTAAATTGGTATTTTGGTAGTTGCCTCAAGTGTCCCCTGATCCCATACAAGGTCCTTGTAAATAAAACTCACATGTTTAGTTTACCTAACATGTTCATCATTTGGTAAACCATAATTACCCCACTCCATTGTTTCCTTCACTCCTGAGTGGAGTCCCAGTATTTTCAGTCTTCATAAGGCAGTAGCTTCAATACCTCAACTATTTTTTCCTGCCCTTTAGAAGAATGCACAACAGGGCTTTTTGGAGTTTTGTTTGTTCCTTTTTTATGTAGCAGTAACATTACACCCTTTGCCCTGTTCCTAACAACTTTCTTATGAGTTCCAGCATTTTACTGGAGTTTGTTTGCCATTGCATACTGAGCTGATGATTTCAGAGAACCATCAATAATGGCTCAGAGGTCTTTTTCCTATGTTATAACTCCCAGTTCCAGGTCTAATGTGGATAATTTTTTCCTAGATGCATTTCCCCAGATTTATCTATATTAAAGTTCATCTGCCACCTTGGAGCCAGCTCAGTTTGATGATGTCTTCATGGCCTGCCCAGAACTTGTCCAAAAAGAATCAGCCCCAAACAATGCAATGACAGCGACTCCATGGTATGAGCTCGTTCAGTTGTCATTTCATTTTAGTCGACATGTTTAACTTTTATAACTCCCTAGCAAAAGAAAACCCTCCAACACCTTCTTAAGGTTTGAAGGCTAGTTTCTATTTCTCTAACCTGGTGGAAGTACATGGATTTCAATCACAAATGATTTATAGAAGTGAATAAAGCCAATTGTGTCCTGCAGGAAGAAGAGTGAAGAACACTGTGTGCAGCTACTTCTTACCTTCATAAAAAGGGACTTTGCATTGTATTTGTGTCCTGGGATTGTTGTTGATAAACATGAACTTTGTAATACAACCATAACAGCAGAAGAATGAAGTCATATACAATGCTATGTTGTTGCTACATCTCCTTACAATAAAAAGATGAAAAGCAAGTCTGGTTCTCTCAGATGATTGACCCAAGTTGCAGTGAGCAGCCCAAGCTGCAGCCCTGGATGCCGCCGGCAGGCGCTGGGTGATGCTGCCAGCGCTGTTCCGGGCCGGAGCGGCTCCCGGCGCGGCGGCTCCATCTGCCGGCACCGGCACCGGCACACGGGCACCGCGGCTCCATCTGTTGATACCGGCACCGGCACACGGGCACCGCAGCTCCATCTGCCGGCACCGGCACCGGCACACGGGCACCGCGGCTCCATCTGCCGGTACCGGCACCAGCACCAGCACCGGCACCGGCACACGGGCACCGCGGCTCCATCTGTTGGCACCGGCACCGGCACACGGGCACCGCGGCTCCATCTGCCGGCACCGGCACCGGCACACGGGCACCGCGGCTCCATCTGTTGGTACCGGCACCGGCACACGGGCACCGCGGCTCCATCTGCCGGTACCGGCACCAACACCGGCACCCGTACACGGGCACCGCGGCTCCATCTGTTGGCACCGGCACCGGCACACGGGCACCGCGGCTCCATCTGCCGGCACCGGCACACGGGCTCCAGCTGCCGGTACCGGTATCGCGGCTCCCTCTGCCGGCACCGCCACCCCTGGGCACCGCCGCACGGACACCGCCACAGGCAGCTCCTCCCTCTCCCCCTCTTTTCTTACCAAAAGAGCTACAGTAAACTCAGAATGGATCACTTCTCCTGCTGTCCTTGCAGCCAGCCTGTCACTTCATGGTAAGGCAGAAGCTTTTCATCTTAGGAGCTTTATGTGACATTGTACCTCATGTACCCTGCCCAGCATTGCTGACCCTAAACCATCCACGAGCTGTGAGTCAGGTCCTCCAAAATAATGAGATTCTACAAGTGCTGGATTTGTATCTTGGAGTCTTCACACTTTCTAAGCCTGCCATGGCCACAAAGGCAATCTGTCCCTTAAGAGCAGCAGCAACTCACCCTAGCAGCAGGATCCTTAAGAGAAATAGCAAATGACACAAGGCCAAGGAATTCATAATTCCATTTGTTTCAAAGGTCAGCTCTACTTACTGCTGAGGGGAAATTCTGCTCTTACTTCCATTAGTTCTGACTGGCAACTAGATCTCAAAGGAAGTTGCATTGATGTAACTAAAAGAACAATTTGGCTTCCTGTTCACCATTAAATTTCTCCCTGAGGTAACTGTCTAAGAACATTTGCTCCAGCTAAGACTCAGGCTTGTTATTTGAAAATTTCACTCTTTTTATTTTATTGATTTTTATTTTAGGTCAGGAGATGGATCTTGGATTTGGCCCAAGAACAGCTGTCACTGCCATGGGTAGGTCAGGTGCATCTTAGAACTCAGATTATTCTGTACAAACCCTCATCCTTTCTGTCCTGCAGCTCATTCTAGTCCATGGTGATTGCAGCCAAGGAATGAAGGTAGAGGAAAACTATTCCTGCCCTTTTCTCAGCTCTTAGAGCTGATTACAAGTTGGAAAAGAGACCTACAAACAATTCTTTTTCTCCTCTGCTCCTGAATTTTGAGTTAAAGTATCTGGTGATGATTCACCTTGCCTCTTATTCCAACAACCCAAAGCTCTAAGCTGGCCCTACAGGTTCCCAGGGCTTCAGATCCCAGGCCAAGGTATTAACTGTTTGAAAAACAGGTATATGCAAGAGATAAGTGCTGGATTTGATGCCAGATTTTATGCAGGAAGCCAGTGCAGCCAAGTATTGAGCTCTTATGCACCTTGTCTATCAGGTAGGCCTCCCACCCCATCTTCCCTTTTGCCATAACTTTATATTTTATCTTGAAGGAAACACCTCAAGGCCGTCTATGTCCACAAGTGCTACTGAAGAGTGAATCATACTCAATACACCACATTAGTTTTTTGAGCTGTCCAGCCTGTCTAGATCATGCTGCAGCTCTCTTTTTGTTTTCCAAAAATGGGGAAGAGGCAGGGAAGATGTAGTTTTAGCTCTTACAGAGGCATAGAGATGCAACCTAGCTAGGGTATTCATCTGGACCCAGGAATCTTGAAATACTTCCAGGCCATGAAGTTTGTGAGGATATCATTAACATCATTATTAATTATGCTAAAGTATGTTTTGCACTTTCAAAATAATAATTAAAAAAAGGCCATTGGACAAAGCATGAGTCAGAAATCTTCCACATTTCTATTTTGTAAGGAAATAGAACATTTTTTGCCTCATTAGTCTGTTTGGTAAAGCTTATTGAACCCAAACCATTTGTAACAAAGTGATGTTAAAAGCCAATCATTGGTGGGCACTGCAAGCAGAACTGCTCAAGCAGGCAATCAGATCACTGGGAAGTCCCAGCACCTTTGTACAGGGCAACACAACTGTGGGAGGTCCCAGCTCTGCAGCAGGAGCACAGAACCTTTAAGAACTTCCAAACCCAAACTATTCAATGTGTTTTTCTCTTCAAGGTATGCAGAGCTTTTCTCAGGTTTGTTCTGGTCTGCTGTTTTTTGTGTCACAGCACTGGTCCAATGACAGAAACCACACCTTGCTGAGACAACCAGGAAAAGGTGTTTGGATGAGATTAAAATCTGCAGTCATAATCAAACCCTGTATGGATCCATAGGGTTCAGTCCTTGCTTAAGAGCCTCTCTGTAGCCAGGCACAGTAACTCTGGACATAAGTGCATGAATATATTGTCCACAATATCCAGAATCTTTATCGACATTTACAAATATTCTATGGCAAGAAAGATGTTAAAACCACACCTAGACATACCCTAGTTTGATCATTGTGTTCCCTTGAAAGGTAACGTGACAGGTTAATTGCCAAAACTTAGCTCAGGTTTCTGAACTGAAAGGTGCCGTGTCCTGGCAGGCTCAAGGCAGGTAGTATTTTGCTAGCACCAAGAATTCAGGGCTCAGACATGTCATATAGCAGGGAGCATCTGAAACTTACAGATTCCTGAGGACCTTTATCCTCTCTTAAGATGTAGAGGGAAGACTAAAATATCAAAACAGGAACTCCATCTCTTACAATTATTACAATTGGATAACCAAAATTTGTTAGAACACCTGGAAACTATGATGCTTCATATAGGACTGCTGATTTGGCATTTCAAACCTCCTTTTGGTTCATAATCCTCCACAAACAATCATTCTACCTTTTTAACCCCATGTAAGTAATTGCCAGAGTAGCACCACTATGACAGAGACAGGAGTGGGGTCAGGTCCCATACAATCCACACCACAGTGCTTCCCTCCAGCCCACAGCGGGCAGCAGTAAAGGCTGCTGGGCAAGGCACCAAGAAACTCTCAATTGAGAAAACAGTGATGAACAGCTTGCTTGCCAGAGGCCTCTCTCAGGAGATCTGTGGAGCAGGAAGAGGAAACCTGTCTCTGCATCCAGGTTCTCCACCTGTGAAATGGGCACAGCACTTACCTTCTTTACAGGAGCATCCTGAGGATAAATACAGTAAATTCTGAGCTGGTTAGGTTATAAGGGTATTAGATAAGCACTATAATTGAGCAAAAGAAGGTGGGAGAAAAGAAAGCAGTCATGCTGAATTCAGCTTTGTAAAAAAAATTAAATGTTTTCCATTTCTGTTTACTAATTTTGGTACATAAGATTTGCTTTTCCTTCTGGTTTTTTTTTTTTGTTTGTTCATTCTGGTTTTCTTTATCTAGTCAACAAAGACTACTGTGTCACAACCAACTGTACAAACACAGCTAAGAAAGAAAGACAACATGCTCTCACTTTCAAGTTTTTCTTTTTGTAAGACTGAAAAGAGCAATGTTCTATTTGCATCTCAGTCTGAAAACTAATGGTTCACTGTTATCTTTGGATAAAAACCTGGGAGGCCTTTCTGTACAACTTGGGCAGCCTGGCAAAGGAGCATGAAATGCATCAGGATGCTATTGTTCAGAGACCAATTTCACAGTATCTAGATAAAAATGGAACAAACAAGCTTTTAAGAGTTTTATTAAGCTCTGTTATTTTTTGAAATTCAGATGGAGAAATTATGAATGTCAAAATTCTTTAAAGTTAGAAAGCAAATGCAATACTACAACAATCACAGGAAGTACAACAGGAGTCAGCATTGTCATCTGGTTTTGGAAGTGAAAGAGATAACAGAGGTCTAATGATTATCCAGTAGTTTTTCTTCTATTTTTATGAAGGGCACACGTTTGTGTAGTCAGTGGTTTTCCCTCTCTCTTTTAAAAGTTTTGTTTTAAGGAAACATTTTAAGTAGCACAATTTTACTCACATCGGGAGTTATAACCAATATACACAGCCATGAGAATCTGAACAGACTGATCCACTGCAGGACCTGTGTCACTTTGGATTATTTCTAGACATTTAGCAAGGCAGAAGAAGATTCAGGACTTCAGTGAAGTATGTGCTGTGCATATTTTCTGCCAAAATCCTAACAAAATTTTAGCTTTCTAACATGTGCACTTTCATGTCCCTTTAGAAAGAGACAAACTGTTGCTCATCTCTACAGCCTTTGAAAGAAAGTCTCCTTTGACACTCCTTCTCCTTATTTACCAGAAGCTACCACTCAGTGCTATCCAAAACACCATGAAATATTTCCTAAGAATAGGGACCTGCATGCTTCCTTAGATATGCTGCACTGCAGCTTCACCTCAAATAGAGATGTTAGATGAAAATTTTATTTGGCTATTTGGTCTTGTTCCTTTCACCTTAAATGAATTGAGATAAATTATCTCCCTATGCCCCCTCCAATGCCTTCCATTCTTTGGTGAGGTCTAAGCTTGTGTCCCTGAAGGTCACAATAAGCTTGGAGGAATTTTCTTACAAGGAAGAAAGATTCTTTCAGAACCAGCCTGCACATTTTCCCTGGAATACCTATCACAAGGATTACATATTATACCCATATCAATATTTGCATACATTCAGCACACACATACCATTTCAAGTCACGCCTACTTTTTTAGCTCCCAGTATAAAGTAATACTGAATATTCCAGCTTGACTGTCTATAGATCTTCCTCAAAGTACAGCCAAACTCTGTCCATACTAACAAAAAAATTCTATTCTTCCACTTAATTTTAGCTGTGAAAGTTGTTCTTTGTTACTGTAGTTTTTACCCTTATCTCTTCTCTGTCCTTTGTTTATCTTTGATACTTAAGAGGGAAAGTTCAGTCTTTCCTCACTGTGCAAACAGTTTCCATGCTACACTAACTGCACTCTGCTATCTGGACTTCCATGAGTAGATTAAGAGACTTGAAAAGCACTCACCAATCACGGATTTTACACGTCAAGTTTGAACTTGGAGGTTAGATACAAACGCCAACTTAGCTTGGGCAGCTCTTTAATTGACTCCATATATGGAATTCATACTCTGTAAGTTTAAATATGCAAAATATTAAGATCTGCCCTCCATGATCTCAGCTGGCTGCAGAGACTGCAGCTGTAGTGCAGTCTGTGGTGTGCAGGGCACAGCCACTTTGCAGGACACAGGAGAAACCAAACCAAGGATCAGCATCTGTTTGAGACGTTGTAACTGACCTTACTCTTCTCACCAATATTCAGATGGCAAAACAGCTGTTAAATTAATTAAATATATATATAAAACTAGCCCCAATGCAACTGTGCCTTCTCATGAAATCTTAGCCTCGATTTTGTGTATCTAGCATCAGGTGAGTCAGAGTAGCAAGGTAGCTTTTTTGATACTTTCCAAAGACAAAATTAATAACCAGACTACTGCCATAAATATATTAAGTAACTTTAATGCTGCTTAGCATAACTCTTCCTTATATACTTTCATTCATATACTCCAGTGTAAATGTATTTATACAATATGAAGCATTTTTAAAAGTATATGGCTCCAGATAAAATGTTCACAAAAAGTTTCAATGCAATGAGAGAATCAGGGGAAAAAAATCAGCCAGAGTACAAAATCTTTGGAAGAAAAAATCCTTCAGAAAACAGATATATGACAACATCCCATTGTAGTAATTCAAGATGACCAAGTGGTTCCATAGTCAGAAGGGTTCCACTCACTGCTGTGCCACCCACAAGAACCTGCCTGGGTCAGCAGGGCAGTGCTGAGGGTGGCTGCCCCTTGGAGATCCTTGTACCTGACAAGTTTGATAAAGGGCAGACACCCTTGTTGGCTCAAGGAGAGTGAGTAGGCCTAGGAATGAAGGAAATCCTGTCTTCCCTTAAGCAATCACTGGTCGTCTCTGCAGAATAATCAGGTGCACTGGCAAGATGTAGTGAACAAGTTGTTTTACAAATGACAGGGAACCTTCATTGTCCCAGCTTATCTTTTTGGCACTATTCACAAAAGCAAAAATTATTTACTACCAAAATAACAAAAAGCTTCGCCATGTGCAAAATGACATGACTGTCAGGAAGCAGAGCACAATGCTATAGTTTAGTTTTGCTAAATCAATTTTCTGTATATAATATTGCAAGTCATCATACACCAGGATATCCAAGAGAGGTTAATTAAACATCATTCGTGAGAAAAGCAAACTCCACAGTGGGCGGAGATCTTTGCATTCCACTGCTTTCAGCAACATGTTGCATAGGCATCTGTCCAAATAAAAACATCTTTACAACACTGCAGCTTTAGAATGCAACAAATAACACATGGCAAGAATTGAGGTCAGACATTATTCACTATTTGGTAACATTCCATTCAAATGACATTGACTCACATAATACCTGACAAATGCAGAACTTGAAGTAGCAAGAACAAAGCTGTACTCCAACTAAGTTAAACAGTGCAAAAATTCCTGTTAAACAAAAATATACCATGTATATACATACACAATACAAATGCACTGTTTTGTTTTGTAGTATAAATAGATCTGATTAAGCTAAATTCCTAAAACTAATAAACTACTGATTGAAAGTCCCAGTTTTCATCTAGTATGGAACACAGTAAGCTTTAAGGCTCAGGTGACCCTAGCCAGATATAGCTATAAGAGAGTATAAAAAAGATTTCACTGGATGGTTTTTTAAAATATTATCTCTGTACATCAAAGTTAATAACATATATATACTAAGGTGGAATTTCAGTCAGCTTGGGCTCTGGTCATGCAAACAGCAGCACACAGAACACCCATGACTCTACCAGGAGCCTCAAGGCTCCACCAGTGTGGAGTGCACTGTAATGCTGCAAAGCATTCAATTCCAAGACTTAATAAGGGGGGAACTTTTTAGCTGCCTGTGCAGTTAACACCTTGGCTTGGTTTCCATTTTCTTCCTCTTCTGGTGTAGCACTGGAATTCTGTTGTCTGCTGATGGCATCTCTCTTTATTGCTAACCTCTCTAATACCTTACAATGAGTACACAGTAAAAGTAAACATCAGAAAGGGAAGAGATGGAAACTATATTTTCTGTTGGAGAAATCCTGATTAGGGGTTATTCGCATTTAAAGCAGATTTTAAGCAGGAAAAAAAAAGTCTTTTTAGAATTAAATTACAGTAAAACAGACAAGTAGCACTCAATTTGAAGTGGAACACGTGGGCATAAACCTCTCTTCAACTGTTATTTAGCCTCCATCTCCTTAATGCCAGGGCTGTGCTGCAACCATAACAAATAGCTGTTGCAAAGGCAAAAATCTAGAGGAGGAGCAAACAAAAAAGAAAAAAGTCAATCACACATATTGTTCTACAATATTTTTCTATTCTAAATGAATACAGGAACACAAGTGATTCAAAAGGTACCTCCCTCAAAATGCTTAATAAGGTAAAGATAGGTTTGGGATCCTCTGAAGTTTTCTCAGGATCCCAGGTTTATTTCTCATGTTCTTTGTAATAACCCCATTTTACTACTACCTCATGGTATTACTTTTCACTTGCTTACTTCAGCAGGCATTTAGAAATAGAATATGAAATAGAATTTCTGCACAAGTTATGGTGAAAGTAAACATGCATATGTACACTGTGTATTTCAGTTCTCTTATCTAGACTGATCAAACATCAATCTCAGATGTTTCCAGCTAAATGCCTTTACCCCAGCAAACATCAAAGAAGACATCCCTCTAAATAGCAGAACTCTTTTACTTGCAGAAACACAGGAATAACTCCCATCTGGCCTCCTCGACCAGATATCCAGCCATTAGAACAACTTCCCAGGCAATTCCAGGGAAGTTGCCCTGCTCAAGAACTGAATTGGATAGATTTGAACTGAAGGTCACACCATAATGAAAGTGAGCATGTAATGTACACTGGACAGAAGAAATGCGAAATTAAATTTCTGAAAAAACATTTCTCATATTGTCCAGTGATAACAATGAATTCTGTCTCTATAATTTAAATAGTTATATTTAAACTATTAAATCATCTTTTGCTTTACATACAAGTGTTAATTTGACTAATTAAAGTTTTGAAGAAATGCTACACCAAGAACCATCACCTGTGAAAAATGAACATATATGTATTTCTAATCATGGTATAAAAATGTCATCAAAGACAGAATGTTAGCAACCTTTTTTCTTTTTGTCATGTGGCTCACAGGACTGTTTTAATGAACTATTTTAAAGATTCAAAATTTTTTTTCTGTGACTTTCTAAATATATATTTCTGAAAAAAATGCAAAGACAATAAAGACTACATTTATCTCATTCACTGTTGTCCAGCTACTCTTAATTAAGATACTGAGACAAGTTACAAAAGAGTCTTCTCCTCTACCTTCACAGGGATTTGAGGTGCTTGAAGAACTGAATTCTCCCTTAAAAAATTAATATGGAAGCAGGGAACTGTTTCTTGGAGTGCCCAGTATTCCGTTGTCAGACAAAATGAGTGCAGTGACCATATATTCAGTGGGATCTGAACACACTAAACTAGGACGGAAGAGGTACTCTTAAGGGTATAATTTAATGCATTTGTTTAGTATACAGAATTTCTCTTAGCTCAGGCACAGCTGGAACACCACCTCTGTCCTTGTGCCACACAGCCACCCAGGGATCAGAGTGTGTTACTGAGTGCTCCAGTGTGTTACTGGCAGGTGGGTGATGTGAGGAACTCTGGCCTTGGGACACTGACACACCCACTTCACCTCTTCAGGGCCTGGCTTGCCAAAGCTAAAGGCTTCTCCTTTCTATTCTGCTCTTGCAGACAGAATGTGAACCTTACACTTTCCACTGGCCTGTTTTTATCTTAAGATGAAATGAAAGTGCATAGTGTGCAGAAGTTATGGTGCACAGAGTTTTAATAACAGATAACCACAGAGGGTTTAGAAGTTTAACAAATACATACACTTCGCTAGTAGGAAAGTCTCTGGATGGAACAAAAAATTAAGAGCAGTTGTTTCAGTTCTTTAAATTAAGCCTGCCACACCTCTACTCATCCATGATGAGTCCAGCCAGGATGAAAACTAAAGCCCAATATATTTTCTGATTCAGCTATGCACACCCACCTGCATCACCAAATACACAGATTCAGTGATGATGCAACTATAGTGAGAAAAATGTATTCTGGGCTTAGGCTATCAATCAAAGTACTCTAATAACTGCAGTAAGAGACAGCAGGATCCTGATGTAGTAAGTACATATGTGAGCTTTACAAAGTCCTAGTCCAAATTTTTTTATCTCCATGGCATGTTCAGGACTATCTAAATGGTATAAAAGAAGCAACTGAAATTTTGAGCACAGATGTAAATTTCATACCTCATCCTCTGATAAAGGCTCAGTTGTTCTTTCTCTTCTAATAAACAAAATTGTTTTTACAAAATACCTTGTCTAAAAATTGTAAGCTGTAGTGATCATATATTTAAAACACTACAGTGAAGATTATCAACTCTACACTATACTGAAGAGTATGTAGCTATCCCATAAGCATTAGCTTACACCAGTATTTTTGTATGTTTCTGTTAGGTACTACTTGATACTATCAAAGGCAATTCTTTCTCTCACAGCTCCCCTTTCTATTCCAGTTTGCTGTTAAATTCCCAAGTTGAATGGCTTGCCACAGACTTCTGTTCCCCTGGTACAAATATACAAAACACCTACCGAGGCTGCTATGCTTATGTTATATTCACGACCACTTAGAATAGTCTCTTGCGTGGTGGAGTTGAAATTGCGGGGAAAGTGATGCAGAGATGTAGTTGCTGCTTGCAGTAGAAATGCTCCAAAATAAAAGACAAAAGTAGCCCCATGGAAAAGAAAATCCTAAAAAGCAAATAACAGAATCAGTCTGGGCTCCAATACACATCGAATTCTTCTCATCTCAGTACAAATGAAATCCAACACTGAAACATGAAGCAAGAGATGATAACACTAACTTGAGATAAGCAGTATTAACTCCATCTGACAGCTTAACCTGGACATGTTTTCAGAGTTTCTTGCAATTATAAGCAACTTATTAACCTTATTAGTGATAAAGGGCAGCTCTCTCTCTCACCAAATCCTACATTCTTTCAAATTAAGAGGCACATGCTCATCTTCATGTACTTATGCTGACATTTTAGACCATCTTAAAGTTAGTGGAGTTTACAGAAATCCACCTTCAGACAGATAAAAAAGAAGACATATACAGGCCAACTTGATCACAATTCAAGCAGTACAATATAATCTTGCAGTCCCATAAGTCCCTTTTCAGATATAACCAAAGCTTCAAAAATATTCCCTCCATGCTTAAATTTAGCTGCTCTAAATGCCCAGAAAGAACTCAGCTTTGACATAGCTGAAATGTCCAACATCCCAATTCAATGAGATCCAATACAACGAGGCATTTCCACAACTACCTGTGACTTGGCTCTACCCAACAGGCAGTAACCTGACAGCTCTTCATGACACTTGAAATAAAATGTCCAAGACTTGTGAGGACAGATTTTAGGATTTACTTCAAATATGTATCTCTCCTGGCCCTCTCCAGGCAACTCCATCCTCTATGATGAATGATAACTTAAACCTATGTAATGTTTAGACACCTAACTCTGATTTCTGGGTTCCATTACTGACACACATAAAAAAGGCCTTTGTAGGCCCTAGTTCAGACCCCAGTGTTCCAGCAGCAGGATCTAAGGCACGTTTCAGTACAGTTTAAAATGTCTAAAGTATTCTTCCAACATCTCCTTCCGTTATTCAGTCTGAAAAGCTGGTATTTGCACTGCTCTCAATTCTTGATCCATACAACATATACTTTGTGCCTAGACCTGTGAAGGTCTACAAAAGCCACAGAGACAAATTTCACAATATATGCAGGTATATGTATGCTTTATGACACCCATGATATGCAGTCTAACTAATGAGTTCTTTCTGAACTTTAACTTCACTTGAGTGTAATGGTCTACCAGTATGCCTAGAGTGAGAACCCAGGATACTTTATGTGTGTCCTGCTCTCAGCACTTGCCTGCACTAGAAATTACTGTGTGACAATTCTTACTGACAATCCTTACCTGCTGCCTGCCTGAGAGCAAAGTGAGAACATGCTGCACTACCTGTCCAGAGAAATGCATTCTCTTCCTAGATGTGAGATTTTCTTTTAATTGAAAGAATCTTCTTTTCAAACTGATTACTTGTTTCATATTTGATTGCAGCTAAAGCTACTTATATCACACCCTAGTCAGTTTTGGTAAGTTATGATATAAGATGCTACTAGAGCTCCCCATTCCACTTAGATCAGGACTGATTGCATTCAGGACAGATATTTTCTTGGGAGAGACTCTTTCATCTCCTTCATTCTCCTGCCAAACCCTCTAATTTCCTTCTCCTGGAGGCAATTATAGTGAAGCACTGTAGTAAGGTTTCACACTTACATGGTTATGGTTTCTGTGACCAAAAACCCCAAGACCTTATGAGGGATCTTTTTTTGGGTTTTAGTAATTGTTATCATAGTGCCTAACTCTCCACTGCTCCCACACTTGTATAATCATTGAAATCTCATACAAAGTGAATGCAAAACTCTATCAGAGCAGCATTTAAGTTAGTTCACATCTAATTTTGTAAATGAGTGTGTTGTGAGTCAGGATGTAAAGGGCAGTACTTGTCATACCATCTGGTTTAATACACTGATGTACTGAGTGATGGAGCTCCATAAGGTCCATCTTTTCCACTGTGTACCATCCTATTTTTTAAATTTCTCTGCTAGTATGAGCAGATATATTTATAGCATAAGATATTACTAGATCCAGGACTGCATTTATAGTAACAAAAATAGTTTTAGTGTTTCCAGTAATTAATTATTTATTTGCAACAGAAGGTAAAAAAAACCTCCAATTTGTGAAGTGCTGCTTAAGAGTTTAGTGTCAACAAGTTACAACATATTTGGGTATCTGAAAATAGTGGTAAAGTATCTTCTCTTATTTTTGTCGAAAGCTGGAAGAAGCTGGGTTTCAGCTTCCAAGTTAGAGATAAAAATATTCTCTCTGCATTTGAGATGCTGACTGAGTTATGACAGATTTTTTGATAAAGTTACAGATGCAGTTTTTATACAATCATATATCCATTTGCTGACATAGAAAATTTTCCAGCAATTTATTATATACATGGGGACAAAATTAACCATATAACAAACTGCCAGCATCAAGTAGCCAATGTGCAACACACACACAGCTGTTATAAGATGAAATTTGTATAGCATTTTCAATCTATAAAAGACTTTGTCCTTACCCAGCAACTCTTAAATAGATGCATGATTATAAACTGGCAAACAGTTTCAATGAAACCCAGGACACTATTAATTTACTTTAGTTATGCTCAAGGGCTTTGTTGCATCATAATTTGCGAGGATGTTGCAGCATAAATCCCTGTAAAGGTCTCTGTGATTGTAACTGATTATTAGCCTAATTACTGCCTGTATCGTGCTGGAAAGCTGATGCTGAATGTATGTTTATTCTCTATTAAAGTGCTAAAGTTTGTTTTTTAATAGAATCCAGTCTGTTAGTACTGATGGGCTTTGATTTATCAGAGCTCCAATTTCATAAAGCTTTATGATTTGCTTTAAAGAACTTTTGTTTTACGGGACTGTCCATGAATTACCTGAACCAACAAATATCCACAGCTGTTGATACTGAAGCATGCAATTCCAGCTATAATCAAGGGAAGTGTCAAAAGGAACACTAAGCTGCCCAGGAGCAAAGTGAAGGTGACCAGCAGTTACAGGCAGACATACTTCAGTAGGTTAGTAGTTGCAGTCCTTTAGGAAGAATTTTTTTTTCCTTTTAAATTAAAAATTCTGATCACAGTTATGCCACCTCTTATTATGTAAATTACCAATCAATAACAGTTATGCCACCTCTTATTATGTAAATTACCAATCAATAACCCGAGGTATCCATGCAGTTGGCAAAAACTAATACAAAGAACTTCCCTTTTTTAACAGGAATCTACAGCCTTTGAGAACTACTGGCACAAGCCATAACTATCAATTACAGCAAGGTTCAGGCTCTGTTTTCAAGCTGAAAAGCTCAGCAAAGAACACTGATATCTGTAGTCTCACCAAGCTCCCTCTAAGAAAGATGAAGACGTTAAGTCTCCTAATAAGATGTTAAGATATAGTGCAGGTTATTATGTCTTTTACCACCTAAGGTCTAACAGCCACTCACCATTGCTGCCCTAGCTTTGAGGAATTGACTCAAAAGTCACCAGTAGACTTTTTCTTAGGAACTGGAGGGGACCCTTTGGCTGCTGAAGTCCAGTCTGTGCTGTCTCAGACAACCACATCACACAGTATGTTCATAAATGCATTTTTTCCTTTATAATATTAGATATTTCTTTCTATATCCCATTATTCACAAGGTGTTACTACTACTTTTCTAATAGCCAGAAAGTATTTTCTGATTTCCAGTCCACAGTAATTTCTGGCCATTTAAAACAATTTGTTGTCATGCCTTGTTAAATTAGTTCTCTTCCTGCTACTCATACATTTCATGTGTTCAGAGAAGACAAGTGTACTCCTCCAAACAGCTTCAAAAGCTCCTTCAGCCACCATCATGAAACCTGGATTTCCTCTGCCATGTCTGTAACCCTATTCTTTATTTTTCCAGTTTTTAATTCCTGTTTGAAAAACTTTGTGCTAAAGCAGAAAGCCAGGTGTTAAGACTTAAGATCAACACTTCTCATTAAATAACTTTCAGTCTATAAAACAAAGGTAATCCTTAAATAAAAAAAAAAAAATAAATAAATCTTACCGCCTGGTTCCAGTTGACAGCAATTCTATTTGCATAACCAAAGAGGAACACGGAGAGGAACACAATGGAGAGGAACCACGCTGTCACTGCCACAAACATTACCCATCCCTGCAGCACTGGCAGTGGAACTCCAGTAGAGGCGACCAAAATCCACACTATTGTTCCAAACAGCTGCAAGGAAAGGAGTACAGAGAATAAACTGAGAGATAACTTTTACTCCTTTCTGCCTAAGAGTTGGTATCACACACTACATATCATCAGATGACTCTTAGGAACACTTCAAAAGTACTCACAGAGCCCAAGTCCTCCTCTCAGAAATGATAGGCACTAAGTGACAAAGGCACTCTGAAATTCCTAAAAGCTCTTAAAATAGTCTTGAAAATGGGATTTGCAAACCCAGGTGACTTTTGTGCTGCTGAAAATTTTACCCTTACTGTAATTTTGAGCAAAATATAAGAAATGTGAAAAACATGCTTCAAACACACACACCTCCACACATATCTCTCTATATATACACAAATTAGCACAAAAAGGATGTACTTCTACTCATTTGGATTCAATCTCATACTGTTTTGCTTTATAGTCTTAATCAGATGAGATACAGAAAGGAGATTAAAAAGACACCCATTTTTTCAAAGTATTTGTAATACCAAGCTGAAAGAGAACAAAGGAAAAAAAAAAATAGAACACAGAATCAGGTGAGTTGTAGACTATGCTCTGAAGACTAAAAA
The DNA here is from genome assembly GCF_029582105.1 of Oenanthe melanoleuca. NCBI lineage: Eukaryota > Metazoa > Chordata > Aves > Passeriformes > Muscicapidae > Oenanthe > Oenanthe melanoleuca. The sequence goes on from NC_079335.1 coordinate 13,578,279, forward strand.
ATATAAAGCTTTCCAGAATCATCACAACTTGGATAAGAATTCAGCAGTGCCAATTTTTATTTCAGCAGACCTCACAGCAAATGAGTGGTAGGGACACTCTGCTAGGGATGGCCTGATGGAGAATTTATGCACTCTAAGGCTTCCCTGGTTTGATCAATTCTTGGCTGAAGGAACACTACTATTTCTTCCTGCAAATCCTGCCTCTTAACAAAAAAAGGATAGATGACAATTATGATTCACTCCAAAGATGTTTGTTTATTACAAAAAGACTGAACTTCATAATCCAACCTGCTGAATAGTGTCAACTAAAATCTATTTCCAAGCACAAGTTACTTCTTTCCTGTTTAAATTCTACAGATTTACAAACCAGGAAGTCAGAGGTTACATTTTCAGATTCAGAGAGCTTTCTTTTGTATCACAGTTGGATAAGAGATAACTTTCAAAAGATGCCTGCTATAAAATTAGTTGGTTCCTCTCTGCTCTTTCACTGAAGCAGCACATATGTAAAGATGCATTGCTAGTCTCAGTTCAAAGCTCCCATGGGTTTATGTATTACTGGTCAAGTTGTTCTCTAGGGTTCCTTTTTTAGCTGAGAAGAACCAAACTTTCTCTAGTTTCACAAGACTGCAGGTGCAAGTCTGTTACTTGGTGATCAGAGAGTGATGGGCAGTGAGGAAGCAGAAGGGATACAAGGAAGTGTCTGTTCAGTAAAAAACAGAGACACATGAAACGTTTTAAGTATTTTGAATGTGCAAACTTACAGGGTTACTTAAAAATAAATTTAGAACTGTACCGTAGGGAATGCTAATTTCAGCATCCACTGTTGTGCTATTTCCCTCACACTACACCTGTCCACTACAGCTTGGCTGTCAGATGTACAATTGGTTGGCCAACCGAATTAACCTTTTGTCCCTGCTGCCTCTGGGCCTGATTTAGTGCCCGGACTTGTGTTTCGAGTTTCGACTGGTTCCTTGCTTAGGTACAATTTTACAGTTTGGGAGGTGGGATCCAGCTCACAGGCTGGGATCCAAGCAGTATTCTGCTCTGACCATAAGAAAACAAAACAAAACAAAAAAAATTAATAAATTAAGTTAGATGAGTTCTACCAAGCTTTTTTGCTTTTTATCTCCCACTAATCAGTGGCACGGCAGAGCGTCATACCCAACCTCAGCTCAAAGGTCCTCAGCCCGTACACCAGCGCGGTCTAACACACACATGACATTGAACACACTCGTAGGAGTTTGCACAGGACGCTGACACGTGCACAGACAAAACCTGGTGCAGCTGCCCATGGAGCCTTTTGGGGTCGGGGGGACAGCGCGGCTCAGAGCCCTCGACAGCTCCAACAGCCCCGCGAAACCCATCCGGCCGGCCGAGGGGAAGAGCCGGGCCGGCCGCAGGGTCCCGCAGGGTCCCGCAGGGTCCCGGTGCCGGTGCCCGTCCCGGTGCCGGTGCCGGTGCCCGTCCCGGTGCCGGTGCCGGTGCCCGTCCCGGTGCCGCCCGCAGAGCCCCGGCCCGGCCCCACACGCGCCCCGCTCACAAAATGGCAGGTGAGCAGCACGGGCAGGCCCCGGCCGCTCCCCGCCCCGGCCCCTCGCACTCACGATCTCCAGGAAGATGACGGCTCCCGAGAAGGTGCGCAGGATCTCCAGGCCGGAGGGCAGCGTGACCCGCGGAGGCGGGGAGTAGGGAGCGGGGTTGGGAGGCGGCGGCATGGACGAGGCTCCCCTGGGCAACATGTTGCTGCGGCGGCGGCCAGGTGTGCCGAGCGCGGCCAGGTGGGCGAGGAGGCGGCGGCGAGGGCGGGCGCAGGTGCGGGCGGGCCGGTTCGGTCCGCACCTCCCCCGGCCCGGCCCGGCCCGGCCCGGCACCGCCCCGCAGCCGCTGCCGCGCCCGGGGCTGGGCCGGGCACCGGGGCTGGGGCCGCGCCGTGTCCGCTGCTCTCGGCTGCCCCACAAGCGCGGCGCTCCGCATTCACGAGTCCTGAATCAGCCAGACTCGGGCCGTGATTTCCTAATGCTGGCTTGCAAAAGGTTGTTATTTACCTTCTGGTTACGGATATTTGGGCTTCGAAATTGCCTGGTTGCACTTTTTGTTTTTTTTTAAAGGAGCCTACTATGTTATCTACTAAAAATATTGAAAACATTTCATTGTATCTTCTTTGTGATCTGTCTGGCTCAGCTGTGCACCACTGCTTAAAGGCAGTAGAAAATGTTTGTAAAAGTTTGGGGTAGAGAAAGGTAAACATTCACCAGCCCACTTATAATCCATTTCTTTCCTTATGCTTATTTGTAGAAGCATCTTCTCCAGATGAAGGATATGCCATCCAGCTGCACTTGGCTTATTTCTTTCTTATAAGTTTTAGTTTAGGCTGGTATGTCTGCCTCTGGAATGACTGAGTTTGACCCAGTGTTGTCCCATGCAGTGTTTACCCTCCACACATACAGCTGTGACTTCAGAGATTACATTTTAAGAAGCTTTCATGCAAGTGTGTGTAGCTGCTCTGGAAGTTGAACTAGCGTGGGTATGAAGACTATATTCCTTTAGTTTTAGATGTGCAGTGTTTCTCGGATATGCTTTTGTGATGACAAGAAATGCCACGGTCTGTGCTGCCTGTCTTCCTCACTCCAGTTCAAGCCCTAGCTGGAGAGTAGTTAGCTCCATAAAACAGGACTCATCCGTGTTTCTCTCTTACTATTCTGTACATAAATAGGTTTGTGATGCTTTCAAAATGCATTATTAGCTGCTTGGCTTTGAAATTGTGGCTTCTGAAGGAGGAAGAAGTAAAAGTTTGCATTCTTTCTTGTGCTCTGTCTTCATCCCTATGCTTCTTGTAGCTGGATGCCTCTTGGACTCTTAAGTAGGAGATGTGGGATTGTATCCCTGTTATGCTGAAGAAGGCATTAAGCCCAGCCTCCCCCCTTTTCAGAGTGCTTTACCCCATCGCTTATCCAATGCAATAATTTTTTTTTTCCTCTAGACCTATTTTAAAAGTGAACCTTGTATCCCATCCGTTTACCTTCAGGAAAAGACTCCAGGCTCTGGAAGTGTATGCCTGCAGGACCTGGTTTGGGTGTGTTTTGGAAAGGAGTGGGGCTCAGACTTGTGTCTAAGTGATTAGGTGTAGGGGGATTACTCTTGGGGTTGCGTTCTGGAGACCATATATCCAATTAATTTCACAGTCTGGCCCTAAATCTGTTAAGACTTCCCTGCAGAGAGAGAAGTCTGAGTGGGTGGAAAACAGGGTTGGTTAGTTTATGATTCAGAACAATAAATGTGATTGTCCTTATCTTGGTTATAAACATTTCCAGTGTTATTATCCAGCTGCACAGCTAATCTGTGTGAACTCCAGCAGTACTGGATTTTACTAATGATTACATACCATGTGCAGTCACTGTTTCTTGATTGTAAATACCACTTCTTTTTACTTGCACACTCCTTGTAACACAAAAAAGTCAAAATTTCACTTTCACAACTAGGTATAGATCCACTGAGTAGATTTTTGGCTGTGCTTTTTCTTAAATCCTAACTTAAATTAAAGTGCCTGTTTAATATATTTTTGCTGTGTTCAGGCAAGATATGCTACAGTGCCATGTGGGATTGCTTTTATACTGATTCATGTACTGGTTGAATCTTTAAAGAACTGGATTTTTTAAGAGATTAGTGTCAGGATTGCATTTTTAAGTTTCCGTGCAAAAGCACATGTTCGTGTTGAACTTCTTTTTAATAGTGTTTTTGTGAAACTAATTGCATCTTGGCACATTACAAGGTAAACTAATGATGCAGCTTCCAGTCCACCAGAGCCAACAAGTAGACAGAAGTGTATTGATTCACTGTGTGTGGAAAAGTCTGTCTGTGCACCCACAAGGACTAAAAACTGCTCTTAAATGGCTATGAAAATCTCCCTTTGGTTCTTATGCTTATGGCAGTCTAATGTAAAGGAGACATTGTCACAGAACTACTATACCAGTTGCTATCAATTTTAGATTATGAAAAATAATTGATGATTTACTTCCATATATACTGATTTGCATATTGTATATATAAATTAAAAAATATTCTTTGGAATTCTGTAATTCTTCTCCCCCAGGTGGCCAACCATTAGAAAAATGCAGTGAGTTATGACAATTTGTAGTCAGCTATAATAAAAGATAAATTAGTATTTTGAAAAAACGTACTGGTTATGAAAATTACTTACACAGCAGTCCTATGCAGCAAGGTTCAGACTACCTTTTGTGGTGAATGGCATGATACTTCTGGAAGAGCTGAATATTGGTAAGGATACTAGAATAATAGGTGAAAGAAATGTCAAGTTCAGAATTCATGGTCCTTAACACCTTATCTGAGTGTGTTACTAGGAGCTCTTCAGTAAGAGATTGTGATCTCATGTCCTGTGTTACAGTGTGCACAAAGGTGGTCTGCCAAAGTGGTCAAAGAGATGGAAAATACAAACCAAATAAATTATAGTAACCCTATTCTCCTGTGGCTCTGTTTATGCACAAGAAGATTTCCCCAAGCCAGAGTGGAGCTAAGCAAGGTTTTACTGACAGTATCAGGATCTGCTTCTTTCTTCCAGTTACATCCTTATTCTGGAGGAAGTTGCCTCCAAAGTCATCTGTGTTTCTTTTAGATTTGCAAAGCTGCTCTTTCTTAATATGGAACACAAACTCTCCTAGTCCTATAGTTAGTTACATATCAAAAATAGAAAGCCTGAAGCTGATCATGCAAAACAGACTTTTTGTTTATGGATGAATTAATTTAACATGCTCCTGGAAAATGCATGCAGGATTCTGATCTCATATTGGTACAAACTCTGGAGTCATTCCCATTTAGGCAGTGAAATTAAATAGGCATAAAACTGGTTTTCATAAGATGAGTGATAAGGAAAGACTTTAGCATAGTTTGTGTAGTGTATTTATTCAGTGGTAACAGAACATCAGGGTCATGGTTGGATCTATGCATATTATAAACTAGTGTGCAAATACCACCACATTGTTGAGATTTCTTGGGAGGTAGTGCAACAGTTTTAATTTTTTAACAGGCAGGGCTAGGCTTGTGAATGCAAGCTGCCTCTCCTTGCATCATTACGCTTAGGGAAAAACAACTGTTGAAGTTTCTCACTTCATCCAGTTAAACTAAGCTTGGGATGTGTGCTGAGGAGAGGAAGTGAAGATAAATGTGCCACATGTTTGGTACACCAGTGCCAGGGATGGCTGGGTACCAAACCAGTCCCTGGAGCACTTAAGCAGTCTCAGAGATGCTCTCAGCAGTCATGTCTGGCTGGCTCATAGGGCTATAGTGGTACTTTGGACATGGCCTCTTCCTGCAGAAGTGTCTTCTGTGCCCAGAGCTGTGGGATGAAAGGCACTGACCTGGCTACTTTGGCTCTCAGGGTACCCTTTAAAGAAAGGAATCCTTTGCTGGCTGGTTAGGAGTGTTTAGGGTTCCTTGACACAGGCACCACACAGCTGGAGGATGGTGTGGAGCCAGGGTCCTTCCTTTGTGTATTATGCTGCTATTAGGGATATCTAGCTGAGGTTCCTGACCTGCTCTCATAACATTGTTTCCACGTTCCTAAGGTTACCTGCACGTCATTTGTTTGACTTGGTGGCACTGCTGTTCTCTAGTAATATAATGTAATATGCCAAGGGCCAGTTTTCCTTTGATTAACTTTGAGAAATTCCTTTTAGATGTGTGAGGGTGCAGCAAAGGTAAAAATGCAGAATCTTGTCATAGCATAGAGAAAGATTCTTACCTGAGATGGTGCAGGAGGCAAGGTGGGTAGAGAGGAACATGGCAGAGCACAGCCAAGCTACCTAATGGGAAAATGTCTCAAGAAATCAGTGTTCTGCTCTTGGCATAGGTCAGCCAGCAGGAAAAATGGTTTGAATGGATTGTCCTCAGAGGAGAGTGTGAAAGACTCAGAGGTACAAACTGGGAGCATAACACTGTTGTAGATGAGGGATGAGTAAATTGCACTGGTTGTTCATGACAGAATTGCCCAGGGAAGCAGTAGACAGACTGCACAGCAGCAGTACTTTTTTTTTCCCTGTCCCCCTCCAGCTTCATGGTATAAAGGACCAGTTCAGCAGGTTGCAGAGGGATGAAGGAGGGTGTGCCAAGAGCTGCCATTGCAGGATGCAGCACAGACCCTGCCACTGGTACTGCTGGTGGCATGGGACTCTTCTCACTCTGTCAGCACTCAAGACTTGATGTAGTAATCTTTGCTCATAACATGTTGGCCTCTGATCTTATCTCTCCTTGGGCAGCAGTAGGTATCCATTGTTTTCATGAACTATCAGTTCTTTCAGGAAGTCACCTTTTTCCTCAGTTGTAGTTTGTTTGCCTTTTGGGGACTGTTTGTTTTATTGAGCAAAATCCTGGCTAAAAATCCAATAGAAGGCAAAGGATAATTAGGCAAAAGACAATGGTGGCTTTATTTTGTGATGACTAAATTCAGGAAGGAGAAACATAGAGATATTAAAATATGATTGGATAAAAAAAGCACTATCATGGTTTGAAATAGCATAAAAATGCTGCTGGAAAAGGAATGAGTCTATAGATTTTAAAGCTCTCAGAGTTTATTTGTAATAAAAAGGATTTATCAGTGTTACAATGCATACACATAATTAGGACTTACCTGATGACTGTTAGTAGGACGGTAAAGAGCTCTTTCTAAGTATAGGCATCATTAGGGAAATCATAAGTATACCTCCTATATTTTTAGTTAGTTTTAGTTTTTAAAACAGCAGGGTCTTATTCTAATGACATCTGTTGTTACTTACAGTAACTCTGGAGTTATAAGGCTGAGAGGGACCTCCTGAGCTATTGAATCACTGGCAAACCTATAATCCTTTTACTGACTGTGCATCATTTCAAAACTGTCTCCAAGCCTCCAAGCATCCAAGTGCCTCTGGTGTTGACAAAATTAATTAATTTCAGTACTAACAGAATAGTTTAAACAGAAACACAATACTTATGAGTCAGATGCACTGCCACATTCTAGCTTGTTTATGGAAAGTACAGTACATTTTTACTCTTTTAAATTATAGATGGAAAGACATTATTGGGATTTTTCTTTTAGATATGAAATGCTGGTGCAACTTCTAGAAACATTCAGATGGTCTGAGCCATGCTTCTGCATCCTTAGCCACTATGTTGCTGTTCCCATATTAATTAAAGGGGAAAATAAAATCATCACAGATATTTGTTTGTACTGAAAAAATATTGATTTCATTATAAAATTCAAATTGTTCATAAAGAGTTGTTTTAGTGTTCTTATATATAGGTGATGTTAGGGATATTGGTACGTGGAGTGTAATTTTCTTGAGTGAAGGTTGCAGCATTTTATATCCTGGAGGACTCCAAAGGTCTTAATTGACATGAATGATTCATGGTATATCAGCATTGGTTTCTCTTGTTTTTGGTGGGTTTTTAGTTTTGCTTTTTGTTTTTTGTTGTTTTGTTTATTTTTTAATCACAGTAAGCACAAATACATGTTCTCTAACCTTGAACTTTAGATTTTGAGTTTGCCAATCCTCTGCAATGATAAAGTCCTGTAGGGCAGTCAGGTATTTTCAGGAACTGGATGCCCCTTACAGAACATGGACCTTCCTTCTAATGCTTGATTTTTCTCATGTCAGATTGGGAAATGCTGCTTGCTTATGTGCTCAGATCATCTGAAAAACATCAGTCCTGATACTGATGGCAAGTTCTCATGCCAAAGTTCTCAAGTTCTGATGCCAAACAGTAACTCTTTCTGAGCTATCAAGTCCTGAAGCTACATCAGAAATTAACATAACACATGAGCACAATACATTTGTTTCAGGGAATTACAGTGAATATATTTCTGCATGCCTATCTCAGCTATTTAGTTCCTACTGAACTTCGCCTCAGATTCTCTCATAATGTTTTTGTAAGTTTAAGTATTTGATCAAGTAGGTTTTGATTTAGAGGAAAGCAAACAGGTTTGGGTGTTTTTTTTCTTTTCTTTCTTTCTTAAATCCTAAACCAGTTAAACCACATTCCTGTTAGCCTGACGTCCTTCATGAAGAAATAAGTGTTACACACAGTATGTATGCAATTTCTGGATAGAAAACAATTTGTGGTTCTGCTGGCAGGTTTAGCTTATGCATCATCAAGGAAGGTGAGGTGGTTTGTGCTATCCTCATGTTGAATCAAACTCTGCTAAGATGTGGTTTAGACTATGAAAAATAAGTTAAAAACAATCTCACTTTCCCTCCATGATTTTTGATGTGGCAACCACATTAATATTTTATTTCTTCCACATGTGAATATTTTATTTCATTCACAGTTGCTGATGATTTCTTGTGTTCATTAATGTTTGGCTTTGTGCTTTGTTTCCTGACATCTTTCAGGATGGACATGCTTGTACACATGCTTCTATGTAGAGAATATTTTCATCCAATACAGTAAATAACTCCTCTCAGTGGACTTGCACATTGTTCTCAGACGTGCTGGATGTGGGGAGAGAAAGGGATGGTGAATTTGCTACCAGGTAAGTTTTGTAATTTATTTACAAGGCATTAATTAAAAAATAAAACCAAACAAACTTTGAGCAGTAGACTATCAACACCTTTAAAAAATTATTTTTCTACCCTGGAATTTGATTCGGAATGGGACCTTATGTTCACATATCCTTCAGAGTGTTTACAGTCTGTAGCAGTGCATTTCAAATACTTGAATAGCTTTGCCTTTTTCTGCCTACAAGTAGTTTTGTGGAGCTATTTAAGTAGCTTAAATTTTAATCCACAGGTATTTGGAAGAAGGATGAATCAGTGGTCAAAAAACACAGTTCATTAATTTTACATAATAGCAAAAGAATAAATAGGTCAGTATTCTGTGCATTACTTTACTAATAGGACAGTATAATTGCTGTGTAGTTAGTGTTTATGGGGTGCTTTGAAGATATAATTTGTTGTACAGGAGTAGTGTTTTCATACATTTCTGCATCTAGCTATACTCAAAAAGAAATACTTAACCTCACATGAAGTCTTTTTGAGTTTCTGGTGCACAGTAAAAGAAACCAGAAAGAAATCAGCTTTTTTGAACTTTAGTAGGTATCTGGGTATAGATCATAGGAATCACTTGTGTCTGCTTTGTCCTTGGTTTTGCAGAATGTATTTCTGCTTCTTCAGGTCCTGAGAAAGTTTTCTCTCTCCTGCAAACATGGACTTGCAGAAAGTATTTCTGAGCTATTGAATTGAAATTTCTTGTTGGACCTATGAACAACATTTTAGATTTTCTCTGATGAACTTTAAAGCCCTTTTCAAGACCTAGAAATTAACTTGTAGTGGGAAATAATCCATCAGCTCACATGGTAAGCATCTGCCAATTCTGTATTCATATTTTTCTGCAATGTTTTACTTAATCTTCTACAAACTGACTGATCATTATTGTGACTCCTTCCATCCTCCACATAGTAGAGGGAACTCCATGAGCTCCAGGAATGTTGTGGGAAACTGATATAAAGACTTCTATTGTATGAAGTTGGGAAAATTAGCATCCCTTGCTAGAAAATTTACTGCTGAGGTTAACAAGATAGCAAAACTTGTAGCATCTAGTAATAGAAAAAAAAATGAACAGGGGATTTGTCATTGAAATCTGCTTTCAAAAAGAGATTACTTATACTTTCTAGAACTCTTTAGGTTTGAACTATGTCCACATCAATAAAACCAAAGTAATTATTGACATCTGGCTAGTTTTTAAAAGTTATTTTTGTTTTGCAGAACACATAAGTAAATAAAAAAGTGACAAAAAAGAAAACATATAATGAAATGGCATAATTTGAGGTCGTGGTTCTGCAGATGAATCTGTGATGTACTCTCATACCAATGAGAAGCTACAGTTCCTTGACTCCCCCAGCATCTGCAGGTCTGCACTTGATTGAGCACAGGATTTCCGTGGGATTTAAGCACAGATATGGCACTGAGGATGCTGAGGTGCAGCACTAAGGTGCTTAGGGATTCAGAACTCAAATGCACATGTTCACACACACTGCCCAGCCACAGACAGCTCTGTGTGGTCAGCTATTGTGCATCAGTAGGCTGCTGCTGCTGTCTGCAAAATGGAGTGATGTGAGTTCCTGGTCCCACCCACCTAAAAATCAATTGAAACTTTTCCTCCCTTATGTTGAAAGATCTGCATGGAGCAACCTTTCCAGGCCAGGAGTGGGTGGGGCCCAGAACTTTAGCTGTGCACGCTGCACACAGTGGGTAGGCAGAAATTCTTTTACAATTTGCTGTTGTCCCTTCCCACAAAAGCATAAAAGAAACATAGATTAAGCTACTACTTTGATCTTGCTCGTTCTTTTTCCGCATGTTAAGTAGTTTACTTGTGACTTTAATAAATAAAAAAAGGAGAAAAAAAAGAAATACCAATGTATGACTTTTGTATCCATGCAAGTCTATTAAACCAAGACAATCTAGAGCAATGCTTTCCAAATAACCATATTAATCCCTCTCTGTGACACATTTACTATTTTTGTCATCACACATGCTGTCAAATTGCATCTCAATAAGCATTTTAGCCAGCTGAACTACAATTGCAATGTGTTTTTAAGACTGTATGTAAAGCTACATAAAGATGCCTATATATTCTTGTGGCTATGGTCAAGAATGTGGCAATCTATTGCTCCAGGTGCTAGTTTAAAAAAAAAGTTATTAAAAGCAGTGAAAGAAGTAGAATGAAAAAAAGAAATGGATCAGCCCAAATGCCCATGTAAGATTGTTTGAAATGCCTGAGGAAAATGTGTTCTAATGGGATATATTGATTCTGTGATCATTTTTATTAGAGTTAGTTTCTAAAACATATTTACCATAGATGTCTGTGCCTTATATATGTTATAAGCCTCGAGAGAACAGGATAATAATGCTTGTACTGAGTGACATTCTTCAGAATACAGAAGATCATAAATTTCTGGTTTTCCAAGAGCAGGAAGCATGCTGAAGTATTCTTGCTATCTTAGGCAGCACTCTTGTTTTCCCTGCACATCTACAGGTAGCTTTGTCAGGAGCTTGGTGGAGCTCCAACATGAAAAGGTAGTATAAAGGAGATGGAAGTGGGGACAGGCTACATTGGAATAATTTAGAAGTATTACCTTAGTTTGTAGGAGTAGCCTTGGGAGATACAAAGGCTAAATGCAGTTGAGACTACATGGGAAGCGCAACAAGAAGATCTTCCAATGCTTTTTTAGTATAAAAAGGCTGAGGAAGGAATATGTGGAACCATTGCTGAATGGAGGAGGTGATGTAGTAACAGCAGACACTGATAAAATGGAGGCATTCTAAGGTTTATTTGCTATCTCTACCACCAAACTATCCCATGCATCTGTGCTTAGGGAAAGGGTCCAAAGAGAACTGCCAGCAGTAGATGAGTGTTTAGCTGGGGATTACTTGAGAGAGTTTGACCAGAAAAAAAACAAGGGAGCAGACAGACCACATCCAAGGTGCCAAAAACAAAAAAAAAAATTAGTTGTCTCTGCAGGGCCACTCTATTACATCAGAAGGGTTATGGAAATCATGGAAGGTTCCTAATCGCTGGAAATAAGTTAATGTTCCACCATTTCTTCAGGAAGGCCAAAGACCATCTGGGGAACTATAAACTGATCAGCATTGCTTTGGTCCCTGTGGAATTTAAAGGAGTGGATCCTCTTGGAGCACATTCCTGGGCCTATGAAGGAGAAGGTGGTTGGAAACAATCAGCATGGATCTACCAAATGTAAATCATGTCTGACTGCCTGATTGTATTTGTGATTCTATGACTGTATTTGTGGATGAGGGGAGAGAAATGGCTGTAATTTACCTTAAATTTAGCAAGGCTTTTGACATTGTCTCCAACAACATTCTTATATCCCAGCTGGGATAAATGTTATGGGCTGTATGGCTAAAAATTCATTGATTTGGCTCAGAGGAGAATGGCTAAATAAGTTGTTCTCTACCCAGACAACATTTTCCTGTTTTACCTAGTAGAGTGCCACAAGGATCTAGAGACTGGAACATCTTTACCAGGAACTTCAAGGAGGTGATAAACTCCATTTTCCTCAGGTTTGCAGATGATACCAAATTGGAGGGAATAGTGAATATGCTGTGGGCAGTCCTACCATACAGAAGAACCTAGGCAGGCTGGAGGAATGGGCCAAGAGGAACTTTATGAAATTCAGTAAGGACAAATGCAAAGTTCCTGTCACCTGGGAATGCTGAGCCCTTGCATCAATACATGCTGGGGGTGACTGGCTTTACTGCAAGGGCTCTGGAGAGTCCTGGCAGACAGTATATGGCCTGTGCATCAGGAGTGTGCCCTGGCAGCAAAGAAGGTAATGGCATCCTGACTGTGCTGGAGAGAGCACAGCCAGGAGCTTGGGGGAAGGGATTATGCTCCTGCTCAGCACCTGTCAGACCACACCTAGGTACTGTGTCCTTTTGAGCAACTCCAGGAATGGCAATGTGAAATTGGAGCCAAGTTTAGCTGAGATTCCCCAGAATGGCTGGAGTCAGAGCTATGTGAGGAGGAGCTAAAAGAATTGGATTTATTCAGCCTGGAGAAGGGGTGGCTTCAGGTGAACCTGATAACAGCCTGCCAGCACCTATGAGGGTGTCTTCAAGAAGACAAAGCCAGACTCTTCACAGTGGTAAGTTAAGTGGTGGGAGGACAAGAAACAGCAAGTATAAATTGAAACAAGTACATTTGGCTTGGGAATAATCAAAAGAAAAACATGTAGAAAAGTTATACTGGGATTGGGTAAAATGGTTTAGGTGTCACATATTAACAGACCATAAATCGTTAACAGTCAGACACCATTTCCTATGTTCCTGGCTCCATCCACCTAATGCATAAACCTAAGATACTTTACCCACCACAGTGAATTTCCATTGGCTAGCAATGGAAACCTTTGATGTATCCCAAATTCTTAATTATAGCAAGCATAGTTTTTCTGCAAAACATGGCTATAATATTTCAGTTAGTTAAGGCTCAAGCCTGTGTCCATAAGGCATGGGGCAGGCACATACCTGCCAGGTTTCCTCTGTGGTCTAGGCTTTTTTATTTGGCCTAGCCAATGAGTTTTTGGCAGAATTTATTAACTGGAGCTAGTGCTGCTAGGATGGGCTGCACAAGCACCTGCTCATACTTGTGCTTGGCTGACTTGAACATTGGACATCTGCTGTGCTCCTCTGCTGTCCCTCTTCTCTAGCTAGCAGAGGAACTGCCATCCCAAGTCTGCTTGTTTCAGCTGGTGTAGCTCTGCCCAATGTTGCAATAATACATAGTGGGTAAAGGGTTGGTTTTGTTTATTTTTTTCTGTTTATGAAAGGGTGAAGCTGGTGTGGTAATAGAGGGTAAGGATGGAAGAACTGGGCAGTCCCAGCCTCTCCATTGTAGAAATCCAGCACAAGTTTCTCACTCATTTCCTCACTCAGCCATGCAGCCGGAGGCTGCAATAGTCATTCCTTCCTCTACATGGAGCATGGTCCAGGTTTACTCATAACTCATAATCACCTAAAAAATCCCTAAAGTTTCAACTTAGACATGTATTTCCTGATTTTGAATGTCTTGGAGAGCAGCTGGTCTAATCTAAGGCAGAGCTTGATCCTGCAGCAAAGTCCACTCTCACCTTTTCCCAGCCCTGAGTGTCCTCCTAAAGAACAGGAAAGTGCCCTATCCATGATGGATGTAGCATTGAGGACACCTCTAAATTTTGTCAGCCATTGGTCTCAGTGTGGCCAGAGTGTTTCAGAATATGGACCTCCAGTTTAGTAAGCATGTTTTGGTGGCTTTTTAGGTCAGAAGTAAAGATGAAGTGCAGAGAAGTGATTGTGGCTACCCACAGGGATATTACTATGCCACTTCTGCATGACTGGTAGGAACTGACCTGCTGTGATTGAGGCTAGCAGCCTTGGGCTTGAACTTCTAAAAGGCATTATTTTTCCTCGAGAAAATTTATCTTGAATTAGTCATTAATTCTTTATCATTACCCATTAATGCTTCTAAAACCAAAGTGTTTAGTTTAATGAGTTTATGACAATAGATCCTAAAAAGTGTAATTCTGCCTAGTTTTGAGGAATATAAATTCCCAGAGAGGGAACAATTCAGGCTGAGTTATGTCATGCAAACCTGTTTGCCCAAATACTCTCATAGCATAGAAGGGGAGCAATGAAAATAAATGTGGTCCCACCCCTTTATTCACAGGTTGGAATAGTTTCCTGGAAGGTGTGTAGCAATGCAGATAATTTACTGCTGGTAGCAACAGGAAGTTTTCTGGAGGAACAAGTGTCAGAGAAACCAGATTACAAGAGTGGTTCTGAGTCACAGAGTCACCTGGGATGCATCTGTGTTGGTCAATGCTCAGAGGTGAACTTGAAGTCAAACAACCAGGCAAATGGTTTGGAGAATTTTCCTGTTTAGGGTGAGGTTGAGGATGTGTGATTGTTTGGTTGCCTTTGCAGTGCTGTACTCAGCAGTAGAAGGGAGACTTGGAGCTGACTCTCTGTGTTACTAACTGATAGCATGTCCAGCTCTTTGTGTACCCAGAGGAGGACTGTGTGCACCTGGTGCTCACTGACCTGCAGGGAATGTTGCTGTGTGGTGCTGAGCATCTAGCATTCTCCTTAACTTCCAGATACCCTTCCTTAATTTTTAGTGTTAAGTGGGAAAGAAAAGCTACAGACTTGCATTGCAATTGCCCTGAGGTTTCTTTTGGCATCTCCTGCTGTGACGAAAGGTAAACCATGACTAAGCACTTGCTGTGTCTGAGGAACAAAGCTCTGTCAGTATTCTCAAAGATATGAAAATGTAATTCTTTGTGAGAATTCTGACATGGAGACCTAAGTACCCAGACAGTGACAGCAGAGCCTTCATGTTCAGTGGTCATCATTTTTAGTGAGTCCCTCTGAACTGCATGGCTAAGTTGTTCAACCACACCTGAATCTGTGTTCCTTGGGGATAAAACCTGTTCTATAGCTTCTTCCTGTATTACAAAGGCAGGTGTGATTTTAGCATTAAACATCAAACGTCACTGGCTTCTCAGTTAGGGAGTTAATATGTTCCTAGAATCACTTGTTAAACCAGCAACACACATGGTATAGCTTATATTACACATGCCTGTTTACAGCCTACAGGAATGGTATTGCTTCCTTTACACTGTTCTCTGTGCTAGACTTCTGTATGTTTATCACATATTTTGGGGACTTCAGACACTAGAACTGCTTTGTCTGTTTTTAGGTTGCCTACAATCTGTGCAGGCTTGCATGCCTATGTACTATTAATTCCTCACATTTCAGGCCAGCCTGATGGATGGTAGAGTTGAAAACAGAGATAAGTGAGATCTCTCCTATGTAGAATCATAGAATGGTTTGGGTTGGAAGGAACCTTAAAGATCATCTAGTTCAAACCCCTATACTGTGAATGGGGCCTCTTTCCACTAGACCATGTTGTTCAGTGCTCCATCCAAACTGGCCTTGAACACTTCCAGGGATGGGGCATCCACAACTTCTCTGGGCTCACCACCCTCACAGCAGAGAACTTCTTTCTCATATCTAATCTAAACCTACTCTCCTTCAGTTAAACTCATTCTGCCTTTTTCTGTCACTACATGTCCTTGTAAAAAGTCTCTCTCCATTTTCCTTGTAGGCTTCCTTCAGGTACTGGAAGGCTGCAATTAGGTTACCCCAAAGCCTTCTTTTTTCCAGGCTGAACAAAACCAAATCTCTCACCTTTCCTCACAGGAGAGGTGCTCCATCATGCTCATCATCTTGGTGGCCTCCTCTAGACCTTGCTCCACCTGGTCCATGGCCTTTCTGGGCTGGGGACTCCGGAGCTGACACAGCAGTGCAGGTGGGGCCTTACCAGAGTGACACAGAGTGGCAGAATCACAGGGCTTTGGATGCAGCCCAGGACACGTGAGTGCACATGGCCAGCTCATGAACAGCCTCCCATCCACCAGCACCCCCAAGTCCTTCTGGGCAGGGCTGCTCTCCATCTGTTCATCCCACACCTGGACTGATACTGGAGGTTGCCCCAACTCAAGTGCAGCGCCTTGCACTTGGTCTTGTTAAAGCTTGTAAGGTTCCCATGGGCCACTTCTCATCCATCTGGATGGCATCCAGATCCCTCTGAATGGCATCCCATCCTTCAGGTGTGTCAGCTGCACCACCCAGCTTGGTGCCATCTGCAGGTGTGCTGAGGGTGCACTTCATGCCTTTGTCTATGTCATTAATGAGGCTATTAATTAGTGATAATAAACCCACTACGGATCCATGAGGGATCCCTTGTCACTGATGTCCATTGGGACTCTGAGCCATTGACCAGCATGCTCTGGATGCAACCATTTAACCAATTCTTTATCCACCCAACAGTCCACCCATTGAATCCATCTCTCCAATTTAAAAAGAATGTTATTGTTGAGGACCATGTCAAAGGCTTTACAGAAGACCCCATAAATGCCTATCAGGCAATATAATTGCACAGCCAAACTAAGGAGAGTATAACAACTTCTAAGTTTGAAGTTGGTCCTACATTGCATGCAAGATTTAATCAAATGACCTCCAGAGATACCTTCCACCTCAAATTATGATTCTAACAAAAGAAGGAATTTTTCAAGAGTTACTTAAAATCTTCTCTCCGAGCTTTGAAGTCATTTGGGAGATTACTGGGACTCCCTGTACAAGTCAGAGATTAATGAAGGTCATGCTCTTTCTATCTGTAGACTTTGCAAATCACATCAGTACTTCATATATCAATGATCTTACTATTTCTGGAACCAGTGAAATTATATTCACTTCTGCATGCTCTAAATTTACCCCTAAATTACACACAGAAATGCCAACCCTAAAATGCATGTAGAAATGAAATCAAACTTGGCAGCTGGCTGGAGGCCCCCTGCAGACCTGTGCTGACTTTACAGTCACTGATGACTAAACAGTAGTTACTCTTTCTTAGCCCAGTGATGTGAAGGCTGGATTGAGCTCTGTCTCTGGTTTCCTACCCCTGATTTGATCTCCCTACCAGAAATGAATGAGGATGGGTTATTATAGGTACTGCAGGTGCCAGGCACATTCTCTGGCACTTTTATTTCCTCTTCTTGAGGAATTCACAGACGAAGTAGATGGTGACTTGGCACTCAGAGTCGTTCCACTCTCCTGTGCTGAGCATTTCCACGCAGTCCTCGTGACCAGCTGGGTCATGAGGCTCCCCTTGCTTCCAGTTACTGTAGTTCTGCAGGGGGCTGTTGTCTGCATACACAAACTGTCCTTCTCTTTCCATGTCGTTCAGCCCAATGAAGGCTCGGAACAGGCCGCTGCTGGAGATGTAGTCAGCAATCAGGGCGTTGGTTGCCTCATCTTTAGGCATGGCCAGTGATCCTCCTCTGTCCCTGCAGTGGATCAAGGCTTCTCTGTAATTCTTCTCTTCTTTCACAATGTAATAGAATTTCTCATCTGTCTCCCTGATACCTGCTATAACTTTGAAGAAGAAAAATTGCTTAATGGCATGTTAACAGATGCTGAAGGTTATTCTATTCCAATATGACAATGAGATGATTTTTACATTAGAATTAATAAAAGAGAAGGAGAAAAAGTATTCCCACGACTGTATTTATGATGAATGATGAGGACATGATCAGAGATCAATGTGACTAATGGGATGGTCAACACTTAGCACACAGTAATACAAGAACTATTCAGTCCTCATTGGCGTGACACTTCAGTTTTATTTCCTGAATATCTAGTACTAATCAACTTAAGGTATGCTAAATGGTCAAATGGCAATGTCTAATTCTGGATCACCCTATTGCTTTGTATGTTCTTGAATATAGATAGTGAAAGAGGGCCCAGGGGTAGAGACACAGGGGTATAGATAGTTTTTCAGGCCCTTTCCATTTAGAGGAAAATAAATGTGACTTCTAAGATAAGACATTTTAGATACGGCCTGATATTCAGAGCTGATGTAGCACTGTGGCATGCATGTTGACTAGGAAGAAAATTGTGGTTGCTCAGGATCTTTAAAAGGCAGACCTCTCAACCAGTGAGTGTATAGCTTAGTGAATTATGCAGTGCTGAGGAGCATGCCTGGGTTGCTGGAAGTTGTCTCTGGTAATGGTGTGCTGCAATAGTCCTGAGCAGAATTTGGCCTGGGAAAATTAACACTCTCCCCAGTTCAGGAGTTACCCCAGGCATAGCTTAGAATTTTATAGAGGGACAGTCTTTGATAATACATCATCCAGTTTTGTAGTATTTTTAATACAGAAGGGTGTTGTTCTGTGCTGGATGCCCACAGTGACAAAGAACAGTCTCAAATTAGTTTAATTTACTGATAGAGCCCTAGTCCTGGAAGCAGTGGTAGAGCTGTCTCAAAATCACTTTTATGCCAGGAAACTCCCTTCCTTTCAGTGGGGAAGTTTGCACTGTCCACCCAGCAGCGCTGCCTGCAAGCGTGGCTTCTTGTAATCCATATCCTTGAGTTTTGGGCTCTTGTGACAGGAAAATTGTGCAGGCACTGAGGGGAGCACTAGGAATACTGTGTCTGCAGCCTTCCCAGGCAGCAGAAGCATCAGAATGTTTTTATTGCTCTTCCTGCTTGTCTGGAGCAGACTGGCACAAACTTCTGCCTTATATTGCCTTACTGGCCACCAAACCTGAGCAGAATGACAGTGCAAAGGTGGTTAGCAAATCATTCCTTGTGCTTTTCATGATGCATTCTCTTGTGCTGTTGATAACTTCTGTATTGTTTTTGCTTTTAGCCATCTGGTCCTTTTATCCTTACAGATGTAAAACTGTCTCTCTTTTTAGATTTTCAGTATGCCTGAAACAGAGGACCGTCTCTCTGGGTCATCAGTGGACACTTCCATAGAGCAACAATGGTAGAAGAATAGCAATGATATCTGTTATTGGAGTCAAATAAATCCCATCAAATACATAAGGATCCTTACCATTCTTCAAAAACTTGATGGATGTGTTAAGACGAGCCACATTGATATTCAGTTGTCCAACAAACCTGCGGTATCTTCCACAGTCACAGACCGTGCCTGGTGCAATACAAAGGACAGAGGATTTATCTGCTGAGAAGCATTTGTGTGTGTGTGTGCATGGAGAGTGACCTGTAGCCCACTTCAAAAGCTTCTGAAGACTTGGGATCCACTTATGGAGAGCCAGTCTCACCTTACCCCACTGGCTGTACTTCTGTTGATCAAAGTGTTTAATGTTTTGGCTCTGTACACTCTGTACACTCCCTTGCTAACTGGTTTAAGCAAGTTAATACCAACCCAAATAATCAATAGCTTTCAAGCACTGAAGTCTCAGTTAATTTTTTTTTTAACTGGAATTTGGCTTGGTAGAGGTTTTGTTTGTTCTTCTGTTTTTCTCAGAAAGAAAATAAGTTGCTGATGGTTTCCCATTAAGAACCAATTTTATATTAAATCTCTTAAACACAACTATAAGTTCAAGGTGGGTAACCATTCAAGGTTACTAGGACTGAGAAGAACTTTCTAGTTCATCAGATTCTCCTCCCATAAGCAAATGCATTGCATTAATTTGACAACAGATTATGTTCTATCTGACATCACTTACCTTTTTTGTCCCCATGCTCCTATTAGAAAACTGTTAAAGGGCTTAATTCCTTTGCTATTAGGAAACTTTCTTCTACTATACAGTTTAAATGCATACTGCTGGCCTGTGTGTTAATTTTTATGATACCTAACGTTGCCCATGAATTTGGATGACTTCATATTTTGTGTATGCTGGTGTATTCATAGGAATCAGTCATGTCCCTACACTATCCTTTATTTTGTTCAACAAAACATTTTCAGTCTCTTCCTCACATTTCATCTATTCTCACATTTTTCCTTGGGCCTCAAAATTCCATGGAATTCCATACAAACCAACCCTGAAATCAAAGATCCAGCAGACTTGACCATTCTGCACAGAAGGATGTGTAGCATACCTGCTTTTCCTTTTTTTCCTGAAACCCCCGGTAAGCCTTTGGCTCCTTTGTCACCTGAATAAAGAGGAGATATATTCTCAGATCTCAGACTGTGCATATGTCAGGGAAGGGTATTAAAAAACCTGTTTAATAATATATGAACAGTGTGCTTTTGATGGGAAGCTCTGATGGATTGTGCTGGAAGATGTGCCAAGTTAAACAAACCACAATTATTAATTCTAGTGTATGGAAATGAGAACCTTTTAATAGCTAACTCACTGATAACACTGGCATCTTGCGTTCTGCTGGTTCCTGGTACCACTTACTTTAAATATAAACTGCAAAAGGATCCTGGGAGGCTGAAAGCACTCAAGAAATCTTGGAAGGGTGAGATCTGGGTTCTCTCAGGGGCTGCAGGACAGAGCCCTTGCCCAGGTTCAGTAGCTCCATGGTGAGATGAGGCAGCAGATGTGCTCTAAGCCACTGAATTCACACGTGCAAGAGATTGTGTGTGCGGGCAGCAGTTGGCACCTGCACGGAGGGAGGTCATTAAGGAGCAGCGTTTCAGTTCAGTTTATGGAAATGTGATTTATTTGCATCCAACTGCTTTCCCCTCTTTTGTAAATTATAAAAATGATAGAAATACTTTTCCAAATGCTCTGCTACTGTATAAATGGAGGTGACCAGCTCTTTTAAAAAAATCTCATTTTTAATTTGGGTCAGGAACAGCTGCACTTTATCTGAAATTCATGTCAGCTGTTTTATGAATAAAACCTTCAGAGGTCAAAACATACTAATACTTGCTCTGCCTTATTGATGGCCATGTTTTTATGTACTTTTTACTTTATATGGTTGTGGTTTTTTAAAGAATTTGCTGTCATTTTATTAGCAGTGCTTGACACTGCACCCTTGCAAGCTGGAATTTCAGGTTGCTTCATTAAGAACTCGAATGTTTAATCACAGATTTAAACAGTGACTTAGTGACCTTTGCTTCCACAAATAAAGAAAATTAGAAAAAACTGTAAGTGGACAATAAATTGTGCATTCAGAATAAAAAAGAGCTTGATTGAAAGGCTCAGAGCATTGGTTTACTTCCAGATAAAGAAAAGCAACTTGTGAGATTCTTCATTTTTGTCTCCTTTAGGGATTGAAGACATCTTAGGAGATAACTGTCTGAGTTATCAGTTTTCTAGGTACTTCTGAAAGTTAATCCCTCGGGTCAAAATCTTTTCTTCCTTCCTGATACTGAGGCTGGCTAGAGGCCATGAAAGGTTTATTAAAAGCAGTGGTTTGAGAAGCTCTCCAGAGAGGCTGTTCCACCCACTCAACAGCATACCCAAGTTGAGGTTCTGGTTAGAGACCCCAGAGTTCTCCCTGCAATGGTGGGGTCCCTGATCAGCTTTCAAGGCAGGTCTCCTTGTGGCAGAAGTAATATTCCTTCTTAAATAGCTCTCTTGGAATATCAGAAAGGAATGCCTGAGCTTCTTCTCAAGATAAATAGAGCACAATTTCCTGAAATTGTTGTCCAAGCAGATTTGGAGTCTACCTTGATTTGAAAGTAGTCGCCATCCCTGCTTATGTGAGCACCTTCTTAAAACTCCTGAATTCATTCCTTACCAGGACAGGGATGTCCTGTGCATTGCTTTCTCATGTGACCCACAGCAGTGCCAGTGACAAGGTGTGGCATCCTCAGCAGCAGCAGGACATTGACTTGGGCCTTCAGCATTCAAATCAAAGGCACAAATTTATCTCTTTGTCTCTAGAGTGTTCAGAGGATTTACTTCACAGGAGCTGGATTTCTCCCTTCCTCTTTTACCACAGAATCATATAATAGTTTGGGGTGGAAGTGACCTTTAAAGGTCATCTAGTCCAACCTACATGCAATGGGCCGAAACACCTCCAACTAGATCCATCAAAGAGGACCGATGTCTTATCTCATAAAATAAATTATTTTAGCCAAATTAATTGGACATATTGCATGTGTTAAATAAAACTAGGGTATTTTAGTTAGCTCTCATCACCAATCTTTATGCATAACTTTATTTGGAGAGTATTGGTCATATCATTACCTGATATTGCTCCATATCTGGAGCTCTCATAAAGCACATATTTACCTTGAGGGAAAAAACCCCAAGAAAATTCCGGAACCAGAGCTTACCCTTTCCACCAATTGGACCAATTTTACCAAGCATTCCCTGGTCACCAACATCACCCACTGGCCCTTTGTTTCCTAAGAGAAGAAATGAAGAGGAAATTAGTATGGATGGCTGCTGTAATTTCTTTTCTGAGGCACTGTTTAGGTCTCAACTCCTGCTGTTTTTCCTGAGTGTGGCCAGTGTGGCAAAATGAAGTGAGCACAGTCCTGAGGATATTTGAAAGAGTACAGCCAGATCTCTGCTCCTGTAGGGTACAGCAGCAGGACATTGCAGAGAACCTTAATAGAATTGCCTGTTTAAACATCATACTGTCTTAGGGAAAATAGAAACTAAAACTGCTAGTGGTTTACTTCACAATCAAGCCAGGCTGGCAGCTTTTATTTTTCTCCACCCCAGACAAATCAGTTTCCTAAGTCCTTGCAGCTTTGCTGGGAGTCCTTCTCAAAGTAGGACTGCACGTAGGGAGCTACTAATTTTGCTGTATGTGTTTTCCCAGTCTTCAGAGCACCAAAATGACAAGTGTCCTTTTCAATTGATTAATAAAGAGTGCAAGTTCTGAAATATCTGTCTAATGATGACAGGCCAATCCAGGGAATCTCAGTTTGCAAAAGGAGTTTAATATCAATAAGATGTTTTGTAAATGTTGATTCCCTGAATTCCTTGTATCTTACCTGATGTTAATTTTAATGTAAGAAGCAAAAGCATAAGAATGCACTTAAAAATTGAAAAATTTTTATATTATCACAATAATAATAGTGTGATTTTAAAGTTTCTATGAAAGTAAAAACTTTCCTGATTAGTCTTAAACCACCATCAAGGAAGAAAGAATTTGGATATGCATTATCATTAAACTCTAAAGATAAATTAAGCTTTCGAATTAGAGTATGCAAATAAGGCTGGCTAGGTCACATTTGGTGTCTCCAAATGATCTGCCCAGGTCAGACTGTAAATATGAGACATGCTTACTTGAGCCAAGTCCTGAAACGTCTGCAACTCTTGTTCTTATCTTGGATGCTGTTTGATCAGATGAACTTTTTTTTTTGTCTATGGCTTTGCTTTTCCACAGAATACTGAAACCAAATTTTATTGAGCACCCTGATGTATTGCTAAGCAATAATGCTTCAAATTCAATTTCAACTAAAGGCTAATTTCAGTAAGAGTAATCTTTCTGATCATGGATATGACCTAGGTTTTCTGAGTCACTCTCATGCCAGCCATATGTACTTATCTTAAGTATCAGTAGGAGTTGAACCAGGCTCTCTAAGTATTGTGTTCACCAATTAATGTTTGACAGGATGAAATTCACCAGTGAAACAGGAATGAAAAGCATTAAACACTAATCATATGCATGAGTACAGTTGTGTATAATGATATTCATATACCAGCAGTAGTCAACAAATCATCATAAATACCTTTTGATCCTTTTGGTCCAACCTTTCCTTGTTTGCCTACTTCTCCTCTGTCTCCCTTTTCACCTTCATCCCCTTCCAAAATAAACAGAAAATAAGACATCATGGCACATTTCTTTCAGCACAGTAATTATAACTATTCATGCTCAGAAAGAAAAATTCATGTTTGCTATTTTTTTCCTACTGATTTCTTTTTATTTCACATTGAAGGCGCAATAGCCATGGGATAAATTTTCAGACAAAACATCTGACCATCATTAGAAAAAGCTAAAAACTTTTGCTTTTAGAGAGGCTGTTACAGCAAGAGAATTGTACAACAGCAATTTCTACTGCCACACTTGAAACATTATTAGCTATAAAGCAGATAAGTAAGCCAATCATTCAGTATTGGGAAACCTGTGCACACAGGGACAAACTGCCAAGGGAGGCAACAGGTGTTTATTAATTGTTTCTAGTGATTCCATTCATAGTGACTCTGTGTTCAGGGTTTGCAGATGCATTTGGAATGAGAGAAATGTAAATATGTTGAAATAGATCTTGACATAGACCTTGGCATTTAATATGACACAATTCTTGCCTTCATTTTTTGACAGATGGCATTTGTATGTTGATACAAGAAACTTGTTTTGCAATTACTCCAATGCTTTACTTTGAAAGGTCATACACAGAAGATCTGTAAGAGGCAAAATCATTGCATTTATTATGGTAGTGCAGAGAATTTTCTAAATGAGATCAAGACCCTATTACACAGGATCCTGTATAGCTCTGTATAAGCACTTTCACTATTGGAAGAGACAGTCTCTCACTGTGCAATATATAGTCTAAATGCACAAGGCAGCAATTAGTCAGAAAGAAATGTTATTTCCTTCTACAAGTAGCATACAATATTGCTTTGCATTATGCAGGAAATTGGAGGCACAACTAAAGATGGTTTTCTCATCTTCTTAGTTTGGAGCCAAATCCTAAGAAGAAGATTTCTCCCCCCAGGAGAGGTGGGGAGGAGACACACAACCCTCCTGCACTGAACACGGGCAGCCTTCCAGAGCCTCTCCTGTTGTTCCCTGCCCATGCTGGCAACGAGCCTTGCCATGCAGTGCCACAGCCTCCTGCCTCAGCCAGGATCTGGTACTGGCAGCCAGCTGTGTCTGTGCCTGCTGCCCAGAAGGCGAGAAGGCTGTGGGGCAGTATATGGAGGGACAAGGGAGGGAAGTCTGTGTGGATGTCAGCCAGAGAGGTGAGGACAGAACAGCAGCATGGGACTAGACCAACAACCTGTCTCACCAAGGTTCCTCCAGCCCCAGTAGAAAGTTTTCAGGGAACTGAGGTGTACTGAGAGTGTCCATGACCCAGGCAGCCACTTCCAGCCCTCTCCCAGCAATGGGTTTAGTGCTTACCTGAGCCAAGCACTGCATCCCCTCCCCTCATGGACAGCCACTAGTGATTCTTCCCTCCAGCAAGTAGCCTTGTGCCTTTAAAATCCATTTATATCTTTAGCCCTTATAATAAATATCCTGTGGCAAATAGCACAATGATTTTTTAATGTGCTGAGGAGAAAGTACCTTCCCATGGTTGCTTTAAGACTGATCATTACATTGGTCTCATTTTTTTTTCTGAAAAATACTTCCCACTCATTCCTGATTTACCTTCTAATTCTGTAGGCAGAGGTAGCTTGTCATGGGCTGTTCTGTGGAGTAAAGCAAATGAGAAGTGCTCCACCATTCAGGTAGATAAGCCTGGTCAAGTCACTGCAGACAACTTCTTCACCATTCATAAAATGTTTTAACACATAAGAGGCTAAATATCACTTTAAAATATCTGAGTGTAATAGCCACCCAACCGGGTCTGACTGTTGCTTAGCAAAAATTGTCAGAAATGCATCTATATCCTAAAGAATTATTGATTGCATTATGTTAATGTAGAATTTGATCAATCTTCCTTCCTTCCTTCCTTCCTTCCTTCCTTCCTTCCTTCCTTCCTTCCTTCCTTCCTTCCTTCCTTCCTTCCTTCCTTCCTTCCTTCCTTCCTTCCTTCCCTTTTTCATTTGTGAAACAGTTTAAACTCAAAATAGAACCCAGGAAAGAAAGTCAATATACAAGTGGAGAAACTGTGATTTCTTTCTAAAGATGTTTTATTCCTGTCTCGGTTTCGGCATTTTGAGCCCCTGAAAGATCCAGTAACTTTTCCTGATGGACTTTGGAACAAGATTTTTCACACCTGGGGCTGCTGGAGTTGATGCTATGTTGTCCTGTATGGACAATCAGCCTGAGAGCTGATAGCTGAAAGGAGTGAAAGGTGTGGCAAAGTTTGTTCTGGAGATTTCCAGAGATCAGGGAGTGCCTCAACTTTTATTAACACCTTATGTGATCCAAATTTTTGCTTAAGACCTCTAAAAGCCTAATGGAGAGGGAAATAAGTTCCATCACCTGTTTCATCTTGGTATAAGGAAGCCTGCCACACTCTGTCTTACTTTTCAAATCAGGAAAATGGGAAGAACTGTAATTTGTCTGTCTGTAAGAGAGGGTAATCCTGCTGTTCTCCCATCTGTCATCTGAGAATAGCTAGGCCATTACAAAACAAGGGTAGAAACAAGCAGTATTATTAGTGATACCATTTTATTGTTAATTAAAAACTAGATTAATCCCAGTGCCTGCTGATATGGTACATGCTGTGTTCTCCTTTAGCTGTTGTGTGCAGTAATCTCAAGTTTTGGCACGAAATGTGAACTCTTGGGTTGTGCTTCCCTCTTGTGGTCTTGCTATGATTTGCAATCAGGTAGGAAAGACTGAGAGGTTGGCTGACTGTTTTGGGCAGGAGTTGAGTTGGCTTTATTTCTAGCCTACCATAAGTATCCCTCCCTTTCCTCTGAGACTACATGTGAACAAGCATCCCACTGTATTAGCCACCTTTTTTTTTTTTTAATCTTCCAGGAAAAAAAAACTGTCTTGCTAGTACTCTGGACTGTGTTTTGGAGTTCTGCAGTACTGTGCTTTGTGCAACACAAATTTTCTTATCCCTGACCTCATGTGCTCGTTATTAATACCTAGAGGTTAACCTCTCCTTTGTGCTGCTTTTCACTTAGGACAATGTCAGGTTAAATTTTAATCTAATTAGCAGATTGTCACTTTAAAACTGTGGTCTTAAGGATGTCAGATAATCTACTGCACTGGCATCTGAAGAATGGGTGAAGAAGCACCTGAAGTCATTAACTGAAGTAAGACTATTTCTCTGCTTTGATAGTATTTCCTCAAGTTGATTGGTTTCTTCTGTGTCACAGATATGAAATACCAGATTTCCAAAAGAAACACCTGAAGCAGTAAATTACTAGGCTCCTCCAGCTCGGGACTGTGCAAGGCAGAAGAGCAGAAGTCATAGGAAGTAAGTAAATTTAGCAGCCATTAGAAAATGTTAATTGTAACTGAGAGGGAACCACAGACCTTTGGTAAACAAGCTCAAGAAAAAGCTGAAGGTCTAATCTCCAGCAGGATTTTTAGGCAGTTGAAAGGGGCTCTGTAGTTTTTAGAGTTTGACTAAATAACATCAAATAACTAAATGTTGAAAGGTTGCCTTTAGTAAGAATTTAATTAGCAAGCATTTACTGACCTTTAAGTGACTTAGATTTCCCTGCTGGATCTTTTGTAGGCAATTTATCTGGTTTGTATTCATGAACTGAGGATGTTTTCATGTTTATAGATATTGTTCACATATATTCAATGACTCTCCAAGTCTTGTAATCAAGGGCTGACCATGGTTCTTGGAGGACCTGAATGTAATTCCCGGGGGTTATGGAGCCCACATTTATCTGCATCAGGCTGAGAGCATGTCTGCAGGCTGCCTAAAGGCTAAAGCTGGGAGGAGACTCTGAGCTGGGCTTGTGCATGAGTACCTCTCAGCACACTTGGAGCTATGCTAAGGGACTCCCTGGGACCACTTTGTCAGGTGTGCTGGCCATGGCCTCAGGTCAGCTCCAGTTTCTGTCTCCTTCAAACCAAGACAATCCTGAGCAAAAATAACGGAAATGTTAATGTTCTCTCATCCTCTCTTTTGCAGGTATGTCTCCCTCCAGAATCCAGGGCATGCCCACTCTTTCAAATGATAGAAACATTACTTATGCTAGGCTACAGCACAGTTGTTGTCCTTCTACACCATATACTGTAAATTGAAAAAATCCCACTACTAGCCAGAAAGTCCTTGAAAGCCCTGGGCCTAATGACTAATTTGCTGTGAGGGGGGAAGGATGTTTAATCTTGATGACAATACCACATGGTGGCATTCTCAAGCAAGGCAAGCAGCTTTGCACTGCTTGTCTTAGATGCATTTATCATTCCTAGGCATAGCCAATGCCCTACCAAAAAGGCTTTGTATGGAATTTGTTAATGTGTGACACAGTTCTGCTGAGCTCCATGTTTCATGCTCTTAGTCCTCCTGAGGTGGAAGATGGACCCTCCCCACCTCCAGAGACTGAATGTGAAGAGTACAGGTGATTTCTGTCTCTCCTGGGCATTGAACTAAAAGGATAAGGAGATGAGCATAATTCTGAAGCCTTGAGAACCCTACAGGAGCAACTTCCCTCCTGGAAGAACCTCACAGATAGCCACAGGATTAGCTCTGTAGCCTGGCACACCGAATGGGCCTGAGCTTTGCAGCATTGGGCATTGAGAGGGTTTGGCACCAGAGGGAGTCACAGACTTTAAGAAATAAGCAAACACAGCCCAGTTTGTATTTCCAGTGTATGAATGCGTCACAGTTACGTCAATGGAAATACTCAAAATTTCCTCTCATTTCACTTTCTGTGTCTTTCAGATCCTTAGCAAATTTCCCATAAGAGTGTACATTCCTGTTGTCATGCTGCATTTGGCTAGTGAGGACAGGATTTCTTGACATCAGCTGCCTGACATGATGCTCCCTTCCCAGTCCCTCCTCCTCCCCTCAGTTCCCAGTACTATCCTGCATGCCTCCCTCCCCTCTGCTTGCTGTTGAGCACCTTTTTGACTCTATTTTGAAGAAATTTGTCTCCCTAAACAGAGGAATATCAATTGGGCAGATACACATTTTTTGTGAGTGAGCTGAAGCAGCTCAGTGAAGAGCCTGGTTTGGCCAGAGCCTGGTGCTGCCTAAATGGTGGATTCAATCTCTAGATGGGCCATTCACTTAAGGGTTGGATTCAATGTTCCTTGTGGGTCCCTTCCAACTCAGAATATTCTGTGAAATAGCTGAGCCAGCACAAGGAGAAGTGGGGACCACATTGTCAGAGTGGAATAAAAAGAAGGTGTTTGGCCTCCCTTGTTTTGTCAGAAAACTTGAGAGCTGAGTAGTGTGTTCAGCTGTAGTGTGCAACTGCATCCATGGTCACTTTCCCAGGTGTCCTGCAGGAACATGCAGGACTCCTACATATGCAACATTCTTACACAGGTTATCTTTCTTCATCCAGGTTCAAATTAGACAAGTCCTTCCCTTGTAAAATAAAAATATTCTTGAAAAAAAAAAAAAGAATTATCTGATTGCTTTTCTACTTCTAAATTTGACTTCATAAGAAATACCTTCCTCTCCTATTACATTGAAGGAGGCATGCCCAAAACTTCAGTAGGCTCACTGAACCTCTGCTAACTTGTATTATTTGAAAGTGTGGGCCTTTGTGCATGAATGGAATATACATTATCTCTTTAATAACACAGAAATAATTTCAATCATTCTTGATTCTCCTTTTACTTGGTCTGAGTGATTTGATTTTCCCAGCCTGTTGCACTGCCATTCTGACATGATCTCAGAGACCCATGAATTATGGTGGCTTCAGTGAGGAATCAGACTGCCACTGGTAAGAAGTACAGACCCCCTATCTTTCGAATTTATGTGTTTAAGTCCCCACATACATGCTTTGTACCTTAGGCTGATAATCTCCAGAAACTTACTGTGTGCTAAAATGAATTCTAGAAGTCATGAAAAATAGAATTATGTGTTGAAATTAAAGGACTCTTCAGATCAAAAATGAGGCACTAAGAGGGAAGTTTAGTTATAGATTTGAACAGCTATAGGATGTGGTAAGGCATTTTATATTTTTGGAAGGCAACGTGGATAGCAGCATATCTGGTTTCTGAAAGAGTTTGAGATTTTCCAGGAGTGGAACTGCGTAAGCACAATTAAAGCTGAGAGATGGACAGCTATACTGGTGACCACAGTAAATGCTATTTTGAGGTACCAGCCAATGTCACAGAGTTTATAAGCATCATTTGTCAGAAATAATGATAAAGAAACATTTTAGGTCTAAACTGCAATGGGAAACTCCCGGTGCTCTTCAAATTTCATCTCATTCCAGTTTCTCAACCTGGATCTGATTCAAGACTTTCAAAGTTCTTGTGTCTGGATTTCAAAGAAAAGGAACTAGGATCAGGGACACAGAGCAAGATCTAGAGCCAGTCTTCTGAAAGTGCTGAGATCCCATAAATCCATGTGAAACCAGCTGCTGCTCACATATTTAATGGGAGTTCAGAAGTCAGAGGTTTGGGTCCTCTGCTTATTTTACCCTCATGTTGTTGCTTATTGATTTAGTCAGAGCAGGTCAACTCCTGTCTCATCTGTATCAACAGCCCACTTAAAACTTCCCTTGCAGACCAGAGCTTGCAGTCTCTAGGGGAGAGCAGGCTGGAAGAAAGGACAGAGCTGGGACACCCCTCACAGGGAGAGTCCAGGGGAGCAGAGCCTGATCCTCCTGATGCTGCCAGGGCCTCAACCAACAGCTGGTGCCTTTGCTCTCTCTGTTATCTGCTGCCTGCCCACAGTCCCACACCCTTTCTCAGCAGCAGCAGCCAGCCTGCTTTGCTTCCAGGCTTGGAAGGGTAGAAAGTAAGCAATAGGGCCATGACTACTTTTGCTAGGCCAAGAACCAAGAACCCGGCTGCCCCGGAAAATTCATTGTTTCATTTATGCTTAATTTCTTTATTGTCTTTGGACTAAGAAATCCATGAAGTACAGAACATGGTCTTTATTGCCCCAGTTACTCAGCCACGATTCAGTGTTACCCAATGTAAGTTTTCAGAGCTCCTGTGCCACAACAGCACGGCTAGGACTGAGTTGTTCCTAACATCAGGGGTCAAATATCAAAAATCACTAGTTAGGAACACTGAAAATCTTTACCTTTTATTTGGTGTGGTGGGGTGGGGTGGGGGGGGAAGGATAAAAGGGGCATAGGTATTCCTAGGGTATTTCAATAAGAATCCTAGAAAATGCCTCACACCTTTCTGTTTTTAACTGCCATATAAGGCAGCTGGCTGTGTACTTCAAATCATTTTTCAGGAAGGCAGTACAAGAAAGCCATTGCAGTGAGCTCTTTTCACTGAGAATAATCCCCTCTTTTTGAGAGAGTGTTGCCTAGAAAAGGAAATGGAGAAGAGTGCCAACTTTTGCCTCTCTCTCATTGTATTCTTTTTAATTTTCCATTTTTCTGGAGTGCACATTTGGCATATTTCTTTGCATAATCCTTGGCAAACAGGCTTCAGATTTCATTTGCTTTCCCCAGCAGCTGGGGGGTCAGCAGCACCTCGTGAGCACTGTGTGAGCCACCAGAGGTGGGGCTGGAACCCATGGGGCTCATCCCACTGGGCACTGGAGCTCAGGCACACTGCTGTCCTTGCAGCACAGCCTGCAAACCCTGACAGGGCATTCACTGCATCCCTTCTCTTCCTGGGACACTGCAGACTTCCAGAGTATTTTCTAGCTCTTACTGTTGTACACAATGGTTTTGCTTCATGCTTTCTGGGACCTGGTGGGACTGTCACAGATGGTTTGAAGACTTTTCTGATTATCAGCCTGGAATTGCCCTTTTTTTTTTATATCCCACTCCTCATGTCATACTTCTCTTGTGACATCTCAGATATGAGCATAACAAAGAGATGTGTTTGAAGGGGAAGAATATGGCGTGCACAAAGTAACTTGAACAAGTTACATGTGGATTATGTAAGTGATCTGTCCTCACAACTGTTCTTGAACAGGTGATTTTCAGAGTGAGCCTGTGAAGAGGTTGAGAGCTTGCTCCTGCAGCAACTGTGAATGCCTAGAGAATTGAGTCATGCAGCCCCCAATAGTGCAGGCAATAAAGGGTTATAAATTCTGAACTCTCCAACCCCCCCACTTCTCCCTCAGGACTCTCCTCCCCACTGTACTGTGTGATGGAAACAGCTGTATCTGCTCTGCTGCACAGGACCCACCTCTGGCACACAGATTTGATCTAGCCTATAGGACAATTTATGACTTGCCCTGGGATAGTTGAGATGGGACAGTGTAGGAAGTCTTGCAGCTATTGAATACCTTTTAATTCTTTGCACTTCTGGTTGCCTTGGCCCATTAAGACACTTCCATGTTCCCATGGAAGGAGGAATTGCCACAACAGGAATCTAACCTGTGGTGGTAGAAACAGCTGGTCAATGTAGTGTGTGAGATCAGCACCCTGTCTTCTGTGAATATCACCATATTTTACCATAGCTGAAATGCTGAGCAGGTGGAGGTGAGGGGGTAAAACTTGTTCAGGATAAGTCAAAACCCATTTTTAAGAGAACAGTGGACAAAGGGACACAAGAGACGTAGCACAGAGAATAAAAACTAGAGCAGCCAAGATCAGAGGCTTGTCTGTTATCAAGGTTAGAGTTTAAATAGCAAAGTTCTGCCTGTGGCTGTGGTCATAAGCTTGGGATCATGTACTCTGAGTCACAGACGTAAGATGCATGATGGAAAACTGACAGCAGGACAGACTTTCTTCTGACATATTAGGTAAGCATATTTCAACCTTGACTACAAGGGATGCCTGAGAAATAACAGGGTAGTTCATACACTCAGCCTGCTTGGTCTTTAATTGCCAGGATGACTGGGAGTTAAAACAACCAGTGCCATTAAGGGCTATTTGTGACTGTCCTGGATGAGCTCAGCTCTGGTGGGAACTGAAATTAATCTGGAGGATCATATCACATAGTCTTCAAAATGGATTTGATGACCTGCAGTGGATATGAGCCTGTAATTTGAAGGTGATTTATACTCAATACTCCTTCTACCAATCATGGGTCTTGGGGATGGTGATGTAAAGTAGTAGATATAGCTGTGCCAATAAACTGCTGGTCTCATCTTGTGTCTTGGTGTCAGCCAGGAAGAACAGGACTGGTAATGACTAAATCCTGACTTTCTCAGAACTGCACTTACAAATAATAATAATATCTACCCTTTAAATGCTTCCTATACAAGGCAGACCACAGAAGCCAGCTGGAGTCCCAGCTACTCTGTGTTGTCACAAGACCTCCTCATTAGCCTGGTGACTTGTTAAGCACAATTCTGTCAAACTTTGTTCTCCAGCCTGCCATTAATTAGACACTAACTAAACCAACACCCACTAGCTCCCTTGGGGATCATTACATCTCTCTGCATTTATGCTGTGGCAGCAAAAGTTTAAGCTTGGATTGTAATCATGAAGAAATTAATTTCCTGATTAAAAATGGTCCTTTAAGCAACATGCATTTGAATAATCCATCATAAAAATAAATGAGTCTGTAGCAGTGCTCTTGACTTGATAATCTTTTTTCTGCTTTAAATTTAAATCAGCTGCATTTTTTTTTTCTCTCAGTCTGTAGCCTATAGAAAAACACAATGCATTACTAAAAAGAAAGCAATAGTTTGAAACTGCAATAGCCATGGTATGGAATATATATTTTAGACATGTCACTGCAAGATAGATTTGTATGTCATGGACCTAATAAGATACCCTTCAGGCAATTCCACTGATGTTAGTTGTGTTACAGAAAAAGTAAGTTAATGCAGAAAATTTGATTTCAGATATATGCAAAGTATTTTGAAGATAAAAGACCTGTACATGCAAGAGTTGATCTCATTCTTGTTGAAATCTGTAGCAAACTTCTGTTTAATTCAACAAGAGCTACTGGATCAGGTCTGATGAATGTAGCAGAGATGCATTTACAAGTAAACATTTGAAAACAATGGCAGTTTGGTAATTTTAAATACTGTATATCTCTCCCTATCTGGAGATGCAAAGCAGACCATTAAGAGTTCACAATAGATGCCTACTTTTAAACAAGTGCCTCAGTTTGTATCTGTTAGCTGTTTTCATTGTGTGCTGAGCACAAGAAATAACAGAATATTTGATTGGCTGGAGAAAGATGCAAAAAGACACCCCTAGCTTGTTTGAAAATATGTGACACCATTCCTGAAACTAAAGAAATGAAAATTTAAATCTCCTTGCTTCTTCGTTTTCCCCCATTACAATTACAGCTTACTAGGTGTTTTTACAATCTACAATATTTCACATCTTTCATGCCCAGCCCATGTCACAAGCCCTTCAAGTCTCTATTGATAAAAAATCAGCCTATACAAGTACTGATCTCAGCATTAGCAACCTGATAGTTCCTCACCTTTTGGTCCAGGTAAAATTGTGTGTGTTGAGCAGACATCTGTTGTAGGTCGATTGTCAACATCAAAACCAAAAATCTGAACTTGCAAGATAAAAAACACTACAAGGGTCCCATATTTCCTTAGCTGTTGTTCTTTCTTGCTGCTCATCCTTGCAGTTTCTCAGGAAATGCCTATCGTTGTTACAGTCTTAAGAAATGCAGCTGACTCAAAAATAAATGCTTCACTGACTGGAGCAGTGGAAAGCTTGGAAGCTACATGCAAGAACAGCTAAATAAAGTGAAGAAAGGAGTTTGACGATTCTGTGGTTATTTCTGTCCTGCACATTATCCAGGATATTTATTTAACACTGACAGCTGCTTATTCCAATTTATCTCTTATCTGTGAGACATTTAGCTCCTTTTGCCATGGAAAATTTCTCCAACATATGAGAATATCTCTCTTGAAATTTTTTTCCTCTCAGCACTGATTCTTCATGCCCAGTTTTCACTTACTCAAGCGACAAAAGACTTTGGTATTGTATCCAAGTGTGTACTAATTAGTTATAGGATACGTTTGGCTGTTTGTGTGCTGGAAGAGTAATGCAGACTCCATATAATATGTAGAGATACTTTCCAGAAAAGCTTTCCACCAAGGAGACTGTTAGTGACAACAGAGGAGCTGCCAGTCCACCGATGCTATACCTCCCCTTTTTGGGGCCAGGTACCCACAGTCCCCAGAGCAGCAAACAAAAAGTTGACATTATCTGTGGGTGTTTTAGCCTGAAACCCACAAGTGATGGGTTAATGCTTACAGATAGCTCCACAATGCTAGCCCCAACCCCAGATCACGTTGGTAGGCAGAGTACAGAAGGGACAAACTTCAGGACAGAACACACAGAACAAGATAAGCTTGAATGATGGAATCACTTTCTCCCATATCACTCTTCCCATGCACTGGGAGAGGACATATATCAGGACAGTGGTGTAGCACAGATCCCAACAGAACACTATCTTTGGGTTGTCCAGAGAAAACTCCAGCTGCTTCGAATCCTGAGGTAACTTTCAGGTGTTCAGCTGGGTGCTGGCACCCTGAAACCAGTGCAGGAGTCATCTTGGATGGAGGAACAGTTGCATGCATCCTTGTTTTTGGAAGGAGCTGTGACAGATACCTACCTGTGTGCAATCCCTTCCTACAAAAAACTAGATTTCTCTTAAGGACAGCATAGTAACCAGGGAAAGGAGGATGTTCAAGATAGCCTGGCAGAAAAGAAAGGGGAGATGATTATTTGTAATATTTCCAGGAAAATCGTTAACTTCTCACACAATGAGACAGCTACTCAAAATCTGATCTAGGCTTTTGAACTATGTAGTGTATGAGAGGGTGTTTGCTTTCCATTCTAGGAAAAAATGCATTTCCTATGTTAATAGCTTTTGAGAGGCTTTCCTCATTATTTAGGAGTATTGGTTCCCTTGTCCTGTGTTTCAGCCTTTGGGCATACAGAATAAGTAACAGTACTGATGTAAAAGTCAATACCTTTACTTAGCGCCTGAAGGAAGGCTCAGACTTCAGGCTTTCATCTGTAAATGATAATAAAGTATTGGCCAAAGTCCCAGGAAGGGTCAGGATACTCCTCTTTCTTTTTCTTTCTAGTCTGCTCACAGATTGTCCCCCTTTCTAAAACTCTAAAACAGTTTTTTGTTTGTTTGGTTGGTTTTTGGTGGGGTTTTTTTTGTTTGGTTGTTTTGGGGCTTTTTTTGTTAAAATGTATACAGTGCTTTTCAGAAATAAATAGTAATGTTTGTCCTAAAGAATCTAAAGTCATCTAACTTACCCCCTCAAATGTGGCCTTGATAACAGGTACTAACAGCTAGAGGGGGAGGAAAGACAGTCAGGATTATACTTGAGTAGAGTCATACCAGAAATAAACTTGTTCCTCTGTGATTTGCATTGGGCACTCTGCCTCTGACTTGTACACTGTAAATCTGTTTTATTTAACTTTTTCTTCTCTTCACTTTCCATTTTGTGAGCAGAAGGTCAATGTAAGAGCAAGAATAGAGAGCGTAGGAGTGGGAAGCTAGTGCACTTAGGGTTGGAGGAGGCATTTTTGGAACTGTTGCCAAGCTGACATGAATGATGCTATCTATTCCATGGTACTGAGAGACTCATAGTGACTTGTTTGTTATTTATCAGGGATAAAGAGGGGTGTAAGTGTAAGTGAGAGAGGAAACCATTTGTTTAACTACTTCAGTTACTATCCCGGACTAAGCAGGCAACATTTTTCTGACAGTGGTGTGACCATTTACAAATGTTTTCATTCCACTTTAGAATATAAATCAAGACTCTACACTTCCCTGACCCCTACCTCCCACCCCCACCCCACCTTCCATGATAGTCACAAGCCCCCTGAAAATACTGTGAGAAATTAGATCTAATGGATCTAAAAACTTCATAAATTAAAACACTTACTCAAAATTTAGAAGACCCAGATTTTAATTATTTCTTTGCCTAGTTCAAACCAGTGCTTGCAGTAAAGCCTTAAGGTTATATTGCATTATTAGAAGGGTGTGTACTAATCAGTTATGTCTTCCTGTGTGTTGGACCAGGAATGCTGTCCTGGAGCTAGAAAACCAGCCTTAAAAGACAATCCATCAAAACTGATATACTACCATGAAAAGCTTGGGTTTTGGCAAATGAGTATTTATCAAACCAGTTTCACTGAAAAATTTTCAAGTAGCTTCACTGCTGATGGAGATTCAAGGAAGCAGAGTGCCTATTGTGCATGTTAAATCTCATTGAATCAGGCTTAAAGAAATCACTCTAGGCAAGGAAGAAAAACAATCTAGGCCACATCATCCAGACAAAAAAGTCACAAAACAAACATTTCCAAGGGTATGAATGTTTTACAAGGAAACTCTGAAAAGGCACCCCCAAAAAATATCCAGAAAGATTCTGTTCTTTGAAATGAGCACTAGTCAGGTAACCTTCGTCTTGTGCATTGTATATTTGGAGTCCAATTAACTTCCTTGGAGATTTGCATAACCTTCATTTGCTTACTTTTCAGATATTAGTAGTTAAATGTCAACAGTCTATAAGGAGCACAGACAACATGCTGAAATACTTCTCATCAAAAGGTGGCCAGATCTACAGCCAATTTTCATCATTTTTAGAGTCACAGATGCTGTGGTTGGACTGCAGATTAATACATCCTGCTTGTAACCATGGGCTGATTCACACATAAGTGTTGAGAGTCCACTGGCATCCTTTCTGACCCAAATTCAGCATTAATGAGAATATTCCCTTCTTTACCTTACTGTACAGAATAAACTTGGGAGCACCTAAAAAAAAAAAAGAGTTAGAATATTTCTTTGCTTTGAGATCCTAGATGGTTTCTCTTATGGTATCAGGGGTCATGAGGATTTGGGGTGTTTCATTCTATCATGCTGGATATATCAGCCATGGTGGCAAAGGGCAGAGTATTGTGGTTTGCAATGTGTAGGGAGGAAAGAAATCCTTACACTATTTTGTAAAATGCTATTTTTGGTTTTGACACCATGCAATGGCAATTTGAGCCTGTAAACAGTCTCCACCAGCTGTCATTCTTCTGATTAAGATAAAAACAGTGATTAGGTTTTGATATGCCTGAAAATAACTGACAAAAACAACCAACCTAAGGACAAAATTGTCCAAAATCTTACGGTTTTTATATATTTAATAAACAGAGCTTTTAGGACTCTAATGATTATAGATCATCATCCAACATCTTGTTGGATGTTTGAGAGGCTTCATCAGCCTCAGATGTATCAAAAATTATGCTCCATTATCAGCTCCGATCACTCTGGTTTCCTGCTGATGAGTTTGGCTCTCTGCTGAGCTGGTACCTTGAGAGATGGGTGTGAGCTTTTCCTGGTCTGACACAGGGATGGCACTCTGGGAGAATCTTAGGTCTGCACTGGAGCTTACAACCCCTTCTTGGGATGTTCCTATTGCTCCTTTCCCACTCCTATTCCCCTCAGCTTTTAGCCCTTAAACAGGAAAGCTGACACAGGTTCCAGCTGTACATATCTGCTGTGAGGCAGGAAGGATTTGGAGATAGCTGCTGCCCAGGGAACAGAGCAGCTGGTCAGCACTGAAATCCCATGAGGAGTTCGAGTTCAGAGCACAGATTCAGAGAGCTGCTGGATGTTTTATGAGGTGCAGTACTGAACCCTGTACCCCATTTGGTAAATAGACCTCAATTGTGTGTAACTTCTGCTCACTCAGGTAGCACTGCATTACAACTCTTTGTTTCTAACTTTTGCACTTTGCAGGAATGTCCTGGCTCATAGTGAATGTTTTATAAACACCTTTATTGTGAACACTGGGATTGAGAATGCTTCTCTGTTAGCCTGCAGGCTTTCAGTTCTACTGAAGACACCTTTGACATAATGGCACCAGACTTTCAGAGAGTCCTAAGACAGATACCTATTACTATTGTTTTCCATGCAATCACTCAGAGAAGCTATCCAAAAATGTAAGACATTCTCATATGTATTCAGAGATGTGATAGAAATGAAATACTCAGTGTGGCTTGTAATTGTGTTTATTTAAGTGCAGCCTCTTCCTGTGTCAGAACAGATTTTTGCAAACAAGAGGGCAATGATTCAGTTCCAGAAGAAGACTGACAAAATAAACCCCAGCTTCTACTGACCTGATGCAGTGCTGAACAGTGTCCTACCCTGGGAAAATATTTCCTGCTTCATTTTCATAAATATTTATGTAATTCCTTCTGGGAAGCATGTCTTCTACAGAAAACTAAACATACTGCTCCCTGACATAAATTTAACTGTTTGTTTACACATGAGAGATTATGGGCATGTACCCAGCCTCAGACTTTTACATTCTTATCTCAGGCATTTCTGTCTTTTAGAATTCTTCACTCTCCTCGTAGAGATCACATCGTGTCTTGAGCTATGGAGCTCATTTCTGGCTCTGGAATTTGAACATCCCTGATGCTCTTAGGAGAGTTGTTATTTTAGGCTGCATAAATAGGAACCAAATATAATGTTCTGCCTGGAATCGCACTTCTGTCCTGCCTAGTTATACCCTTCCCAATCTGGTTTGAGGCTCCTTTCTTAAAAAAATAAAAATCATGTAAGCAATTAAACAGAGGATTGCATAGCTAATGAAAGTATTTATATCTAGAAACAGACCTGGACACACAGCTGAGAACTGAAATAGCACTGGTGTGCAGTCTTTTGTGTTTGCTTTCTAAGTTTATAGATGGATTAGTGGCAAAGTGGTGCACAAGTTGCCCCAAGAGAATAGATCTGCTTCCCACCATGACAAACTTGACAAACTGAAAAGGTTGATTCTGCTCTCTTTAACACTTAAGAGAACAGAAAAGTTGCTGACGCTGCAACACAAACTGACAGAACCTTGTACAAAGCCTTGGATTGGGGTAAAGCTGAGCTTTGCTTTCCAGCATGCTCTGAAACCCTTCCATGAAGTGGGGAACTGTGTAGGGTGCTCTGGAAAAAGCCAAGTGATGGGGCAGACACAGTCACAGCAGATGGCAGATGTTAGGCTTGTGTCCAGGAGAAAACCCTAAAATACTAAGTGGTACATAGGTGATGTGCTGATCTGTGGATTTTGTATAAAACTTGTTTATCATGCAGAGCAACAACAAAACTTCAAACCTCAAGTTCTACCAGTCCTACTTGATCTTACTCTCCTGGTCCTAGAATTCAGCTGATGTGTTATGTACTACCCATGTTATGGGGTAACCTTATAGATTGTTATTATACAGATCATCTACACTTATAATTATTTAGTTTTTCTTTTTTTCTTCCTTTTCAGTTCAAACTCTCTTCTGAAGAGAGCTAGAGCCAAACAGCTTTTAGCACTTCCTTTGGCACTTTCTTTGCAAAAGAAACACCAACAAACCAGGAGGCAGCTACCTGCCCTGCAAGATCCAGCTAAAAGGGAGGGCAAGGATGTGAGGAAAATGAGAGAGCAGGAAAACAAAGAAAGCTTGAAAACTTCCCTCCAAGCCCAGAGGCTCCTGGCCTCGGTCACTGCCTGAACTCTGCTACCAAATGTGTTTCAAGATGTCTGTCCTGCCCAGTGAACTCTATCTTACATCCTAAGTTGTTTCCCTGCTGTTTGGGGATACACAGTATTGTGTAATGTGTTGTAACATTGGTTTCATATCTGTGTGGGTGTCTTTCTGGCAAGAAAAAGAAAATTTTGAACCTCATCCTCCCTTTGAGCCTCATCTTCCTAGTTATTGTCTGCCAGACTGTTTGCTAGTGTAAAGGAGGCAGGGTGATGGTGGTGGCTTATTTTCCACTTGACAGCATAACAAAACTAAAGGAAAAAAACTCCTTCACTCAGTTCATATTCAGAAAGCCCTTTGTTTTGTTATGATTTTTTGGTTTTTTTTTCTTTTTAACCTGCTAATGAATTAAGTCTTTTCACAAGTTCAAGTTTCATGTAATGAAGAAAGATTTTAAAATTATAGGGTTTTCCTACATGGTGTTGATTCTTGCTGGTATCTCCGGAGATTTTGACATGTGGTTTGGAAACTGGAAGGCTGGGTTCCCCAATTTATATGCATTGCTCTGAATTGTGGACACTTGCTTAGGTGTACAATGTGATGTCATTATGGCTGGGTTTTAGTTTAATAGTGGTTTAACATATAAAATACAGTACTAGCACAGACTAGATAAAAGGATTGCTGTGACTTCTACAAATTTGGAGTAATTCACATCACTTGGAATAACTGCTGAGCCACCTCTGGCAAGGAAACAAAATGAGCTACAAGGCTTATAAAAAGATTTCTGAATAGTAGTGACTTTGTCATTGATGGAAACTGTTGAGAACCACAGAGTTTTCTGCAATTTTCCTTGAGGCAGGATTCTCCTAGTCTTCAAGTTTTTGTTTGTCTCATCCCCATATGGGAAGTGACGCCTACTTGGATGCTTTGCTTTTTAATCTACCTGCTCTCTGGCTGCAGCAATGTAAGTACAGATATAGAAGAAAGATTCATAAATCAGCACAGAAATTCTCATCACCAAAAACTGGGGCATGGTTTTCTTTTTTAAAGTATGGAATTTTATGACAGCATTCAAAAGAATTTATGAGTTTGCAAGTAAGATTAAATCAGATCCAAAGACAATGTTGGACTGTGTCCAACAGTATCAGTAAAACATTATGTAGCACTGTCATTTCTCCAAGTGTTTTGGAGATTCCAGCTTTTTTCTTATGGGTTTCAGGGTCACTTTCAGTCTAAGGGACAGGAATTTGCCACAATCTGCTAGGTGCCTGCAATTTGGTCAGAGCAACATGGATTGGGAGCAAAGAGTAGATCCTTGCGGGTTCTTCTACTGTTCTGTGACAAAGGAGTCTTACCCTTCAGGCAGTTAAAAGCACATCCTTAAGTTCTTACCAGCCAGAATTAGTTAAGAATAAACCTGAACTTATGAGCAGTTGAGTTAATGGTAAGAGATTACTTCTCATCTTAGCTGGTCCTTGGCTTTACAGAACAGAAGATGCAAAGCATCCACTGTGCTGCATCACAGATCAGTTGTTCTCTTTCCAAACACCAACAATCTAACCAAAAGCAAAAAGGCTGTGCAAAGAGCAGGGAGAACATGAATGTACAACCCATCACAAAGATCTGACTGCTCTTCTTCTTTAGCTCTTTTCTTTTCTGGTGGAGTATGTCTTCATCCCTTGGCAGTGAAAATGACTTCACACAGAGGAGGCTGTTTGGCTGATATAGAGGTGATTCTAGCTTCATGCTGTTGACATGGTCCATTTACTGTTGAATCTGTGCTTACACTCCAGCCATGCTGTTGCATCCACATTCCTGGGCTTGGATTTGTGCCCTTCCTGCCCACAGTCAGTGTGTGCCCACCATGGCTTGGCTGCCCACCCCTGTACCCATGCAGCAGGATGGCTCCGTGCCTGCTCACAGAGGTGGGACACCAATTTCACAAGGGTACAGATGAGCACTCGAAATAGATTTTAACTTGGAGCCTGCTCAATGCTGCCTATGCCAGTTCCCCAGCTGGAACTGGCTTATTTCCAATAGTAACTTTAAAAAAAAATAATTTCTAGGCTTAATCAATCTGAAAGTGAAGTACTGCCAATTAGCACTAGGAAGATATTCACGTGTTTTACCTTCAGAAGGATTTCTGGTGGGGAATGAGTCAGTAACTGAATGCTTAGTGACAGCTCCCTCAGATGTGATGACTGTACCTGCTGTCATGCCATACAGACAGGCACATGTCCAGTGAGTGCTGCTCCATAAGAGGGCCAGCAGGCAATGGAGTCAGAAACTGAATGCTGAGCTGCCCTTTTTAAAGGAAACAAAGGGCAAGAGATGAGATTTGTTGTCAAGAGCCCCTGAACATCAGGGAAAACATTATGGCTTTATACCTGCAAAGATTTGAATCATCACTTAATAAATAGTAAGTAACAGGGGCCCACAGTACAAGGAGGGAAGGGAATTACAGTCTTAAAAAGAAAGCAGGGATGAGACAGTGAGAAGTTATGATTTATCTGTTTTTCTAATTACATGAGATTAGAATCAGACTAGAAACATCAGCTGCTTTTATTTTGCTGCTCTTGGGATTCCTCAGTTGTTTCCTCATAAGTGGAAGATTTCAAGTGATGAGAATCTGGCCTGAAGAAATCCATCAAGCTGTATTCATTACTTAGATTTTCTGTTTGTGCTGATTTCAAGATTTGGCCATTTTGATTTTCTTTGGATTAGATGAGCTCAAGGGAGATCTCCAAAGGAATGTGTCATTGGTTTTCTGTTCGTGGCTTTTTATGTGCTGCAATTCAATAAAACTTCCATGTAGGCAGTCATTAATTGTCAAAACCAAAAATACCCCTAAACTCCTGACTGCAATTATCCACACTGTGCTATATTTGGAACACGTTATGGTTTCTGTCATTAAGAAGGCCTCTTTGTAATGGTCCATCATGGATAAAACATAGCCACAAAAATGATGCATATGGACAAAATATAAAGTGAAATTATGGGTTTGTATACTGAAATGGAACTTGTGATGATGCATATGCCAGACATGCATGACACACAGAACAGAACTGTTGGTAAACAGAGGGAAAACTATAAATATGCTTAAGACGAGACATCACACATTGTTTCAAGTGACAAACGTTGTACTAAAAGAAAGGAAAAGATCACAAATCTAGACAGACAGTTCTGCTAAAATTCATATAGCTGCATGATTCATTCCTCAAAGAAATCAATGTCAGGATGACATTTTTCTTCAGGCAATACTGGCAACTGCTCATAATTTGGGTAAACTTTCTCTGCCCTATAAAAACAAACCATCAAACCAAAAGGTAACCACTGAAACAGCTACCACTCAACCAAAAAAAAAAAAAGTGTTTTGAACTGAGCACGACATAAAACTGCATGAGTCAATCTACCGTAAACTTTCAGCAAATAGGATGTGTCATCAAGATCAACTTCAGTGTTTCCAATGAGCATAGGCTTATACAGCAGGCTTTTTAGAAACAGACTTCACTCCAAATAGTAATTCCTTACTTTCAATAAACCCTGACTGACTGCAACCAGTTATTTCTTCTGATACACATGGCCAAAATAACTGACACGTAAACAGAAGCCTATGGAGCTAGATTAATTACAGGGATTATGTATAGTATTCAGAGCTTTTAAAACAGAAGGGATCATTATGGTGATACCGGCTGGCTTCCTACTGTTGTGGTGGGGGTGATGTGAGAGGCAGAGAATGCCTTGATACTGTGTAAGCACTGCCTAGCAGTGACTAAAACATTCCTGTCTTATCAACATCCTTTCCAGCACAAATCCAAAACACAACCCCATATCGGCTACTGTGAAGAAAATTACCTCTATCTCGGTAAACCATTATTGTGGTTTAACCCCAGCCAGCACTAAGCCTCAGGCAGCTCCTAACTCACTCTCCCATCAGCAAGAGTGGGGAGAGAATCAGCAGAGCTAAAGCCAGAAGTTGAGATAAAGACAGTTTAACTGGGAAAGCAAAAGCTTTGTACAAAAGTGAAGCAAAACAAGGATCAATTCACTACTTCGCACTGGCAGGCAGGTGTTCAGCCATCTCCAGGAGAGCAGGGCCCCATCACGTGTAGCAGTGACTTGGGAAGACAAAAACCATCACTGAGATGTCCCCCTCTTCCTTCTTCCACCCCAGTTTATATCCTGAGCATGATGTCATATGGTCTGGAATTTCCCTTAGGCCACTTTGGGTCACCTGTCCTGGCTGTGTTTCCTCCCAGCCTCCCAGGCACCCCCAGTTTCCTCACCACTGTGGCCATATGAAAAGCAGAAAAGGCCTTGGCCCTGTGCAAGCCCTGCTCAGCAATAACAAAAACATCTCTGTATTATCAACTTTGTGTTCAACACAAATCCAAAACACAGCCCCATAGCAGCCACTGTTAAGAAAATAATCTTGACCCCAGCCAAAACCAACACATGTACATAACATAAGCCTGGGAATTTCA
This sequence comes from Oenanthe melanoleuca, assembly GCF_029582105.1. Lineage (NCBI taxonomy): Eukaryota > Metazoa > Chordata > Aves > Passeriformes > Muscicapidae > Oenanthe > Oenanthe melanoleuca. The sequence goes on from NC_079335.1 coordinate 13,622,671, forward strand.
CTGAATGATTCCTGCTCAGAGCTGCTGGTGGTGATTGGCAGATGTGTCATCTCTATTTTACTGATTCAAGTGAGTGAAAATTCAAGTTCTAGTACCCTGTTTTAATGGCTAGCTACCATTGTTTTGTAACCTGCTGGATCTTCTGGAATGCATGTTTAGTAAAGTATTTTTAATACATTTAAATGTTTAAATAAACAATTGTATTTGAAAAATTTATAACTTTCCATCAATTTTAGGCCCAAATTCCAGATAGTTCTACATCCTTTTTCCTAAAAGCTGATTTATCTCATGATGTATTACAGTTAGAGAGCAGCTTTCTTTCTGAAGTGTTAACACTTACCAGGGAAGTTTTTCAGCCTTCAGCCTACAGCAATGCTTGGTCTGCTTCCCAAGGCCCACTGATTTAACTTGCTGCAGCATACAGTGTTCTTGACAAACTCCACTGCTATTTAAGCTACAGCCTTGTCTTACCTCTGCCTTTCACTTAGAGAGGTGGCTGAGATGTTGTTCTTCTCAACACAAAGTTGATAATACAGAGATGTTTCTGTTATTGCTAAGCAGGGCTTACACAGAGCCAAGACATTTTCTGCTTTTCATATGGCTACAGTGGTGAGGCAATTAGGGGTACCTTGCTTACCTAGTGACCTTAGTTGTTCTCACATGATACTACATTTTCTCTCTTGAAAAAAAGGGAGTATCAAACCAGGACAGAGTTAAGGTACTTGCAAATATCTTTATCTGAATTTAAAACCTCAACATTTTGCCTAAATAACCTTACAGATGACATAGACAATTTGCTTGATAAAGGGAAGAGTCATCCCCCATTATGCAGGGGAAGACAATTTGGATTGCAGATCTACCAGTGCAGTGGTTACAGAGAGAGCTAAGATGATCCTGTGAGTCAGTCCACACCCAGCAAAGCTGAGAAGTTTTGGCACAGTGCCACAGAATTGCTTATGCAGTTGTTCCTAAGAACAGAAGTTGTGCCTGTATTTTTCCTTTGCCTGTATCTCATAACTCCAGAGTGGAGAGTTGATTCTGTTAGATTTCCACAAAGCATTTGACTTTGTCCTGTATGTGGGAGAAACAAATTTCACCATGAATGAGAATAAGAAAGCCAGGAAGCTTTTTCAGACACACCTTGTTACACCTGATAGGTGTGTGACAAGCGTTGGGAAGGATGCATGATGCAAATGGAAAAGACATGGGAGCAACAGAAAATATCCCAATGGTTTTTTTGCGGAAAGAAGAAAAAGGTAAAGAGAAAAAAATAAAGGGAAGCTACAGAATTGGTATGAGATTCTCCAGCATGTCTTTCAATGGAAATGAATGAAAAACTTCCATTAACTTCCCTGAGTTTTGTACCAAATCCTTTGTGAATACAGAATGGAAAAAGGAGTGTTTAAATATGAAGAGCCCACTCCACCTCTTCACCACCTTCATTTCAATAGGATGATGTTCATTCACAATGGGAACAGGTATGTGTAAAAGAACATAAGAATGGACATATCCAAGGTCCTTCCATTAAAAGTAACTGTTTTTCACTTACTTTGGAAAGCAGAAAAAATGCAGGGTGAAATCACATGACAAATAATATGATAGTGAGACTTCTGCAGAGAGGTGTCTCTGAAGACAATTTTGTGCTTTTGCCCAACAGTACAACTTTTTGTCCATAACAGCTTTTGTTTTGGCATGGCTTAGCAGTCTGCATTGTTTTCTTCAAAAGTTTCTGAGGTTTCAAAAAAGGAGAAATCACAAAGAAGACTTATTACATTTAATGCAGATTAACAGTTTATCTATTCCCCATGAGGAAGCAAGGCAACATAATGGATTATTCAGTGCCTGGATTATATCCTGCTGGAGGGCAGTAAAATGGACCAACATTCTCAGTATTTAGTCAAGGTCATGGAATTTTTCTAATTTGACTTGAATTTTTTTTTTTTTTTTTTTTTTTTTTAAGACAGAACATACAATAAAAAATAAAACAGTCTAAATGTCAGATCTCAACTACAGGATATTTCTGAATGTCAGAAGACCAGAAATTTGGTACTGCTTCTTCAATTAAAAGGTTTAATTTTTTTTTTAAGTTGTAGATGATTTTGTTGACCATCAGGCTTTCAGCTCTGATGGAAAATTCCTGACTACCTAACTACAACTATTAAAGTTGGTATCTGCCAAGAATGTGACAAATTCTACCAATAATTCAAAGAATTACCTAAAAATCAATTGTTGGTATGATCTTATGGATACAAATTTTACAAATTATTAGGTTCTAAGCAATTTCACAAAGCTGGGCTGTGTCTTTCCTTAGTTCCCTGAGAAACTCTGCTATCATCTGCATCAGAGACTGAAACTGCATGCTCTTGATAGTCACTTGGGAATTATTAGCATAACCTCTGCTTTTCTGTCCTTTATTCTTGTAATGCTCACTGACTGGAAAAATGAATAAACATGTAACTGTAAACGACCCTTCGGAAAATCCAGAACTTTCACAGAAGAGTCATGTGGACAATCACTTGTTCCCCATGTCTCAACTTTGTGGTGGTCTGGGAGGCAAAAAAGACCTCCCTTTGGCAACCCCCAAAGATAAATAAGCTGGAAAAATAGCTGTACTTGTGTATTTTGTTTCCTGACATCAAAGTGTCTTGAGACATGAGCTATTACGTGACATTATACTTTTCTTCCTGTAATAGTTGTGGCAGATACTCAGTATTTATTTTGCACATTTAAAATTCAGATTCATTCTGGAAGGCCAGACAAGAAACCTGCTGTGGATTCCTCTCACCCTGTTAACAGTGATAGCACTTTTACTGGAATAATCTGGACCAGCAACTTGCAACTCATACGTGGGTATGGAGGAAAGGAGGAAATATTTCTCCATCCTGTGGTAGGCTTTAAATTACATTGCTTTAATCATCAGGGTGGCAGTTCTACCTGCATGCCTGGGAGCCCTGACCCATTTCAGCATAAAATGTTCTTGTTACTTCATCCTGAGAAGTTTTAACATCTTTGGCGCTTCCAGCAGGGCTTTGAAACGTGGTTGAGGAGTGTGGCAGGACAAAAAGGAGCTCTTACTGTAAAGGGAAATACATAACCTTTGTCTTGCAAAATTGTTTTTCCAGAGGTGTTTCTGCCTCTCCTATCAGAGCTCAGGGAAGCTGTGGCAGCTTGCCAGCACCACCAGCTTGTGCTGGTGTAGCTCCACTGCAGCCAGCACAGCACAAAGGTTGCAGAGATGCTGGAGCTGCTCTCTGGGGAACGGGGGCTGGGAAAGGCTCCCTCCTTTGCCCCACTTTAGGAGCCCTACCCACCCCATTTACCATCATCTCTCCACTGGAAACAAGGTGTGTGTGGCTGGTAGCTGAGTGTATAAATGATTGCTCAGAGAGCTGGCTTACATGCAGCATCACAAGCAGTCAGCATCAATGTCCCACTGGTGATGGAGAGGTGGTTTATCATGAACAGAGTGGACTTTCTTCAACAACATAAATTAGCAACATACACTTGAAACTCATGCTTTTTTTAGGTGTAAAATCAAATCCTCTGAAGTTGAGAATTGCCAGATATTTGCTTATCTGGTCAATCTGAATTCAGCCAGGTAGTTTTGTACCCTGCTACAATCTTCAGTCTTTTTCATGGACTCTCTTCCCTTGGGTCCTGATTCACATGAAGTTAGATCTGGTTACAAAATCAACACTTTGAAATAAGGAAGTACCAAACCTGAGGTTTCCCAATAATCCTTCATTTTGCAATATTGCATCCTGCCATTCCCCATTTAGTCATGCCCAAACTGAACACTAAGTGTCATAGGGTATAAAATCTCCCATGGAATCCAATAATCTGAAAGGATCAATGATGTACAGGGACTGTGATTACCAATACAGCATTGCTGCACTTAATGGATCAGTCATCCATTCATATGTACCTATCACTTTTCAAGAACCTAAACCATAGACAAGTATAAGCTCCAAGGCATGGAAAGGGGAAAAGCAAATAATAGGTGGTCTGTATGCAGAAATGAAGACTTTGTACTGAAAACTAGAGCAGAATTGTATGAAAACTGACAGATACTTTAAAATCAATAAGAAGATAACCCCTCCAGCCTCCAAATCAAATTATGAAAAAGCTTTAAAACAGCTTCAGCCATAAAGAAGACCAAGTGTTATAGACACTTCTTTATTTTGAGTCCTGAACCAGGCTTCTGAGCTGAGGCTTAGCAAACCTACTCCTTGATTTTGGCTTTCATAGAAAGTCAAGGTTGGAAGTGACCTTGAAGATCATCCAGTCCAACTGTGAACCCAGCACAGCCACTGTAGCCCCTAAGCCCTAAATCACATCACATTACACAGTGCCAGATTCAGACACCTTTTAAGCACCTCCAGGGTGTCATTTGTCACTGGCTTGCTGCCTAACACAAGCAGATCCAGATATGTAGTGTTTTGCTTAGTTAAGAAGTAAGTATTTATGGCAAATTTACCCTTTTCTATGATTTTTGTTCATGTGGATATCTACCCCAAAGGTCAATTTATTAATAACAATATATTATGGTTTTCAGCTCCAATTAATTGTCCTTTTTCACAAAAAAATCTTTTTCTGATGTTTTGCATTTTGTGCTGCCAGTGGAGGTGAACAGATACAGTTGAACTGTTAAGACAAGTATCCTTCCACACAGCTTGGTTGAGCTGTTAGGAGAGAGCCCTTCCCAGATGGCTTTTCTTCATTGTAAATACTGACTAAACATGACAAAGGTTTCTGTATTAGTAGGGCTTTGCTGGGTCTGAGTGTACTGACCCTTTCTCAGTAAAAGCTTTTCAATGCAAGTGCCCAAAGGCATGTGAGTTCCACTTGCTTGTAACTATAAACTAATGGTTAAAAGGGACTCGAGTTTCAAAAGATTTTACTGTAAAACATTTTCTTGTCTGAAGCAGCATGGCACTTGACAAATGTTTCAGGCCAAAGAACCATTTTGATATATCTGAATTTTAAAGAAACAGCTTAGGAACTCCATGGGGAAAATTGTTAGGAAGGTTGGTTTGGTTTGGTTTTGTTTTCTGAATGTTGGCTTGGGGTTTTTGCTTTTGTTCACCAGATTATCCTCACCTGCTTTACATGTTTCAACAAAATAAGTGCACCACCCTGTTGTTTTGGGAATACATCTACTCCTGGGACTTGGTGCAGAATATGTGAAAAAGAGTGACTTTACCCAGATTCTTCCCTTATCCTTCAAAACAACTCTTACAAATCATGACTTTATCCTTTCAGCAGGTATGTGTGGTACGAGTTGAAAGAAGAGAGAAGGAATGTTGGATTAGAGTTCTAGAATCAGTGATCTATAGAAACATCATTCAGTTTCTCTCCATCACACAGCAAACTTCCTTCAATAACTGTAATATAGAATAATTTTCCTATTGTATCTATGCAAGATAGATATTATGAGAAGGTGGAAGGAAGATGCATAAGACTGTCTGCATCAGAAGGTAGGAGACAAACCTCTTTCAACAGGTTAAGTTTCTTACAGTTAAGCTGAACAAGAGCAGAGGTAAAAAGCACATCTGAAATTAATTACATGTTTGAGATGTCACTGTTTTCTGTATTAAGTTTGTGAGCTATGTCCTTTCTTCTACATGTGCTCTTCTATGTACTTTCTTCTAGGCAAAGTGGATTTTCCTTGAATGAATGCAGGGCATATTTATGGTGTCTATTTATTTAATTTGTTTATTAATTGTTTTTAACAACTACTAATTACTCTGATCCCTGTGCTTGCTTATTAACAATTTAAACAAAGCTCTGGAACTCAGCAGAACTCCTTAGATGCTTAAACCCAAGTATTTTGCATTCATTTCAGAATCAAGTTCTTTGTCATTTTCCTTGTATCCTGCTCTAATACAGCAATTTTTGATGCATGAATTCAGCTTCCTTCACCAGAGAATTTGTGTGAGTATATGCATGTCATGAGAATATGTTTTTATTGCAATGATAAATCCCCAAAAGAGGAGTTTGCAATGGAAACACTGGTTAATTTTTAAAATACTACAAAACCAGAAGGTTGGGCATCACTTAAAAAACACAAGGGCGTATTTTAAAATTAGACCTACCATTCTTACCTTTATAAAGCCTAGAGGAAATTAAAAGAAACTTTCAATCTGGAGTCAAAGCCAGCAACACCGACTGTATTGCAGAGGGCACAAACTCAGTCCAACACCTTAGATATCCTCAGTTTTCCCAAGATTTTACTGCCTACCTAGTGTCAGACAGCCAGGGGAATCCTGGAAATAAAACAAAATGCCACAGGAAGGGGCATCATGATTCAGAAGATGACATTCTTCACCCTGAGTCACTCGTGCCCTGCTGGGGTACTCTCCTGCAGGTGAATCCCAGCACTAAGGCTCTGAGTCCTGACCACTTCAGGCTGTAAAATATTGAATGGCACTTGTCACAAGAATAGCAGCCTTTATCCTGGCTCTGGGCTGTATTACAGTCTGGGTAATTGCCTTAAAGTTCTGGTTACTTTAATTGCCTATGTTTTTCCTTCTTTACTTCCTTCCCTTTGGTCTGTGCCAAGTTGCTGGCATTGCCATAACAGTTGCTGTGTTTCTAGGGGTGGCTGGCTTTGCTTAATGCTCAAGGGAACCTGGCTGGATTTCATGAATTGCTGAGTTACTGCTTCTGTTGTGCCTCTTTAGCTCATGGCACCATTAAAACAAAAGCTGAGCTGCCTTTCCTGTTTGGAAAGTGCCCAGCTCATATGCAAGAAAGAATACTGCTAGCCTGAGGAAGATTGGAAATTCGTGCTATGCCATTAAAAAAGCTTGGCATAGCACCACAGACACCAAAAAGCACAAAGTACAATAGGCAGAAGAGACCATTCCCACACAGAAGAAATAACAGACTTAAGTAGTTCTTACATTTTATTTCTAGTGCCTGTCTTAACACTAAGATGAAATTGTCAGTCACACATATCTACATCAAGAACACTTACCACCAAGTCATAAATAATGAGCAATCACTCTACTTACACATGGTTATTTCTAAAATAAGAAAGTTCCTTCTTACAGAATAATAAGCAATTGTGATTAGTGTTAAAGACCAAAGTTTGCTAGTTAACAGAACTACAAAGAAAATTATTTCTCCTAAACTTCAGTTGAATGGTTATCTAGAATGCCAGTTACTACAACTGATTTGATTTCTTTTTGGTGGAAACTACTTCATCAAAGGCAAACATTAGAATGAGTCTGAGGCTCAGAAAGCATACACCCATATCTGGGTTCAGTAGGTTTTTAATGGTGGCTTATAATAGAAATGGTGATAAAACTTTAGCCATTGCCTTGCTATCAAATGCCTCTGTAATTCCAAATTAACATGCTTCATGTTATCTGCCAGCTCAGCCGCTTCCTTTGCATTAATCACAACGTGAGAAATGCTGGTTCCCTGGTAATTTTAGTAATTGTGATGTCTGCAAGTGAATGCTTTGGCTTTTGTTCTTCTACTCAAAGAATATGGCAGAAAACACTGGTTTACTGATCCGTAAGAAACCTGATCTCAGTAAGTCCTGCGTGTTCCTTGACTTGTTTCTGTTGATTTCAAAGAGCTGAGAGTACACAATGACTCACAAGACACGTCAGCACCTGGCGAAATCCTGTCCTAATATATCTGTGTGTTGCTTGGTGGTTTCAGTCAGCAAAGAGTCATGCAGATATTGCTTTTCATTGTGTTTTACATTCTCACCTAAGTGGTTTTGAAAGCCTTGAAGTTTCCTTTGAGCACAAGACTCAAGTGTTTGTGAAGCATTAATGTAAAAGTCCTTCAAGGTACTACATTTCTAGGCTTTGAGAATGAAAATATGCTAACAGTTTATTAATAATAAGAATTTAATAAAATTCTGGTAAGGGAAAATAAGCAGTGTTATTAAGATTGCAACTTAGAGCAAAAGCTCTGTGAGTCTTAATGGATCTTTTAATACACATGTTGAGAGTTAGGGGTCTATTTCTAAGCCCTAAACACAATGCATTTAATGCAGAAACTAAAAGAAACACAGCAGATACTGCCATAATCATCAATTATTTCCCTCAGTTGTTTAGGAAGCAGCCTGCCTGCCTTTAGCTTTTGCCAAAACTTCCACTGAAGTCAACTGACTGTTTAAACACTCAGCACAACCTTTTGCTTTATTTCCTTGGTTATTTTTGAATATATACAGTCTTCTACTGCATCTACCTGTGCACTGCTACATGTCCTTTTAACACCTCAATCTGAACTGGTTTTATAGCATCCTTTAGCATCTACAGAACACCTGTCGAGTTGCTTGTTTTGTGCAATTACAAAGGAAGCAGATAAAAGATTTTAATACAAGAACTTAAGAAAAGTCTTAAGTATATCTTAAGAAATGCCAAATTTTAAATTCAAACATGAGTTTCAGGTATATTTCATGTATATATTTTCTGGAGATGGGGCTTGCCAGCATTGCAGAGCTGATTTCAGTTATCCTTTTATAGTTGACTTTAAACCCAAATATATATATATATATATATATATATATTTGTATTTGTATTTATATCTATATTATGCATGATGCTTCTTTTAACTTGAGATATTGACCTGCCAGACAGGTTAATCTAAACTTCAATTAACACAACTTTTCTGTTATTAACAGGATACAAGCTGCCTCCTCTTCTTTGCTGTTAGTTTTTTACTGTCGGTCCAAAACTTCACTCTTGCACTCTCAATTCACACAGGAGCATTTCAGACCCACAGTTCAGCTGTTCAAAAACCAAAAGCAAGTGCTGTCCAAGGAAGGGCAACATGTCCAGAGACAGGCAATGAAACTGGTGAAGGGTTTGGAGCAGAAATCTGATAAGGAGCCACTGAGGGAGTTGGGGGTGTTTAGCCTGGAGAAAAGGAGGCTCAGAGGAGACCTTTTAGTTCTCCACAACTCTCTAAAAGGAGGCTGTAGCCAGGTAGGAATGGATCCCTTCTCCAAAGCGATAAATGACAGGATAAGAGAAAACGGCCTCAAGTGGCACTCAGGGGTTTAGATTGGATATTAGGTCAGGCATTTGAATGGATGCCTCAGGAAGTGGTAAAATCACCATTTCCCCATGGAAGTGTTCAAAAGGTGTGTGGATGTGGCACTTGGGTATGGGTTTAGCAAAGGACACAGTGGGTTGTGTTAACAGTTGGGCTCCATGATTTTAGAGAGCATTTCCAGCCTTAACAATCCTGTGGTTCTATTCCAGCCCCAAAGGACCTCACAACACACACAAGTGACTTCAGTCCAACCTAAGAAGTTTAGGTGCACTTCACAGTGTGGCCACCTCTATCAGCATGAGTCTAAATTGAGCTTAGATAACAGAACACTGAAGAAAGTTGTTCTCTCATATTCTTCAAAGCCTTACAGAATGTCAGTCAGACTTACATCCTTCCATGCTTCCCAGCAGACCTCAGCTCATTTTCTGTATTAATTCCTGCTGGTTAAAAATTCAGTGTTTTTCAAAAACAACGTCCAAGTGAGGAAGGGACACAGGAAGATATGTATGCCAGGGCCTCTTCTACAGGTTCCATATTAAACATTTGCTAAATGAAAAGGCTGTTTGCTGTGCTATAAAGTCATCTTTCTGCAGACCTACAGCCCACCGGAACAAGGGGACAGGATGGAGTGTGCCTTTTCCAGTATTCTCCACCCACTGACCCAGAGCATGAAACCCACAGAGTTCTTGGAACTGCAAACAGTGTTTGAATTCAGACTAAAACTGGAAAACAGAAACTTGCCTTTTTTCTCTCTCTCTCTCTCTTTTTTTTTTTTTTGAGTCACATCAGTCAATGCTATTTACAAAATCGGTTTATGGAGACCACAGGTGGACACTCTGACTCATTACACATGAGTACTAAATATATCCAAGACAATCTTGGAAAATCCCATAAAGAAAGAGGGAATAGCCGTCTGATTTTTATATTTATAACATTGGGGTCTGGATGCCAGTAATGGAAATGACATTGTTTTCACAAAAAGCAGGTGAGGGACAGTAAGGGACTGAATGATTGCCAGGATGCATGAGGCTGGAAGGAGCAGGCAGCTCCTAGCTGGACACGGAGGGAGGTTTGTCATGCTGCTGAATGTTGCTGTTTGCACTTGTGGCAGCCTGTGGTGAGGTTAGCAATGCATTCCACAATTGTTGGGAGTTAAGAAAATGTTATGTCCCTTAGCCAGGGTGAAAAGCACACCTGCCCAGGAAGCCAGCATAAAATTCAGTACTGTCTCAGCCCTGCTTCCTTGCTACATGGAGAATTTGAATAGTACTAACAGCCTCATATCCTGCCACACATTTTAGTCTCTCTGATCTTGAAAACCAGGGAGGTCCAAGGTCTGTAATATATACAGGAAAGCAGATAATGGAACTCTTTATGTTTGTCATCACTGAATTCTGTTTTGATGGATGTTTCAGTGCCAAGCCTTTCCTTATTTTCACTGCTGAAGGAGAGCTTTTGCTGGACTCCCTGGAGTCCCTTGCTCAGCCCTGGGAAATGTAAGAGTGAAACTGAAATAAGCCATATCAGTTCTAGCATGAAAGCTTGTTTTCTATGTAAACTGAGAAACAACAGACTCCGTTGAGAGGAACAGTAAGGAAGGAATTAGCGATTTCAATCTTTACCCTTTCCTGAATGACCAGTAAAGTGAATAAACCTGATGCCAAAAAGCAAATTTTTACTTGTAGGTCACCCAAACCTGATTGCCATTTCTCATTGCCAAGATCCCCAGTAGCATTCTATCTTGGCAGTTCAAAACAGTTCCTTACTGCTCCCCACTTTGAAACATTCCCAAGAACTAGAAAGAATTCTGCCATTGCTGTCGTGTTGGAAATAGCAACGTGGTACTGTGAATATAGGCACAATGAGAAACTATTGATGCAAAGTCAAATGAAGTAGTTACAATTGTTCTGGTCAAAGCTGTATAGCAGAAGTGGTATCACATTTTTGTGGAGTTTGTATCAAGTGGTTCGTCAGCTGAGCTGTTATAATGGGGACTTACTTGACCAAGATCTGCTAATTTAGCTTGGCTTGCTGATACTTTAGCAAAATAGATACAGCTTCAAAGTCACTCTTTTGGTAACTTGAATGCCTGAAGTTCTGGAGCTGGATGTGGAAATACCCAAGCAGTCTATCTTCTTGGCTTGCTGCAGTCAGTCTCTAATGAGCTCTCCATTTGTTCTGTGTGTCTCACTAATGCTCCTTTCAGCCTGCTGCTAAAGTGCTTCTAATGGCAATTTTTTGTTTATTTACTGCTTTCAAAGGAGTTGATTCTTCAGCATATTACACCCGTTTCCATCCATTCACTCTTAATACTACCTAGTTCAGTAGACTTAAGCCAAAATAAAATATTGCTTTAAATTTCAGGATGTTGTTGTTGTCTGTTGAATTTAACTCATCACCAGCACAGAAGACACAAACAGCACAGCAAAAACGGAAAAGTTTATTGCAAAAACAGAAGGATGGCAAAAGAGTATCCATTTTTTTTCCCCTGTGGAAGAATAAGTGTCTTTGTTTCAACCTTAGGTTCAGCAATTTCTACCAACTTACTGTCTGCAAATCTTGGTTCTGCGTTGATCATAGTCATATGAAATTATTTAAAAAGGTTTTTTGTTGCAAAGGTCACATGAAATCATTTAATAAAAACTTAGAAGTGAATTTGCCAGCTCATCTCTCATTGAAACACACTTTTGGCTTAAAAGAACCTGCTGAGTTTTAAGAATAAGCAGGACTGGGCATTTTCCCAATAATAAGATGGCAATAACAGGAAGGAATGCTTGGCTATGTTATATGGTAAGGGAACAATGCTTCCATGAATTTTATGTGTTTATATTCGTAGATGCTTCATGGTGACTTAGTTCTGTGGGTTTTTTGAAATTACCTAGTGAAGGAAAATCACATAGGTGGTCTGCAGCCATCACTAAGACTTTTGTAAGTACCCCCCCAAAAAAGTAAAAGGAAATGTAAGTCTTTTTGTGGGAATGAGATGGAAAGGAAACTTTTTGAGGGTAAAGAATAATTTTATGAGCCTTACAATGTTTCATTTAAAGCTTTGCAATGGCTCTTCAATCCAGTTTCACTCAGTGTGCACTTTGGTCTCTCTTACAAAGAAGCAGCACTACTGCTGAGTCCCTCTTTTTCATGAAGTAAAAGGTCAAAAGACAACAAAAGCTTAAGTGTGTTGATACTGAATACCTGAAATCTAATCCCTGCCTCAGAAGCAGAGACCACACACTGCTGAGCTACCAACTCCAGGTCTGCTCATTGCTGTCTCTCTGAACTCAGGCATCTCAAATTTAAGTTACAGAGTGCCCTGATTTCAGCAAGAAAGACTAGTGTATTCCTCATTCCCAACCTGATGGTTAGGCTCTGTCCTGTGAAGAAAAGCTGTGGAAGGTCCATATGGCAGCTCTCCTGGTTGAGCAAGTACCATAACCTTGGAGTTACTCTGCAGCTTGCCTCTTCCCACATCTTTAAGTGAAGGTGGCTGTGGCTCAGTCCTCAGCACACCCTACTTTCTTGTGAGCACATTCAATTTATCAAGCAATTTATGGCTGCATTTTCCTTTTGCATGAATTCCAAACAGCCCTAGAAGGACAATGGATTCTGAATGCTGAGCTCAGACAAACAGGTAGTAACCTGATCAGTAGTAACTGAATGTGCTATCCAGTCACAGGTGCATATTTGGATTAGATGCAGTTTTCCTGCATCATTTGGAATCAAAATCACCCATTTAATTGCATTTCAGGGATTTTATTTCATTGAAAAGGAGGTCTGTCAGTGAATGAGTGAATTGTTGTATCATAGAATCACAGAATATGCTCTATGTGAAGGAACCCACCAGGATCCTGGAGTCCAGCTCCTGACCCTGCCCAGCACACCCCAAAATTCACACCCTGTGCCTGACAGCATTGTCCAAACACTTCTTGAACTCTGGCAGGCTTGGTGCTGTGACCACTGCCCTGGGGAGCTGTTCCAGTGTTCAAACACCCTCTGGGTGAGGAACTTTTCCCTCATACTCAACAGGTCCTGTTACTGGTCATGAGAGTAGAGATCTGTGCCTGCCCCTCCACTTCCCATCCTGAAATAGCCATTCACCTTCTTTAGCTATTAAAACACAAAAATATTTACAGGACTTCTGAGGCCCAGAATTCATCTGAGTGAGTAAGAATGTTCTGTATTTCAATAAAAAAGGGATAAGGACTTTCAAGAAAAAAATCCAACCTGTTCTTGTCTTAAAGGAAATTGCTCTTTGACTGCTCTGGCTGCTCTGCATCCTTCAAAGGAGACCACACTGTGTCAGCTAATGATTGAAAAAATAGATTTTTTTACCAGACTTGGACTCTCAAATTTGCTTCAAACAAAGTTGAGAGACCACAAAACTTCAATTCAGTATGAGTTATTCTTTGTGTTGCTTCCACTAAGGAAAAACGCATCAAGTATTTCCTGTGCTGAACACAAGAATTCTTCTAACTTTTGCTGCAAAGGATCTGTGTTTAGTTCAAAGGCTTTTCTTTTTAAACCATAAAACTTTCCTACTAGACATTGTGTATGTGTTTGCTGTGTTTGTATGAGGCAGCAGCTCCTGCTGAGACTGTAATGACATCCTCCTTTTTTCTTGTCTCAGAGCGCTAGTCTCAATCCATGGATCAGGGAAAGACTTATTAAAAAAAGACATACAAAGAAGCAAGAAGAGTGTGTACATAACTCATAAGCACCAAATTTCCCTCTGTTCAAATCCTAGGTCCACTGCTGATGACAAGAAATTAGTACAGCCTAAACTAGCACCTAAGGCCCAGGAAATGAGCTAGCCAGATTTCTTGTTCCCTGTTGACCCACTTAGGCAGCTATTAAATATTGTCAGGAGGAAATTCCCAGGGACAGGGCCTGATTCACTTTTTCTTAGAGCATACTGGTATCTCATAAGTGGAATACAATAGCATAATGTTGCTTGTTCTCACAGAATCTACTGAGTACCAGCTTCTTGAGTGTACTGTACACTGAGTTATTTACTCAGCTTTATCAATTACACTGGAAATTTTTTTTTAAAATCTTATGCAAACCAGCGAGTTTATATGTTTGCATGTGCTATAGTTAGTAATGATCAGCAGCTTGCATGTCTCAGCAGGTCCTTTTCTTTCCCTTAAATTTTAAATAAAATGCAGTGGAAATTTAATACTCCAATTTGTATTCTTCCTTTTATCCACATCATTTCTCAGAGCTGTCAGATCTCATTCGCAAGCCTCTCTTCCTCTGTCACCAGAAAATTACATCAATATTCTATACCACCTGGTGCACCCTCTTGACACTTTACCCAAAGATCAGAGAAAACATGGATAAAGTATGAACCAGAGTGTGAACAGTTACAACTGTTGGTCCTGGAAACAATGCATTTTGCAAAACATATTGTCTTCATTATAACTTACAAGAACTGTCTCAAAGTGAAAAGCCTGGGTGTGTGCAGTGATCTCACACACCAGGTATTGCCTCTAAGATACAAACACTGAAGGAGCTTTGGCAATGTGTTGTTTCCCCTGAGAACTGGACAGAGCACAAGTAAACACAGTCTGAATCTAAGACCTCATTAGGGTTTTCCTGTAAGAGATGTGTTATGGAGAACACTGGGAAAGCTGAGAATGTGCATCTCAGCTAATATCTGCACTGATTAAAAAAAATAAAATAAAAAAGAGAGAAAAGCCAAACTTCTTAAAATAGAGTGGAATGCATTGTTTGTGTTTATTTTTTCTCTCCAGTTCCATCGTTCCATGGAACACAGCTCTAAGTTGATTCACAATTAAGAGTCTTCAACTTGAATGACTGAAGGTCCCTTGAGTTTCTTTACTGGAAAACCCTGTCAGCAGTCAAAACTTTGCCTAGGAAAGGAAAATGCTGCTGTGATTCAAGTGTGAATTCCGCCGTTAAATGAATTTAAATCCACACCAGTTACTAGCAAAATTTAACCTTGGGATAATCTCTTCAATACTTTTCTTGTAGATAATGAATGCCTGAAGAGAAACTTCTGATATTATGCAGTGTCAATATCCTCAAAACAAAATTCACTGTGGTGTGATATATCTGTGGTGAATATAGGAAACCAGAAAAAAGGGGTCACAATTATCCATCCACTTTTTAGTCATGGCCATTGGCAAGATCTTGCAATGGCTACAGAGATAGTGCCAACCATTCTTGGAAGAAACACCACCACAGAGGGCAATTAATACAGCTTGTTTATTTTCTGGCAGCCTGCAATACTTACTGGGCCACAGAGGGAGAGCCAGAGGCTGCTTTAATCTTCAAGAATTAGCAATAATACACTGTGGCAGAATTTTAGCGATTGGACTAGACCCATGTTAACTTTATTGCTCTCAAAAAACATTGAGGCCACATAGAGGCTCATATTTTCCAGTATAGCCATAAATGCCACTCAGATTCTGACACTGAATATTTCATTTATTTTGTTTTATTTTAATTTAGTTTAATTTTACTTATTAAAATTTTATTTCATTTCGTATTTTATATTTTATTTTTCCTTTTCTGGAGCTACTTCCCCTTTGCTCAAGCCTGCCCCTGGAATTTCCTGTGACTGAAGAACACCTTTCTATCTTCTGCCTCTGACTGGAAGAAACAGCCTCAAAAGATCAAGACACAGACCGATGGACTGTTCCTGGTGTTTCTCTCAGGAATGAAGGTTTGATTGCCAGTGGCTTTAGTTTCATTGGAAGACACAGCTACAGCCAAATGGGAAGATTCAATTATTTGGGGACAGTGAGTTCACCCAAGAGAGAAGGGGTGGAGAAGACAGTATCTTGGCAGATTGAGTCACTTTTTTGTTGGGAGAGCAAGTGCCTGGACCAGGCTGTGCTGGGAGGTACAGATTAACCAGAAATGACTAAAACAAATGGTCCTTGAAACATGATTTGGAGCAGAGCCTACAGCATGTCTGAAGCACACCAGATAAATCCTAGAAATTGTTGGAAAAGACTGCAACAAAAAGCTGACTCTTGCTTTAAAGTGCCTGGAAAAGGCTCACTAGAAAAATTGACTGGGTACTAAGAATGACTGACACTACATGACTTCCAGGACACTCGGTACCTGACAGCACCTGTGGGATGGGCAGAGGACATGCCTTGCTTAGATAAAAGTACTGTGGTGTATTTAAAAGCCTCAGCCATCTTTGAACTTGCTTTCTGACTCCCCAGGAAGGAATGGTGTAGCCAGGGGGTAGATTGTTGTTCCAGATGTGCATCTGGGTTTCTCCCAAAGCCTCCCCTGATCAGAGGGTCTTATTAGAAGAATCTCTCCTGCCACTGCAAAGCTGCTCAGAGGATTTAAGCACAGTTATTTTTTGGTGATAGGAGTCCACAAGTGTATTTCCCCGTGTTTCCTCAGCTGTTTGGTGTGAATACCTCCCCCACTTTCTAGTACAAATTAGATCCCAAACTCAGACCTGCACTTTAAGCTCCTTGAAAATTTGAGCTTTGCTACTTCCCCTATACCCAATCAAACATTTCAGACCCATTCTGCACCTACTTGCTGCTTCTTAGACCAGATAGTTAAGGACCACTAGGGAGGCAAGAAAGGTAGCTCTACTAGGAGATACTTTTATTTTCTCTGTTTCCTGAAAAAAGACCTCTGGTCAGTATTAGAAGAAAGTGATTTTCTGGCTGTAAGCCTTCTTGTTAGTGTTCCTGGCAAAAAAAAAAAAAAAAAAAAAAAAAAAAAAAAAAAAAAAAAAAAAAAAAAAAAAAAAAAAACCAACAACAGGTTTGGATAGGTCCTGGGCAGACCTTTTGAAACCAAGATCCCCAGCTCAAGCACTCTGGCAGACTGTGTGGCCTCCTGAAGTGCCCCAAATACACAGCACTCACCATGGCGTCCAATAATTTATAGGAGATTTCTAGAACTGAAATCAGAGGAAAAGGCACACAGGCTTAGTGGTAGAAAATAGCAATACCTCCTTATAATGATAAATACAAAGCTGTTGCTTCATAGCTCTGCCAAGATTTGGTTTCCTGTCTACCCATGTAAATACCCAAGAAAAAATGTCCTCTAAGCACATGGCTTCTTCCCTTCACCTCTGCTAGCACTCTCTCCCTGTGGTGACAGTGGGTGAAATGGGCCTGAAGTCTTCAGGACTACTTAGGAAGCCTCTCCCTAAACCCTTCAGAAATGTTGCCTGGTTCTTTCTCAAGGCTTTCATACTTCCAGCTCTTGTTATTTCAGTGTCAGTAAAAGGGGAGCAGAAGTTGAGGAGTTTATTCAGGACTGTGGCTGTTCCCTAGAAAGGACCCTGAGGAAGCCTTCTGCTGGTCTCCAGATAAAATCATTTGTAGCTGACCAAGATTTTGATAATCTTTTCTTGTACAATCCTAGTGACACTGAAGCCATGGCTTTTTAAACAACCTCTCCCAGTATTCAAGTCTTCCAACCAGAAGATATTTCCAGGGTGCAGACTACATCTCTTTTGCTGTTTTATTTCTTTCTTTTCTGTGCTTAATGGTAGAAAATAGCTGACTTTGCTGTTGCTTTTTCAGAAGGTCCCTTTCTTCAGACTAAGTCATCCCAGCTCTTTCAGTTCTTTCTTTGCATAACAATTCCCCTCTCTTTCATTTGTCCATTTGTTTTTTGTTTTGGGAAGATAAATAGCTACAAAAAGGCTCAAAATGGCCCTTGGGGGATTCTGAAAAAAACCTTGTAATCTCTGTAGTCATCAGCTCCTTTATCCATACTAACAAGGCAAGATGAGGTATGGGTAAAAAAACAACCCCAAGGCACAGCTAATGCAAAACATGTATAAAGCAGAAGGTCTCTGTTTTGTAGGTCTGGAGCTGTTTTCGTTGTACAGCTATTTCAATAAGCGGATTTCCACAGAGAAAAGCAGCAATTCTGAAATACAGCACCTCAATCAGGAAAATTTCTTTGTGGAAAGAGTTCTTAAACATTGGAATGGACTGCCCAGAGAGGTGGTGGAGTCACTATCCCTGGAGGTGTTCAAGAAATGATTGGATGTGGCACTTGGTGCCATGGTCTAGTTAACAAGGTGGTGATCAGTCAAAGGTTGAACTCAATAATCTTGGAGGTCATTTCCACCCTAAATGATTCTGTGATTCTGTAATTCTCTCTGGCACTTGATCACGCTCAACAGTGAGGGAAAATTTGGGCTCAGTGGACCCAAAGACAACTATGAGAAAATGCCATTTCCCATTCTTCACGCCTTTTATCTCAGATCTTTCATTCATGGGCAGTGGTAGATGGCTCTGTCACATGCATCCTTCAGCCCCTTCAGGCGGAGCTCTGTTTCCAGTGGAGCAACACACCCAAAACTTTATTGGTCTGTGACAATACAGAGTAAAAATACCTCTGGAGCAAGATCATTTATTTTCCTTATCAGCTTGGGTTATGGTAATGGCTGTCATGCCTGGCTACACCTAATCCTGAAAGCTGGAGAATCTGTAGCACTGTCCATAAGCCACTTCTCCAAAGCTTCAGGCTACAGAGCTTGCTTATCATTTGCTTGGATTGCACAGCCTTCTGAAGCTGTTTTCTGTAACATTAGGTTTAGCCACTGGCTAAATATATGTATTTGGCAAGGTATATTTGTGGTTATGATTCTGAACATGTATGATGTAATGAATTAAATGCTTTCCAATCCTGAATATTTAAAATATGCCATGCTGTATTTAGTATAGCTGCAGAGAAGAAGAAAGAACATTTACCAGCAGACTGAATGAATCTAAATGCCAGGGTAGTTTTTGATAAACTTTATTTAACTTGCATCATTGCTTACATGCATTTTCAATGGAATTTGATAAATGCAAAGTGGTCATATTTCAATGTAGCCCTCTATTAGGGACACATTTATGATTTTAGCCCAGAGTACATGGGTAACAGGATAGCCTTGTTAGCAAGATGTGTATCTGAATAAGACACAAGCCTCTTACACCAACATACGAATCAGAGGGGATACAAATATCTCAGTATTTCACTTTGGATCTGTGGATTTGCTACAGGTACATCTCTTTCTGTTTGCCAGCATCAGATCTCTTAGTGATAGTACCCAAAGTGGACCTTTTCAGACAACTTTGCCAGACACTTATTCCACTTGAGTTTTTTCAGAGGAATTGAAAAGGTATGCTTGCTTAGCTGTCTGAATTGTCCTCTTGTGTAAGCATGTACCAAGCATGGTACATATGGCAATATTAATCATCATGAGTTTTTCTTCTCCTGTGTTTTTTCTGATGCAATCACTTTGAGAAGAGGCAGAGGTATATGTTGAGGTGATTTTTTTTTTTTAATATGATTCTATGTCTAAGCTGACTTTTGAAGCTCAGAAATCTGCTACAGAGAAATGGAGGAGTAAAAAATACTTATAGTATGTTTTTACCCTACCTTTATTCTGACATTTCAAAATTGCTTAGCATGACATACAACACTGAAACAGATATGAGTAATTGGGGAAGCCTAGATGCTGACTTCCTTTAGGAGACTCAAGAAAAGTTAAATCCAATCAGTGCTCAGAGGAATATATCTGGTTGACTGTGATAGATATAACAGGTCTCCCTGAGACCAATGGGAAACCAGAATTACTCTGCTGCCATTCACCCTATTACAGCATTATAACCTGACTAAAACCAAAGTAATTTAAAATGTGTTGAATATTTACATTTGGTATCCAAGTAATTCTTTAGCCTTAGTATGGCCAGACCAAAATACCCCAGTCCAATTTTGAAAAAATAGGTAAGCCATATTATTCCCAGGGTGAATTTCCACTTTCAGTGCAATAAATTCTGGGTTTACCACCCCATGTGGGAACAAAAGTTTATTTTACATTATATTTTCACTACTACATCCAAAACTACTAAAAATACCATTGTGGAGACAAAGCAGGGGGTGTTTTTAGAAAATCTTTAAAAAAATCCTTTGAGTAACAACTGTTTGGAAGATCCATCTATTAAATTACGATGTAATTTGTCAATGAGGCTATAAAATGATGACTGAAAGACAGACAGATACCTTTCAGTGAGAATTGAAGGAGAAATACTCAAACTAAGAATGACAGAGATTTAACCTTCACAAACTGACAAAAGAAGAAAATTATCTTTCTTGACATTTTCACACCAGTGCTTTCTTGGAGCATTTTGTTACAGTTGAATATAACATATTGGCAGTATTTAGGGGAAATTCTTTTTATGCAGGAGACAAGACTACATGACCTAATGGTCTATTCTGGCCTAGGATTTGTTTAAATACAACTAGTTATTTTATGCTTTTTTTTTTCCAATTCAACATAGTTTAGCAGTTAGTCAAGATGGAATCTGGTTATTCCTAGTACAGAAGTGATAGATAAATGTGGGTAATGTTTATTTGAAGATTTCAGTGGTCTGCACATCTTGATGTGGCTTCTTTCATGGTTTTGCACAGAAGGATTGCATAGAATGTGAGATGTGATTGAGCTCATAGTCTGAGGTTATGATATGCAGTTCTCACAAAAAAATGCAAAGCTGCTTTGAACAGCCAGCAGGAGTCCTTTTCCAGGGAAATCACCACACAGGGTCTTCTCATTTAATGCCATGCTTTTCATTGTGAATTTCCAACTGGTCACGAAGACAAGAAAGGTCATTATCAACTGGGCAGAGAATGTGCATGGAGGGCACAGGAGATCAACACCAGCTCTTATCTTGCAGTGTGTTCAGCAGCTGCCCTGGGAACTGCATGCACTGGGTATGTTGGGTGTGCAGGATGTGTTCCATACTGTTCAAAAGCTACCAAGGATGTGTAGGAAGCCTGATTTACTCACAGACATTTTGTTTCTATTCCTTTATGCATGCTCAGGCAATTACTCATTTGGAAAGGGAAAAGATCCCAGTAATTTAGAACTAACTTTCTCCTAAGCTAGAAAAATACTTTCTGTACCTCTTGCGCAGTGGCACCCAAGACTTCTCCAGCAGGGAAAGCACAGTGTGTGGAACAGTTCATCAGGGAAATGGATGAGCTTATTGAAAGCTGATTGAACTGATTGAAAGAAAGTGATACTAAACTTGCATCTTGCATCACCCTTTATTCCTGGGCTTCATTACTTCCATGTTTGCAATTAATGGGCTGTGTTTTCAGAGCTTTTATAGCATTTTTGGGGTAGGAGTGAGACCTGTTGTAAGTATGCCTTTCAGTGTAATACATAAAAGAGAGCAGATGAGCATGCAGTGACCTAAAATATTATTTTTCTATTTTTTATATATTATGAGATCATATTTATCCATAAAACCATGAGAGGGCAGCATTCTCTCTATCATCCATATTCTTTTTCTGTGAGACAATTAAGAGAGACTTTCTTTAACATTCATCTCATAAACACCAGAGAAGTGTTATATATAATTCAGAGCTTGGTTCAATATTCTTTGTAATCAATAGGAATGTTTCCCTTGATTTAAATAGGTGTTGAACTGAGGCTTCAGTTGTTCAAAATGACATCAGGAAGAACAGTCTACATAATTTAAATCAGAAGATATTAAAAATAAGTAGCAGTGAAATTAGGTGGTGGTGAACCATGAGGGCAAAATAGCAGGAATATTAATGTATTCCCCACTTCTTTGTGTCTTTAAAAATAGTCAAAGATGTCTCTTTGGAAAAAGTGGACAAAAGCTGCTGGACTCAACACTGAGGTAGCAGAGTGGTATTCTGTGATCTGTATGACATAAAAGATAAGTTGATGCTCTGTGTACACAGACAAGATAAACCACACTCTCTTTTATTTTGGTCCTGTTTGTAATTAATGAGTGGAACAGCAATTTGGAGTTTCAGGGAGTGATCTTACAATCAAAATGGGACTTATTCAAAATGGACAAGGATCTACAGCCATAAACTAAACCTCAAGAAGTTCCACCTCAATATGAGGAAGAAGTTGTTTACACTGAGGGTGGCAGAGCACTGGAACAGGCTGCCCAGGGAGGTCATGGAGTTTTCCTCTCTGGAGACTTTGAAAACCCACCTGGAAAAGCTCCTGTGTCACCTGCTCTAAGTGACCCTGCCTTGGCAGGTTGGACTAGATGATCTCCTGTGCTCCCTTCCAACCTTAAGTATTCCGTGATTTCCCCATGCGGGGGTAGAACTAGATGAAATTTAAAGATCCCTTCCAACACAAACTATTTTATGATTCTGTGATCTTCTATAAGTGATCACAAAGCATTTATGTCATCTATGCTGTATGAGCAATCAGGTTAGCTAAGCAAAATTATCTCTCCAGCTCTGGAGTTCATTAATGTGGCCAATACCATTAATCTAGCCAATAGTTTCAGTGCAAAATGTTACAGCTGTTACATGATCCTTTGAGTACCATCAATACAGTATTGTAACAATTAGTGATTGGGAGTTTTGGATACATTAATTGTGCATTTTTTCAAAATTAGAACAGCTTAAGATGGAGAGAGAGGATTTGAAAAAGGAAAACAGATTTTTTTACTTTTAAATAACTGCTTCAGAAATGTTAGGTGACAAGAAGCTACAGTTTTTTACTCAGATGAGTATTTAGACATCTCACAGTGTCAGTCCAATGGAGAGCGACAAGCATTAATTAGCATTCTTGCTAGCAGTTTCATCAGAGATGAATACTATTTAATGAACATGGAAACTAAGCTATTCTTTCTATATGGCTTGACATGGTGACCCAACCCCAGCCCCCAATGGGTTTCTAATGAAATTGAATTTTCTTGTTTACTTCATCTCCTGCTGGTAAGGGAAATTCCTCTATGTCTCTTACTCACAGCATTTCAGTAATTTCAACACCCCTAAAATGATGCACAATATTTTCACTGTCAATACCCTAAGGAGGACTACAAACTGTGGTTTCACAGGAAAGACATTGAGACAAATGCAATGGTGGGCAAACGCACACAGTTCCCAAAGTTTGCCCTGAGCAACTATTCTTCATGTGAGAAAACAAAGGATCCCCACAGGGGTTGGCAGTAAAACAAAAATTTTGTTTGATTTAGTACTATTTTCATATTGATGTTATTTGATCCATATCTACTAGAATTTTCCTTCATTGATATGAGCTACTTAAAAAGGTTGCCCATTTTTCAGAGTGAAAGAAATCTGTGATTTTTAAATAGGACCATCATAAAGAAAAAATTAATTTTTTAGTTATGCTTTGAAGACTACTAAAGGTTTTTAGCATTTGTTAACTTCAAGTATTTTCACATAGTTTCCATTAAAAAAGAAAAATATGAGGTATTATTAAATTTCCTGTAACTTGTCATATAAAAATGAATTCAATAACAAGTGAGTTCTGCCAAGATGGCTGTATATTTTTTTAGAGAAATAACATAGCTGTTCAGACTAGCCTACATTTCACATGGGGTTTGAATTAGCACTTTTTCAATGGATCTCAAAAGCATTTTTCTCTGTTATTCAACTCAATACTGAGGTTCCAGTTCAGGAAGGTACTTCATAGTGTGAGTAATCCTATTCAAAGCAGTGGGACACTGACACACTTAGAGATAGACATGTGCTGGCATATTCCAGGAATGAGGCCTTGGCATACAATGAAACCAGCTGGAGTATGGGGCACCCTCTCACCATTTGAGTCTCACCTTGTCACAGATGGAGTCATGTGCTTCACCTGCAAGGCAGAAGCAACAATACATTTTGTTGGCATCGGGGACAGTGAGTTACCAAAGTTCAATGGTAAATGGGACAGTGGCTTAACAACATTCAGTGGCAAAGTATGTGCTGTATAGGGGACAGTGCGAGGCAAAACTGCCAGGAGACCCTCCTTTGAGTTGTGAGGTTCAGAAAGAATCCCCTTGGCATTCTAAACCCCTTCCCAGCAGGGATTTTCAGGTGTGGCTGGATTCAGGCTTAGTTCCAGACCTGGTCAATGGTCTATGTTTGTATGATCATAGATAAACAATAAAGCCATTATATGACTTAGCTAAGATTTCAAAGTTTCAGTACTCCAATTCCCAATTCACCTACTGGGTATCTGATGTGATAAGGATTCTCTCATCCTTGAGGAGTAACCTTGGGATTAGTAACAAGGTGAGATCCTGGAACACAACTCTGCAGCTATGCAGGAGAGTTCAACAAGTCCTGGGTTGCCCACTAGTTATGGGATAACTTGATTGCTTCATAGTGATATCTGCATACCAGCCATATTTTGGCTGGCATATGCTCAACTAGCCCTTGGCTGCTGAGCAAGATTTATAGCCCTTAGCTGTTGTGTTGTTACCTGTCTCTCCAGAGTCCAACAATAGCAGCCATTCTGACCACTACTGATGACTTTTCCTTAAGTAGAAAAAGGGTGAGGAGTGGCACAGCACCATACATTGGAGTTTTGATTTGATGTTTAAAGTAGTGCCTGACATTCTGCTCTTCATGGGTGGGGTGCCACCGACTCATGCTTGACCTTACCTAGAGTTTATTTATTTGGAAAACATTCAAGACGTCACAGTCCCATTGTGATGAATGTAAAACAGGGAAATATGAAATGCAAATGTTCAAGACAGGCCCCAAAAGAGATGCCACAGCTTGCAAGGAAAGTGAATATGGTAGTAGCAGCAAAAAACATCATAGCTGTATGTATCTTCCTTTTTGGATTGAAGGTGGAGTACAGTGGGGAGGGAAGGGTGAGATAAGGGAAGGATGGCAAGGCTGCATGAACATAAATGGAGATAAGGGGAGGGAAAAAACAGCACTGTGGGACAATGAGATTCCATTAAAGAGATCGTTAATTTGGACTCTGACCTCTCCCATTGTTGAATCAACTCCAACCACCAGGAGGCAGGGAGAAGGGAGATGGAGAGATAACCATCACTGTCTGTCTGGCATTTGCTGTTGCCAGAGTGTCTGATGATTCTCCTTCACCCTTCTCATCAGCATGTCTGGATTTAATTTGGTTTTCTCTTTTCTGCACAGTGCTGCTGTGGAAGGCCATGGATTTTCACTCATTTTAACAGTCAGCTGATATATTCAACAGGGAGCTTATTTTGCTAAATAAGCTACAAAGCAAAACACCAAGAAGCACATTGCAGTGAAATAAAATACAGACTCTAATTGATGCAGTAGTTTTGAATAAATCTTTCCACTGTCACAGTCAGCATGCTAAATGCCAAGGCCTGTCAGCACCACTTCTTAGTTACCTACCCAAGGTAATCCTACAGCTCTTCTCATTGCAGAATCCAGCTGCTAGCAATACCAGTTTATGAGGTTTTACCCAAAAAGAATTTTTTAAAAGGCAAAAAATAAATGACAGGCTCCATTTTGCAAGATTGTCAGATCCCATCTTTTCTTGCAGAGCCAAAATAACTTGGAGAGCACTGTGGATGTTTGGCTGGGAGTGCATGGGTGAGGTGAAGTCAGCTCATTCAAAAGCCTTACATTGGGCCACCCTGCCCTTTTGTGGAGAAATGGCCTCGGGGAAGCAAACATCTGCAAACAGCCCACGCCACACAAGGTTTATAAACAGTACATTTGCTGTCTTTAGTTATGGACTTGTGATGCTTGCAACTTGTCTGTTTGCAACTTCAAACTCTGCATATAAGCAGGAACAGCAGCCACTATGTCCTTGAAATTCCTTGAATTGATATGAAAGAGAGGTATCCAATGCACATTTAAGACTGAAATTTTACATTTGCCCTTCTGAGTGGTTACCTAAGCATATTTACACTCTGAACATGTAAAGTCATTATATAGGCAGAAAGGGAGGAAAAATGAATGCCAATTTATGAGAAATGGGAGGCAGAGGGAGCAGAAAAGGGAAAGCCACTGCAGTTTTCTGCTACTGCAGGCTAGACATCACATGGCCCCTTTCACAGAATTAATGGTTTAGGGAAAAAATATGATCTGATACCAGTCTGGCCCCAAACTCTGTGCTGTGCACTTTGCTGACTTCAGCTGGCATCTGAGTGATATGTCAGATTGCAATTAGACCTCTGAAATTAGAAGATAAAGAAAGGCCTTTTTTGGCATTTTGTGCCAAAAAGGTTCAAATAATTTAAGTATTTAGCCTTCCAGAAATGTTAATATATTTTTCAGGGAAAAAAAAAGTGATTTTTTTATTTTTTTCAATTTTCTTCTGTTTTTCACAGGTGGCCCTTTCTTGTTCTCCTCTTACACTGAAGAGTCAAAATTTGTCCTGGTAAATTTACCTGTAAAATCAATTTAGCTCAAGATTCCGCTGTTGAGAAAAAAATCACATTTTATTTATCAAGGGTTATTCAGGCAGGTCCTACTAAAAAGTATTATTGGCCTGAAAAACCTTGCCTAAAAGCATTTTAGAACTTATTCATGATAGTCTGTAGAGGTTTTTTTCCCCAATCTACTATATGGAAAAGATGAAATTTTGTATTAAATTCTAACAGCTTAAAAATTGTGTGAAAAGATAATAATTTTGTATTAAATACTAAAGGACTTTCCTCCATGAGGATATAAGCAAGCTCCACAGGACTAGTAGTTATGCTGCAGAAGGATTTTCAGGCTTAGAGAGCTTGGGGGAGGGTATTTGAGTGCATTAGTATTCACTGCACATTCTTGCCTGCTGTTCCACATGCACTATTTTGTGCCTCCATAAACTGCTCTGGATGCAGATCAAAATTATTTAAAAGAATTCACAAGGGAAAAAAGGAAAAAAAAAAAAAAAAAAAAAAAAAAGAAAAAAAAAAGACCAGAGCAGCAGTTTCTATGTATTTCCACATTGCCTTCATTTTTATTGACATTTACTGTTAGCCTTTTTATAGCATTATGAAAAAAGATGGTAGAAGCAGAGAAGGAAAAGGCTTTGTCTGATAAGAAAAGCTTTTACATTTTAGGGAGAAGTTCTCACAACAAATCAGAATGCTGTTAGCTTTCCTTGTGCAGTCAGCATCAACAATTCAAAGCAGCAACACTGAATTCTTTAACTGAAAGAGCACTTTAAAGTTGTTATTATTATTACTATTATTTTTTGTTTGCAAAATCTGTTTGTACATAGGAAAAAGTATATTGGTCTCTTCTGTGTTAATACTTTTTAACAGGGTGAACACTCACTTCCTCTCATTTTATTTTCTGTTTCTCAAGCCTCCTGAGTCATAAGCCAGCCCAAGAGCAGACTGCCAAGGAGCCATGCTTCCATCTCCTGGAGCTTAACTTGCATCTGCAGGAACACTTGCTGGGAAATTTCACTAAAGATCAAGTCATCACCATCACCTACAATACATGGATTTATCAAGCAAGTTCTGCTTTACTCCTGTGCAAAAACAGGCTTCTTACTAAAAGTTTGGGAGGAGCTTTTAATTTCTTGTTCACTGAACGGAGCCTGGTTCATGGTCCAGCACCACTGACTCTAGACTTCTTCAATATTTGTCCTAGTAGTGATATTCTTGAATCCTGATTGAAAAGGAATATGATAATGAGCAAACTTGTCTTACAATACAAAGTTTTATTGCCTACTCTGAGAGCATGACAGAAGAATCCCTGTAGCTCTAGAAACATGGAAGTGTATGGAGATCTCCATTAAAAAAAAAAAAATCCCACTAGGAAAGGACAAGCTTAGAAGAAAGATGAGAGGGAAGTTTATACATTTTTGGAGGGATGAATAAAGGTGGATTCAGGGAAGAGAGGCATCTTACATACATACATACACACACACACACACACACACACACACACACACAGACACAGACACACAGAAGCTCAATGTTTAAAATTCACATTGCATGACACAGTGAACTCCCAGTGCTAACTGAGGCACAGTATGCAAAAATCTTTAAATCAGTATGTTCCCTTGTGGCCAATAATCACTGACTCTGGGCAATCTCTTTAAAAGTCCTGGTCCCTGCTGGATGAAGCCCTGGAATCCGTGCTGTTGCTCTCCCTGCTGCATTTATGGTGATGAAAAATAAATATGCATGAAGTTGACAGTTAGTTTGGCTTCCACCAAAGCTTAATTTAGCTCACTTCTCAGTGCTGAATAAGAGAAATTAAAACCAATAATTAATAGCTCTTTTAACACAGTGAGTAAAGAGCAGCATGTGATAAAAATGCTAAATCTGGGGAAACTTCAGAACTGGAAGAGAAAGACTATGCAATACATTCCACATTGCTGAGGAGGTACCACATACTTTGCAGGGCACTGATGGACTAAACAAAAGAAAATGTCTGGTCAGAGGAAACAAAGGAATGCACTGCAGCATCCAGGAAGGATGTAGCACAGTCCACAGCAGCTGGAATGCCTCTCCTGAGGAGTCTGAAATTCCTTCCATCTCCTCCCCTCTCCTGTTTTTTGTTTTCAACCTTCTCTGCCAAGAAAAGGACAAAGCTTTATTATGCTTGAAGTCTGGCCACAAACAAAATTACCTAAAAGGTGCTTCAGAGCATTTAGTACATGAGTATGTGCTATTTCTGCAGGGACATGGCAAGCTTTCCCAGTGACTTTTGCCATCATCCACAAATTGCATATTCCTTCTGTGTTACTTCACAAAGGTTCCTCCTTTTTTTCTTGGCTTGCACCACTGCACTCACTTCCTTTGAAGCCAGAAGCTGCAGAGCTGACATTGTACATGGAATGTCAAATAAATTCTAATGGCTATTTTGGGGAGGAAAAATTGGGTGCTCATTTTGTTACTTTATTGTGATATTTTCTGTGTACAGTTGTAAATGAGGGGGTTTTATGGATGTGCTGTGCAACCTGCCTGAGGAAAGCAGCATACAGAAGAAATTTCAAAATGTTTTTAAAAGTACAGCAAGTAGAAGGCAGAGAAGTATATACATTTTCCGTAATATGTCTACACACATATATTACACATATACAGCATACACTTACACCTGCCCATCAAACATTCATTGCTCCCAGCAAGAGAGGGTGGGTAGAGTAGTAAGTAAAGAGTCTTCAATATTCATTCAAGAAGGGTGATCTGTGAATGATGAAGACATAGAGGTGATTGGGGGAAAATGGGCAAGCTGAGGCTGGCCTCAGTGGCATGGGAAAGGAAATAGGAGCCACATGAAAAGAAACATAAAGATAAATAGTAAGGGAAAGGAACATGTCACTCTCAAAGGTGGGGACAAAATGCTTTAACTTAGTTCAAAGAGAAAAGGAAAGGCTGTTGGAGAAATTCAAAACAGCATGGCATGATGGACATCAAAGCCAGCAACTTTCTATAAATAAGAAGAAAAGCAGTGCTCTGTGTCTGAAATCACTGTATTTGTAAATGTTATCTATGTATCTATGCAACTCATAGAATTGTCATGCAGATGGCTTGTTATTTGCAGCTGAAAGATACTGCTTTTATACCAAATATTATTATTTTGTTTGATTCCTTTAAAAGACTGTACTCTCTCACAGTGGCTTTTCTGTCCGGCCTCAGCAAAGTCTTCATGTGAGGTTCCAGTCTCTTACCTCACTTGTATTTCAGATTGTTCACCATTGAAAGCCCCTGCTGTACTGTAGATTTTTACTGCCACAAGAAGTAGCCACGGTCCTGTGTCCTTCACAGACAACAACTGCCTTTAACTACTTCCCTGGTTGAAAGGGGAGAGCCTAGCAATCCACAGGTAGTGAAACCATTTGGATGTAAATTATACAGGCTGTCCATTAAGCTCCACAAGCCAATAGCTGGTTCACAGCTGAATGAACCCAGTATCTGAGAGATTTTAATTCAGAACATGCAGCAAAAAAACCTCAGATCTCCATGCAAAATTCATTGAAGGCTGAAAGTGGCATCATTTCCAGCCTGACAATCCTGTGTATGTGGAAAACCAGAAGGAGGGAAACTTGGTGCCATGTTAATACTGCCCAAATATACACAATGAAGTCAGACTGAAAGCAATGAAATTGCAGACACTCCTCATGAGCTAAGAGGACCATTTTCCTTAACCAGTGACCTTCAATTACAGAGTAGCAAGCAAATTAGTAGAGACAAAAAAGAAAAACCTGTTAGCCAGAAAATCTTACTGGCTAAAGCTTGTCTTGTTTCAGTTCCAGTTTCCATAGCTTTCGGTAAAGTATGTGCTGTCTCTTTCTCTTTTGGAGTACTGGTGTTAACTGGAAATGTTGATTCTGGGAACAATGAATTCCTTCTTATCAAATGGAGTTTACAACTGAGTTTTTCAGAAAACTTCAAAGGTTTCTGAGTACTTGAAGGATCTGAATCATTGCCTCAAGCCTCCTGATGTCACAGAGATCAAGTTAGGAAAAAATTCAAGGCCAAAAATGGCAAGGGCAGGAATGGCTAAATAAAATTGTCATTTCTCAGTTCATAGCTCTTCAGCATTCCTTATGCTCATGCTGGTTTGCCTGTAGGTTGAAGTGACTGCAAAGCAGGTTGGGATGTAAATTTACACGGCAGTAGTTTGGGCCCCTAAACAAACCCTGAATTACAGTCATCTGAAAGGTAGGAATCTGATCTTACCCAGTTCAAATTGCTCATACAACATGAAACAGTCACAAATCCAACTGAATTACATGGTGTCAATCCACTTCAAAAGGGAACTAGAGAAGATAACATCATCTATCAGCAATAGGTGCCCAGGGAACCAGCACTCTTCAAATTCACAAGCTAACTTAATTACCTAGGCAGACAAGCCCTAACAGCAAAGAATATATGCCCTTCTTCACATTGAAATTGGAGATGTGTCTATTTAATTTTTTCTTTTATTTATGGCTGATAATTCTATACATCTTTTGTGACCTAATTTTCCACTTCCTTCACTGCAACCTTCAAATCCTATAATCCAAATCAAGTTCTGTTTTGATAGGAAAAGCTCCATATTTCCCTTCTCTGGACACAGTTTGATTTTCCTTTTTGTATATTAGCCCCATGTATGTGCCTCAGATTTACAAAACAAGCCAAAGACTCAACAAAAAAACAAAAAAATTAGGCAAATCCACTTACAAGATAAAACAAGCCATACAGTTAAAACAAAGAGAATCATGTGGGTATAAGCTTTCTCTTGACAACATTATTAGCTAAATACCTTTTCTCTTTTTTCAGTATATACTGGCATGAAAGTTACCCTGAAGTTTCTGAGTTACATGAGAGAAAAAGGATGGGGCAATAGCTGCAGAAGGTTTTCTCCTACTTTGGTCAAATCTGAGACATACTTTCCTGCTACCTGCACCACCACACTGCCTGCAGATTAACAGTTTTCTTTAAACCTCCATTTTCAAAATGTTTTCAACTCAGATCATCAGCTCCTACAATTAAAAGAGAGAGTTTCATTTCTAAGGGACAGCTGTAATAGCATGGTAGAATGCCAGATTGTTGCCTTCTTGCAGCTACTAATATGTTTTATTTCAAAGCCAATCGATCTTTTTGAGATTCCTCTTCCCCTTACTTTGACATAAATCTCTTAATGACGAGGTTCTGAGTGTTCTCTAAATGCAACATGTGGTGAACTCTAAGTCCCAAGCCTGAAGCCACAGTCTTCCCACTGTTTGTTGCTTGGGCTCAGTAAACATCACACTGATATATTGAGATGACTCAGTGAGGCAGTGTTCACCTGCCAGCACCGACTCACCGGTCGGGACTTGTGAATTTTTCCAGATATCAGACAGGCTGGAAGAGCAAAGCCATTTATAGACCTGGTGATTATAATGATGCATGGGAACAAAAATACTTTACAACAATAATAACATCCAGGACAGCAACACAAATAGTGAGGATAAAAACCAGGGAAAGATAAATACCTGTCTGGAAATATGACTACTAGTGAATCAATAAGTTGATGTCCTAGCAAAAGCACATCACTGCAGACTGAAAGCAACATAGTGTTGGTAGCCTTCAGTCTGTCCAATGCAAGCTGTCCTTTTTCTCCAGTCTTATGTATGGTTACAAGCTGCAGTGGACCATTTCTGTTAACTAGAGAGCTGTTTCTGCATCACTTTTATCTAATGACTGTTAAAATAAGCTAGTTGTATTCTTGTAAAATGGAATGGAATGAAGTACTTAACACCTGTAATTCTCAACACTTCAGATTTGTTAATGAAAGAAAAAAACCTTATTTTTTAGTTTCTTTTCCTATGACAGTTTGTAAACTATACTACAAATAATGAATACTTTAAGGCACTTAACTTTTAAAAAATAATTTCAGGCTGTGTCCCTTCTCTGTTATGGCATGTAATCACAAACGTGGTTCTTTTAAACACTGCTGAGAACAACTTTGTTGTAGCATAGACAAGTGTTTATTACAGGGTTTACTGCCTTGTCCTATGATTCTATGCTCTGCAAAAGCACATTTTAACTAATTCCCAAAGGCAAAGTGGCAACACTGTAAAACACTTGTGAAAACATTCAAACTGCAGTTTAAACCTTGTTAAAGTGCAGTTCTTCTTCAGAGAGTGACACAGAAAATGGCAGTGTGGGATCCTGTATTTATTGTGTATATGTGATTTCAGGATCAAACATGCTAAGTACATGTTTCTTCTAACATCCATAGCCAGCTCTACAGATTAGATAGTTGAAGCTTTTATGTTCATGTATGGTTAAGATGATGGTCTCCTTAGTAGCTGTCCCAACAGGTTATTATCATTGAAACAGATACACCTTGCCCCCCTTCCATTTAGCTGAATGAGCTTGAGGAGGACCTGTTTTCTACTCATCAAACTCCATCAGTTTTTTCACTGCTTAGGGATGAGAAATGTCTTTTCATCAGAGAAGTCAGCATATCTAATTCTGAATAAAAATATTTACACAAAACAGTTGTGTTGAAGAAGATCCCACTTCCTAACAACAGCACCATTTTCAGAAGAAGAATTTTAATGGCTTTGTAATTTGTTTTCTGGTCTGCTTAATTGCATAAAATATTTCTGTATCTAGAAAATCCTGATATTAACACTATAGTCCATATACATTAACCTGTTTAAATAGGCTTATGAATTATAGTTTTGTTTCCCTACAGATCCAGCTGTTGAGCATTTAAGGCTAGTACCAGCAATGAGAAGACCCAGCCCCAACCAAAGCCCATTGAAATTCAGTTAGCAGGGAGCTAACCACAGGGAGCTTGCTGTGTGTTTGCTGCTTTTCTTTCTGTTGTATCTGAGATGAAAACAATCAGCCTCACCAACCTCCCAGGATCCCCTGACTTGACACTGAAGCTGCTTCCAATCAGGAGACACATTGCCATGTCCAGCTCTTGGCCTTTGAGAGGATAAAAGTAGTTTACTTTAAACTTCTGCTTATGAACTTAATAACTTCTGCTGATGGAATTGCTGTAGCACTATGGTTGACACTTGAAGTTGGTCCCTGTATGGAGAATACCATACTCACACATAACTATCCTGACATGCTCAAAGATGTCCATGTCAGGAACAATCCTTCCCACTGCCTCACAATGAAAACCTGGGAATGTACAGGTAAAATTCACCTATTGGCTGTACCAGTGCTTTTCTCTGGGCAGCATGTTCATAAATATATTTAAGAATAAATGCTAAAGTACTAAAAAGTTCTGAAAATACTACAGGAAAATTTGCATCATTCGTTCCAGGTACAATACCAATCAAGTGGTGTCTACTACCCATCAAATACCAGCAATGCTCCCTCGGGTGGCAGGCTTTCTGTGCCAGTTTTCACATCACTTCCTACAGAGAACTTACCACTAATTCAAGTACCTTGAATTTTTATCCTGACAAGGGTAACCAACATCTGTTTCAATCTTAGGCTATGCTTGATGCACGTTCAAATGGCTATGGATTTGCAAGGAGGCACGTGTGAGGCTGTCCTTGAAGATTCTGGTTTCCAGACAGTGTAGCTGAATTTTTATGAAATAATATACAGGCTTTTTCCACCTAACTCTTGCCAATCCATCTCAGCCTTGTGACTCAAAGGGGTAAAACTGCACAGCCCAGTGCCAACAGGGGCCCCAGTTTCAAATGCTTCAAGAGCTGGTATATCCAGAGCTGAGGTTTTGGTCTGGCCTGTGAAAAGGGAGAGAAAACCATCTGTGAAATCTGGAGGCACATCAGGCTTGGCTTCTACCCCAGGATCCCACGGGCTTCCATAATCCTTTATAGCCATCTGCAGCTTGGGAAAAGAAATCCTTTCCCTGCACCTTTCCTCTGCTCCACACCTGGCACACTTCAGGCCTTCCATGGAGCCCTCGGAGCAATGCAAGGAAACATGAACAGCAGGGTTTGATCCTTATGGCTTTCGAAAAATGCCCTTTTTTAACTTAAACTTGGGAGGAAGGAGGAGCAGCCCCCTGAGCGGGGCTTCTGTGGGCAGGAGCACAGCGAAGCCAGGCTGTGGCTGGGAAATCACAGCGCGGGCCCGCTGTGAGGCCTATCCCCGGGCCGAGCCCCTCAGGCGCCGCGGGCCGGCGGCGCCGCAGCCTGGGCCAGAGGCGGGCGCCGTCCCTGCACCGCTGCCTCGGCAGGGAACGGCAGCGAACCGGGACCCTCCTGCTCCTGCTCCTTCTCCTCAGAGCCCCTGCCCTGGCATTGGGTCGCAGCAGCCCCGCTGCTGGGAGCCCCCGGGGAGCCCAGCCAAGGGAGCCGAGCCGCCCCTCCGGCCCCGCTGCAGAGCGCAGCGCAGGGCGGCACAGCCAGACAGCCAGACAGGGCAATTAAACCCTCCCCTGGCCAGCCCCTGACACTCCCTCCTGCATTTTCCAGTCTGTGGTTACGGCGCTCAAAGGGTTCCATTAAGTCACCAAGTTTTACAGGTTCCTTAAAAAAAAAAAAAAAAAAAGAAAATGAAAATGAAAAAAGGGGGGGTAGGGGGTGGGGGGAGGTGAGGGGGAGTGCGCGAGAGAAAAGTTTGGTCATGGCAGGGAATGTGTGATCAAAGCTGAGCCCAAGCTTCCTGTTACACCGGGACTATATATATATCGTGTCTTTAATGTTGGGAATGTAAGCAGCTGCTGGAGCCTGGCGCTGACTCTCTGCCTGATTCCCAGCGCGCTGAGGTTTCTTCCACCGACCACAATGAACAAGTTCCTGTGCTGCACGCTTGTGGTGAGTGCCTTCGCAGAGGTAGATGGGCTCTGGGATGCACTGCAGCTTCAGACATCAGGCTCGAGAGACACACGGCTTTTCTTCTGGGGCTTTTGTTTTGGGTTTGGGGTTTTTTGGGGGGTTGTTTGTTTGTTTGTGGGTCGCTTTGTCTCCTCTCCCTTTTCTTGGTAAACCCTTCTTGTTTCATCTCTCCAAACTTTCCTGGTGAGTTTGGAATGTGATGGACAAGTCCAGCTCCAGGGAGGCAGCAGGGATTTTCATCCCATTCTCAAGGTAGTGACATGATTTGCTTTTATTTTGCTGCTTTTTTTTATTTTTTCCCCTGACTTCCTCCCTCCTTTTGTAAGGCCTCATCATACTGGTCTGAAGCAAAACCCTGTATCAAGTAATGAATTTAGAAGCTGTAGGCTGGGATGTTTGTTTCTGATTTACAAAAGCTTTCTCCTTGCCTGCCTCTAATCTCTGCTGCAGTGGCACTCTTGGTATCTCAGGTACTGGGCTGGCTTTCTTAGCCAGGAAAACCACTGTGAACTCCACAAAAAAATCCCCACAAGTGTGTGGTTCTTGTCTTGGCTTAGAAAATTCAGCTTCATATGCAAGAAAGTGATGAATTAGAAGCTGTGTCAGTAGCTATTACAGAAGAAGTTGGGTTATTAAATCTGGTATAAGCCCCTGCTTTAATAAGTTTTTGTTTGCTTAGTGATTTAGTAAGATATTTCCAGATGGAAATTTAGAGATGTTACCAGTGCAGTAAATCTTTCAAAATGTTATTTAATCCATGTAGTCATATGGAATTGTGTATGAGTTCAGTTTAATTAAAACCTGCCTACAGACAGATCCTGTGTAACATCTATTTGGAGGCTCTTCATCTTTTGCATAAGGAAACTTTCAAAGAAAAACATTAAAAAATAATATTCAGAGTAGACTTTTGCTTTTGCCAGCACAGTAACTTGCTTCTGGGTTGTTTTGGTGAGTACAACGGCATTAATGTTGTGGCAGAGCATTAGAACTGAGATCCATTTATTCTGAAAGCTTTTTATAAATGCAACGAGATTTCCAGGATCTGATGAGTAATGCGTGTTTATTACTCTCTGTACAACTTTCTGAAAGAGCTTTTTGAGAAACAAACCCAAAGTAATTAATGGTGCAAGGGAAGCAAAATTTGTCAGGCTTGTGGTCGGCAGATTGAAACACAGGACAACTTTTTCATCCCATGTCTGATGTTGTGCTTGCTTTGCCAATATGAAATCACAGGAAGTTAATCTGGGAATTTCATCTATATCTGGTTATTAACCTAGCTTCTTATCTGTGGCTGTCATAAAATAATCACATCAGGATTTTGATTTTGATTAAATGCAATGTGCCTGTTTGTGCTCTCCCACAAAGTAATAGCATATGGTGAAGTTCAGGATAATCCTCTGGCAGATGAATCTTGGAGCTGAAATACATTGGTGACAGTACATACCAAAGAGATAATTATTCAACTGCATTATTATTATTATTATTATTATTATTATTATTATTATTAAATTTATTTAAAATTACTGTGAAATTTAACTAAAATTAGTGAAGTTTAAGTACTGTCAGATGTGCTAGAGCTCAGAAAAGTACCTTTAGTATCTGTTTTATAACTACCCTTTTAGGAGGCATAACTATGTTCAAAATTCTATGTGTTTGGTTCACATACCTGGGAACCTAGTTTGGAGACATTGTATCTAAAAAGATTTTTGGGGCATGATGTACTTTCAGCCTTGGCCTCTTTGCTAAAGTTTCAGAAAGGTTGTACCTGCGGTGGTGGTGCACTTATGTTTGTGCTGTTTGCTTGGAACACTAAAGCTGCTTACAAACTTTATGAAATTGGACTGAATGGAAAGAAATTCCCCAGAGCTGAATCTCATTACTTGTCACGTAACTATCTTGACCCTCATACTTGACCTTTCTCTATTTTGGATCTCTGGGCACATGTGACATTCTTTTTCTGGCCTGCCTTTTGGGTTTGCTGTGTGTAGGCAGCAGTGGCTTTGCAGCCTGTGAGGGTAGGAGTTATCTTTCTGTCTGACTTTCTTTCTGTCTGTCTGCATGTGTCTTGGTTAAAAATAAAACACTAAGGTTACCAGAAGAAATTTTAAAAGATATTGTCACAATTGAAGCAACACCCACTGTTCAAAATCTCATGGAAAACTTAATTTTGTTCCTTCTGTGAAAACACCTGTTTGCACATAGTACTAGACATACATTTTCTAGCTAGCAGTCAGCTGTTAGTAATTCTGTCAGTGCAAAGGCAGACTGTAGTTACAGTGGGAACACCCCAGGTTTAGGTTAGCTCTAAATCTTGCTGTCACTCTGGTGAATAACATTCCAAAATGTAAGACACATATTTTGAAGAGTATCTACCTAGTTTTCTCTGCTTTCTCTCTCTACATATTTCGAAGCAAATGTAACTCACATAAATGAAGACTTCCAATTTAGCACTTCTTTGATAAGATCCAAAACTGCTCTTGAGCTGGATTTTGTTTTCCTACCACTGAAAATGAAACAGTGTGTTAGACCCCTGAATTGCTTTGTGGATGACAACTAATGGTGCCTCAAAAACTCTCTACAGGACTTGAGTGTTTGACATACTTCTTTACTGACAGGGAAGTGAAGACAGTATTTCATAGCCTTGGTTTTGAATACGGGTCACTCAGGAGAGTCACCAGCTGAACTCCTTATGTGAAACAACAGCCTCGACTTTATAGTATCTTCCAAACAAAAGTTAGTCCTGTTATGTCCAAAGTGAGTGGATTACAATGAAGCAGTTTGTAGAATGGTGGAAGAGCTTTATAAGGTGAACTCAAACCAGTGAAGATGACTCCATGTTAGATTTCATTGTGAACCTGGCACTTGGCCGTGGTCTGCAGAAAGGTCCTTAGTCTGGGCAGTGCTCTCGTGGGCCTGCAGCAGCCCAGGGGTCAGCACTGCTGCAGAGCCCAAAGAGATTAAATCTGCTCATTGCATGGGCCTCCAGAACAGCAAGATGGGAGCTAGATGGGAGTAATTTCTCCCAGGATGACAAGTATTTCACAATGGTTATTTTCCATATATGGATTTGATCCAGCATGGCATTATCACATACTGGATCTGAGATACAAGTTATTGGTGAGAACGACCTTGATAATATCATCCAGTACTGTATATTGCCAGTGGGATTTCTCTGGGCCTGTGCATGATTTCAGTGAGGAATTCTGCCTAAGGGCTGAGGATATATGAGGGCCTCCTGCCTTTGCTTTGTCCAAATACTTTGTATAGAAGGCAAAACAGGAGAGTTGTGAGATTTTACTTTGAACCCAATGCAAACACTGGGAGCAATCTGACAGATGTCTTGAACGATTATTTATCACACGAGAAAATATGCTGTGGAATACTTGTGGAATGCAAAACAGAAACAGATTTATCTTTCTCAGCAAATTAAACATTCTCCTTTGGTCTACAACCCAAAACCACAAAGCCAAGCTATATAATAATATTTTCATATGCTGAAAAGCCACTCTCTTTTCTGCCACAAAGCAGTGATTTAAAGGATGATGCTTGAAGGATTTTTACTTCATGTGCTTTGTCTTCTAGTTCATTTTAATTCAACAAGAGAAATCAAGCAGCTCTTTGCCTTACATTTAAAGATGAAAGAAAAGGCCATGTATTTTTTATGCCC
Source organism: Oenanthe melanoleuca (assembly GCF_029582105.1). Lineage (NCBI taxonomy): Eukaryota > Metazoa > Chordata > Aves > Passeriformes > Muscicapidae > Oenanthe > Oenanthe melanoleuca. Next base: position 13,661,298 of record NC_079335.1, read on the forward strand.
AAGATATGAAATGAAATTTTACAATCACATTATTTCTCTTTCAAAAGCATCTTCTGAGGAATCAAACAAATGGACTGCACAAGCCTTTTATGTTAGCATTGTATATGCTGACATAAGGATGGTATGGAGAAATATAGCTTCAGGCCTAATGTGCTGAGTGACACAATGAAAGAACTGCTGTCTAACCTTGGGTAATTCATCTTGAAGAAGTTCTCAGTATTTACTTGCGTCACACTGACTTACGGTATACTTGTATTTCAATACTTACAGTTCATCCCAATTCCTCACACTGAGACAGCCATCCTGAGAGTGGGGATTTTCCCCAGGGAGATGGAGGAAGAATTGAATTCTTTTTAGAAGTGAGCCCATGACACTAGAACTCAGTTTCATCCAATAGGTTGTTAAATGTAGTTAATGATATTAGGTTTTGTTCTGGTTTTCTTTTGCTGTAACAATTTTGTTATTGATAGGATTTCATACTCATAGAACAAAAAAACCTCTAACCTTTGGGAGGTTTTTTCTAATCGAGTATTTCACTAAGTCTAGAAAAACTGTTTGCAAATGAATCACACTAACAATTAATTTGTCAAGATGAAGAAGATACTGAGCATTATTTTCTTCTCTTAGTGCTGGCATATGAAGAATTGGCTGAGGGTTTAAAACTGAAAGAAACTGCCTGGATCTCTTCAGTCCATTTGCCATCTCTTCCAGGAAACCAAATGTCATATTTGCTTTCAGAAGGGTGTTGAGAGCTATATTTAAGACACATGGGTTTCTTACACCTGCTTCTCACTGAAAGGCTGTTCCCAATCTTCCACTGACAAGAGAATCCCCTTTTCATTTGCCAGCATTATCCTTTAATGAAGAAAGTTTTCTCTGAGTTCATTGGCTATCTGTACTGAATCCGTGGCTTCTCTTGAGACTTGCCAAGCTATTGAAAAAGTCCAGATCCTCTCCAAGAAGAAGCTCTCAATTTCCTTCTAAACATTCTCTGTACCACTTCCTAGTGAATTAACCTTTTTAAAACAAGGATGAACAGAACTTTACACAATCTTCTCAATGACAAAACCATTAATTTGGTCATGTGCAGCACTAATGGATGCCAGCTTTGGTTTTCTAAGGGTTATAGGATTAACATACTCATTGTCCCTACTTCTGATTCCAGTAGGCTGAAGCCAGACTTGTAATTTCTTCCTCCTTTCAAATTAGCATGGCATCTTTTCCAGCAAGAGCACAACAAGCCAGTGTCAGCATGATTATGGAAGAAATCTCGCTTTCTATGAAGATTTGGGGAGACCACTGTTCAGAACTGTTAAGTTCTGATCATGGCACTTTCCTGTGCTCAAATAGTGCTGTTTCTTACAGAAGACCTTCAGGTGCTTAGTATGTAGACCACATTTAAATATGGACATTCAGATCAATCAGAGGTTTTGTATAGCTATGAAACTGTCATCAAGTTGGTCATAGGATAATTTAGGAGAGGAAATGCCAGGAATGACATAAAATGCACTTAAATACCATTTTAATTTGTCATAGGAACATGGTTCTGAAGTGCCTCTCCTGATCATCCTTATTTTCTGTATTTTAGTTTGCACATCAGAGCAGCCCTGGTGTGCACAAAGTGGATTTACCAAAGCAAACTGAACGGATGAAAGTAAATCTAGAGATGGACCCCAGAGACACACCAGATGCACTGTAACCACTAATGCATGCTTGTCCATGAGAGCAGATTGAAGTCAGTCCAAAATATCCCCTCAGAATAATACATAATGTGGATGTCAGGTGCTCAGCACCATCTGTTTTGCTCTGCAAATCTTCTGTAACAGGTGAAGCAAATTCCTAATGTAAGCACAAACTCTGTGTGTATTAGGCCAGGAGAAAGGACAATTTAGTGATGTTCCCCTCCAGCTCACTCCGTGAACTGGAGGGCAAAAGAGTCTTTTCATTCTGTTTGTACCAAGTTGCTGCAGTAAAACTAGTGAAAATTACATTTCATTATCTCCCACCATTACTACTGAATTCTTGCAAAATATCTGAAAAATAGATTGACTTTACTTTGGCACTTGATGTAGGTTTAAAGATGACTTCTGATTTGCAGGTTGCATATCAGTATTCAGAATACTCAGGTGTCCTATGTGTTTTCAGCCTTCATAGAAGACAGTTTTGAAGATCTTTTTTCTTATTATCAAGCAACTTACAATAGTCTTGTGAAGTATGGTATTGGGGATTGAGGTCTAAAAATGTACTTAGCATCATACTAATGGCTAAAAAATGTCTAAAAAATAATCTAGAAAAAATGCCCTAAAAAGACCCATATGCTGTCTATGGCAGTGGTTGGTATCTAATGCATAGAAGAAATGGAAGAAAAGGACAGAAAAATATCACTGTTCTTGTGAATTCAGTTTTTGATTTGGGATTTCTTGATCAAACAGTGATGTTTATGTTTAATAGTCCTTTATTATTTTCATCCATTAGTATGTCAGGTATCATCTTGAACTCAACTGTTTGCAATGTCCTTGAGCAGTGAGTTGCACAGCTCACTGTGCTGAAAGACTCATAGTAGTCTAACAGTAGTAATGGTAATCTAGCTCTGTATTGAAAATTATGTATAAAATGCTCAGGTAAAATTCTGAGATATTCATTGCATTTATATCTTTTGTTTGACTGAAGAATCTTTTTGTCATAATATTTTATTAAATAAAATAGTTGGATCCTGCATCCATGTGGCTCAGCCACTGATCAATAGATTACTGCAGCTATGTAATGTGTGTTTCTGGGAAAAAAAGGGAAACAAGTATGATGTGTTTTGCTTTTAAAAGCATGAAGAAAAAAATCAACTTGGAGAACTGTTCTTTTTGTCATGCTGATTTATTAATCTGATTATTATGGGGTTTGGTTACACTCATTTAGATTAATAATATTCTAGTTGCAATTATTAGTTCATAGTTATTGGTTCTTCCAAGGACAAAACTCTGTATGTCTCACACACATATGGTTCAAGTATTGTTTTCTCAATTTTAAAAATCAATTCCTCTCAAATCGTGTTGAAATGTTTTCAATTTTTATTGGCTCGTTTCCCACAGCTGTAGGTTCTTCAGGAAGCAAGTGCCTCCATTTTTCCCTACAAACCCCTATGCTTTCATACCCTGATTATTGAAATCTAATTAATTTTAATGCTGAATCATCCCCTGCAGCAAAACTCTTTACTTGTCTCATACATGGTTTCCAATGTAAATAGTTGAGTAAGGAAAATAGATAAAATCTTGTTATTCTTGCTCCTACATGTTGCAGAGTAGTGTTAACGTTATGAAATGATTCATCTACCTGTTCATTATGTGAAAATGTGTCACCAAGGGCAGAGGCAAACCCAGAGGAGCAGATTCTACTGCAGTGCCAGCTCTGGATTTGTGGGAAGCTGTGCAATGCAGAGCAGGAATAGTGGTGTTTCTCCACGAGGACATGCTGCCCATATGACTGGTTGCTGTCTCTTAATAATTTTCAGTGTCAGATTTTCATCTCTGTTGGGAATTGTCTTGGGTTTTCACAGACATCTGAGTGAAGTATGTGTTGATGCTTGTCTTTGTAGTGCCTGTGCCACATGATGTATTCAGATCTGTCCTGTGAAGGGAATGCTTTTATCCATGCAAGTCTTGGACACTGGGATGCTGCATTATCTATTACTGAATTAAAACCATAGAAGAAAACTTTACTCTTCTCATGAACAATTAATGAGATTACTAGGACTTCCTTATTACTAGAGTCATAGCTGTAGATTTACCAAGGGTGGGGGCATTTTTCCTCAATGTAAAGCCACTCACTATTAAAAAATGTGCTGCGCCCTCTTTGTTAAATAGATCGCATGAAACATATCCAGTCATTTAAGGAAAATGGAGTTGTTCATCAAACTTCAAAGACTAATAAGGAATTTCTCACAATGAAGGGTATTGTGCATTGAGACCACAAGAAAAGTGAGATCTCCATCTCTAGAAATGGGATAAGTTATCAGACTTAGTCAAGGGTAGCTACAAGAGGCTGTAGAGAATATCCATACTATCTGCATTTCATTCCTCAGCCTAAGTATAGCTGTATGAAAAGTGACATAGACATGCAACAGGAGAATGCATTTAAGAGTTTTTGCTTAATGAGTCAGAGTTCCTAAGTTAAGCATCTCATATCACTTGCTGTTTACTGTGAACAGTGTTAATGCAGATGAAGTTTTAAATTGTCCTTTCCAAACTTAATAAGACTATGGTTTTAGAAGTGCCATGATGTGGCAAAAGTGAGGCCATTAAATGAAGCATCTTAAGAAAAAAAGTTAATTCCACTTATACTTTGGGGACATTTTTAAAAGAGGAAATATATTTTTGAAATTGAATTGGCAACGGAATACAGTGAATACAGCTGACGGGGGTTAAAATAGCAACAAAGTCAATTAGATCTATAATTTTATTGGATACAGAAAAAAAGTCAGATCCAGTTTACTTCATCTTTATAAAATGTACACGTTTTGGAAGAGAAGCCATGCAGCCATGCATACAGGGCTGGGACAGAGCTGGGTTACCAGTGAGGAGAGCGAGCTGTTGGCAGAACCTATGCGGATCAGGGTGGTTCTCGAGAGTCATTTTTGTGGTAGACTGGTGGAATCACAGAACCAAATGTTCAATTATAAGGCCAAAACGAAGTGATCTGGAGGTTGTCTCTGCAGCAGGGCAGGGTGTCTCACATCGCTAGTCCCCAATCACACCAGCAAAGCAGATTGTTCTAGGAAGCAGGGGGGGCTGTAGCTGTCATGGCATGTGCTGCTACTGAACCAGCTTTTCACCACAGCTGTGAGCCTGTGGTTTTAGGCAGGAAATGAAAGCATTGTCCTTGGTCTCTTCCAGGTCATGCAATTAAGTCTTTAATGTGCCCTTCCCAACCTGTGTCATTCTTACCTCTATCTCAAGTTGTGTCTTCACCTTTGATGTAGCTGCCACATTACATCCCAAAAGCTTCTGTGTATCAGTGCAAAATTAAATGGAAGGCAATTAAAAAGTAACCCTATTGTTCTAGCCATTAATTTCTGGTAGAAAATAATGTAAGATAAAGTGTAAGGAATCACCTTTAAAGGTATCTGTGGTGAGGGTGCAGTACTCTGGTCAAATTCATATGCTCAGGCACGATTTCTTTTGCATCTGAAGCACTCAATACTTAAGAACACAAAGGTGCGTAATCTCCACCTTTGCTGTGCATTGCACAAATTCTCTGGTGCCAGACAGTAAAAGGTCATTGCCCAGTGATATTAAGAGGGTGTAAATCGGAGAAGAATAGGATCTACATTTATGGAAGGAATAATTTAGGTCAGGAAGATTTGCTAGATAAGATCCTAAAACTTCCCCATTCGAAGATAGACATGGGAGAGTCTGGAAGCTGGTCAGTATCTCGGAAGTTTCTAATGCAAATATTTGTTTGAAGATAGTGACATAAGTAGACTCATAAACTCATTAAAGTGCAGGTTTTCTTGTGATCATGGTGCTCCCCGGAACTAAAAGGAAGTGATGTTTTATTTTTCTGTTGCTAGCTCTTGGACATTTCTGTCAAGTGGACCATCCAGGATGACTCTCCCCCCAAGTATCTCCACTACGACCCGGGGACATCTCGGCAGCTGCTGTGTGACCAGTGTCCCCCCGGCAGCTACGTGAAGCGGCACTGCAGCGCCAGCAGCCCGACGCAGTGCGCTCCGTGCCCGGCTCAGTACTACGCCGACGAGTGGAACAGCAACGAGGAGTGCCAGTACTGCAGCACCGTCTGCAAGGAGCTGCAGTTCGTCCGGCAGGAGTGCTCCAGCACACAGAACCGCGTCTGCGAGTGCGTCCCGGGCAGGTACCTGGAGCTCGAGTTCTGCTTGAGGCACACGGAGTGTCCGCCCGGCTTCGGTGTTGCCCAGGCAGGTGGGTCGCGCTCCTCCCTCCATACGACAGGCGTAATCAGAGCTCCGCCGCACGTCCACGACTCGTGGCAATTACAAGATTAGGAAAGAGGCTTGTCCAGATGAAATTGCAGGACAGTAAATTGTAAAGCCAATTGAACCTGTTCTAATCTTCATCTTTTGGATTCTAGCCAAAGGAAGGTTTCTCAGTGGAATACTCTGCTCCTGCTGTAATATATAACTTAATGGCAGTAGCAAATGTAGCAAATTGCAGTCTAATGAGAAACATGATGGATTGCCTCTTTTAAAGGAACATTATCTGGAATGTAGTATTTGTGCGTGTGATAAATAATAATGTTTTTCATTTTGAAATCTGCTGCTTCAAATAACTGTATATCTTGACAAACACCAGGAGCACTATATGGTTCACACCAAGTATATAATTATAACAACATTAATATAGCTCTAGCATCACTGCAATATGTGGAAATAATTAATTTTCAGCATCCTAAGTGGAATTCTTAGGAAAACTGTTACTATTATCAAGCAAACAACCATTTCTTTGTCAAGCAGGCTGGCATAGTGCTGAAAGTCTGGTGGCAATATAGTGCAAAGCAGCACTTTTCAGTGGAGTGTATTCTTGATTTAAGACAACATAAATTGTTAAACTAATAATTCATTCTTCCCTCAAAACAAAATCCATCATTTATTATTTGGCAAATGCCATGGCCCAGTATAGCTCCAGCATTTAACACAGCCTGAAAGGATTGTAAACTGTCGTGGTGCCAGGGCTTGATAACTGCATGGAGAAGAGCACTGAGGAAGGGAATGCAGAAAATCAAAGTGTCTCAGACACCTGCAGGCAATCAGACTACAGAATGATTTCCCTAGGAATGACCTACCTGCAGTGAGAAACACTAGGGCTGGCCTGTACATTTTAGAGCTGATCAGAGTGCCAGACTGGGAGTCATTTTCTGGGTTATGAACCCTCACTGGAGAGCAACTTTGACGTAAGGAGAAATATCGCTGCTGTAGCTGCTCTCTAGTCCTTGAGTAATTGGTTGATGACGCTTTACTCTGATGCCCTTCTGCTGTTAAGCATTTCCACTGGCAGCTACCACATTTCCATATTGTAAACCTTCATTAACCTAAACCATTATACCCAGGGGCTTGGGTTAATGAGGTTCCACTGCATCTCGGCAGCAAATCAAAAGGGGCCAGTAACAAAGTCCTCAGAAGGACTTTGGGAGGTGAACAAAGTATAAATTGTCTGAGCAGCCAGCCTGCTGCATCCCTATGAGCATGGTGAAACATGGCAGACAGAAAAATTTCAATAATTCGGTCCAGAATGAAGCAAACCTTTAAAGAAGACAAAAAGTTGGATTTTGTAATATCTTGAAAAGTTGGTTTCCAGAAAACCATCAGATTGCAGCAGCTAAACCCAAGCAGACCTCAAAAAAGAATGACAACATTGTAAAAATAATTGCATCCCCCTGTGTCAATAGTCAGTTTTTGAGGCAACAAAGAATTTAATAAGCATGTACTGCACTGTGTTACTGCTTTTTGCCATATGATAGCCTTGAACTTTGTAATGATGCAAATTCAGGTGAAATGAGACCTAAGAGCAGAAAAATATGTTTCCACTCCCACACAGGAAGATGGTGAGGTCCAGTGCCTCATTTAAGGCTTAAAGCATTAGGAATCAGTTTCCCCAGTGCCCGTTGCTCATGATCACCCTGGGATATCACCTTGCTTTTGTAATCCCTTTTTGTGAGTGCAGATTAGGCTTTGTTCCTTTCTGCCACGGCTGGCCCTGCAGGAGGCAGGGTTTATAGCAGCACTGTACTGAGAAAGCAGCACTGTACTGGGAAAGCAGCACTGCTGCGAGGCTGCTCTGGCTCTCGCTGGCGGCTGCCGTTTCCCTGGGAAGAATGGGGGATTCCAGGAGAGCTGGAGGGAGTGGCAGAAGGACAGACAGCGGCAATTTGCAACTCGAACAAGAGAGGAGAAATAAAGAGTGAAGAAGCTGGCAGAGCTGGAGGGTGATTCCATGCTCAGTCCTGAGAACACTGATGGATTACCTGGTAGATTCCTCCCTTGTGCTGCAAAGATTATGCAGCAAGCTCTGAGCAGAACGATGCACCATTTGCAGAAACACTCCTTTCTTCCACTTCCTTGCTGCCAGGACACAACAGCACCTGTCTGTAGCATGGAAAGTTGCTAAAATGCAGCTGTGTCAGGACAGCTGATTGCTGCCTGTGAAGTGCAGGTGCTGGCTGGAGCTTTGTCCAGCCCAGAGCTGCAGGCAGTGCCCAAGAGCAATGCTGTGGCTGAAGAAACACAGGATTTGGGATGGCATATGTTGGCTCATACAGGGTCTCTAGCAACTATAATCTCCTTTGTTTTCACTGGTTGTCTGATGAAGTGCTAGGTCAGGTCGTATGCAAGAACGATTCTTGATTTCACAGCTGATTGAGAACTTGGGATGCATACTCTTTTTCTCTAAGGATTTCCCGAAATAAATAAAAACTTATTTAAAAACTAACATTAAAATAAGTATCCATATGTAAATACTTTAAAAATGCACTAGATGGAGGTATTTTCTTATTCAAATATAGTTTCTAGTTTTTTCAAATAAATTTTAAGCATGTGCTTAAGTTCATGTTCAATATTGCAGTATTAGATACCAGACTTCAGGCACTTGTTAAATGTTGGATGAATAAGGATGAATTAGGAGTGAATATACAGCAGTTATTGAAGCTGTTACTTGCCTGCCACTGGTGGTTAGACTGCATAGTTTCAAATTTCATGGATTCATTTTCTTACTTTTTGTAAATGTGCTAGAACCATATGTTGTCATTCTGTTGTTGTATCATATATTTAGTTCTGAAGTAAAACTATGCATTATAAATCAACAAGCAAAACATGTTTGTCTATTAAATTTTTTTTGTATATTGGAAACTGCTTTCTTTGCTTTTAGTAACACTTTATTCAAGCCCTGAAAAGAATTTCAAAATTGTTGTCTTTAGTTTATATTTAAGTGGATTGTATTTTTATCTAGAACTGTAGTAACCCATTCAAGTAAGGTTTTGGGCAATTATTGCAGAGTGAAATAAAGAACACTTTTTTTTGCCATTTGATTACAGAATATTTGTATAGTTGAAGGATGAAGATCAGACATAGTGTAATGTCTGAATAGACTCAAATAATCGAGGTTTTAAATATATTACTTTACTGATCTAATCAGTAATCACTGATTTTAAACTTGGTAGCAAGCATAGGGTACTATTTACTGTATTACATCAGCAGGAACATCCTTCTCCTAAGGCATCTTATGTCTCTTTTTTTTCTAAGTGATTCTTTAATAGATCACAGATGCAAAAAGCAGAAGCATGACAGTTTAGAGAAGAATGTTTTCCTTGCTTTCTGTATTCTTTTTAATTTTTTTTTCCACAGTTGAGATTATATGTAATTGGATGCATTGTTTTCCTGTTTCCACAGGTACCCCTGAGAGTGACACTGTATGCGAGAGATGTCCAGAGGGATTTTTCTCAAATGAAACCTCCTCCAAGGCAGCCTGTCTTAAGCACACAAACTGTAGTGCCCTGGGTTTCAAAATAGCTTTGAAAGGAAATGAGGTTCATGACAACATCTGTCAGGAAGGTACAGATATGACACCTCAAAAATGTGGAATAGGTGTGTATCACATTATGGAAGAGTTCTCTGAAAACATACCTTTAGTTATCATTAAAATTAATTTACCAAAATCCAGGATACAAATATCTAGCTTGTTAACTCTCTGCCTGCTATGTTGATGGCCATAGTAGAACTTTAATTATTGTGGCTCAGACCAAAAATAACACAAACACAAAGAGAAACAGCACTATGAAGACAACTTCTTAGTGTGTTTTTTAAACACTTTTTCTTATCATTCTTGCTGCTTGGTTGGTTTCTGTTTGTTTTTTTCTGAGACAGGCAAGGTAAGAGGTCAGAACAATTGAAATATTCTCTTTCTCATTTCAGATGTAACTCTGTGTGAGGAGGCTATGTTCAGGTTTGCTGTTCCTACTCATCTTACACCTAACTGGCTGAACATACTAGCTGACAGCTTGCCTGGGACAAAGGTTAGCACAGAAAATATTGAAAGGATTAAACAAAGGCACAGCCCTCAAGAGCAGACCTTCCAGCTTTTGAAACTATGGAAGCAGCAAAACAAAGAACAGGATATGGTCAAGAAGATTATCCAAGGTATCTTATTGTGATAGCATGTGCATTACAAATAACCTTCTGAATGGCATTTTAAAAATTGCTTGGATCAGAGACCCCCTGGGGATGTGTTGTGCTTGGAGAAGGGCCTGCAGGCTTTCACTGAGATTCATTGATGGAGTAAACATAGAGAAGTCCAGGGGAAGCAAGAACAGAATTCCACTTCTCCAGATCAGTCAAGGACTGAATTCTTCCCTGACTTGTAGCCCACTTTGGAGCGTGTGTTGTGCTGTGAGCAAGGTCCCCTTTTGAGACTGCACAACATACAAAGAATTTTGATCAAGTGAAGAGCGTTTGTAATATCTGAGCAACCAAGGTTAGAGGGAGCTGGTTCCCTGCAGCTGAGAGTGCAGTTTGTCTTCTGTAAAGTAGATAAAGTCCAATATTTTGGACTGGGACATTTATCCGCAGGGTGGGAGCATATGGGAGTGAGGAATACATCGACAGGCTTTCCCTTCTTTTTCCCTTCTGGTACCTCTTTGTCATGCTGATTCATTGCTTTGTTTGTGCTGTCTACAAAGACATGTTTCAAAGATGAAATAGTGCTGCAGTATTAATATCAAGGTTTTTTACCACAGTCAGGCCAACTCTTTTCATCTAAGCCACCATCTAAAACCACATTTAAATGACATTTTGTCCACTCAGAATAGATTTGAAAAATGCTGCAGAATTTTATACCCCTCTGCTATTTAGTATGTATGCTTTTGTCAGTCTGTGAAGTGTCTAGAGTAAATCAAAATTCAAAATTACTATTTTAACAAAGCTTGCCTAGGCATTTATGAAGAGAACAAGCTAAATTTTCATTCACTGGAACCAAATACTGGAAGTCCTATCAGATACACACAACATTTTACAGGATAGATGGGCCCAAAAAAGCAAAGATAAGAGAATTATTTGAAGCAAAGGAATTTGGAAAGCAAATTGGAATTTTGGAAGGTTTTTTTCAGGCTGCAGTAAAGTTGTAATGTTCTGTACTTTATTCTCTTTTTGCTTTCTGTAGATATCGATCTTTGTGAAAGCAGTGTCTTAAAGCATGTTGGCCACCTGAACCTCACCTTTGAACATCTCAACGTGCTGATGGCAAGCTTACCAGGAAAGAAAGTGGGAAAAGAAGATGTTGAGCGCACAATGAAACTATGTCAACCCACAGAGCAAGTTCTGAAGCTTCTCAATCTGTGGAGAATAAAGAATGGTGACCAAGACACCATTAAGGGTTTAATGTATGGACTGAAGCACTTGAAAATGTACCACTTTCCAAAACGAGCCATCCAGAGCCTGAAGAAGGTGATTAAGTTTCTTCACAGATTTACAATGTATAGATTATACCAGAAACTCTTTTTAGAAATGGTAGGGAACCAACTGAAATCTGTGAAAGTAAGATGTGTCTAACTCAAGATACGTTTCTTTCTCCACTGACTATTTTTCCCTAATTACTGCTAGCAGTAATTAAACTGGAACATTATTTCACCACATTTTGATTTACTATTTATAGAAATGCCTGACTGGAATAGTTCTAAGTCTCCTGCCGTGGTTTTAAAGGTGTTTTTTGCTGGTTTTTTTTTTTTTTCTTTTGTTTTGTTTTTGTTTTTTCCTTTAATAAAAATCACTTTTGTAAAAGCTATTAACCCAATGGTAACACTAAGAGCCTGATTCTGCATTTTTGCACATTCAGAGTCGAAAAGTCCCACTATAGTCACTAGAGGAGAAAGGAATGCCAGACCAGGCTCTACTCCAGTATTTGCTATTTATATTCTTCAAGGAATAAACCTTTTTGTTGTACATATTTATTAAATTAAATGGAAATTGTTTGAGACTGAATTTTAGGAAGAGAATTGGAAAGCACACTGTATATTTTCTAGTTAAACAAAAATGATTCCATATATTTTTCTGGCAAAATTTTGTAGCATGCCCTAAGAGTTATTAATTTCTTTACATTTTGTATTTAAAAAATGTATTATTGCTTAGTATTATTTGTATAAGTTGTGGTATCTTTTGGTAAGGATGTTTTAATTTATCCAATGAGTTTAACTCAAATATGGTGAAAATATAGCTCAAGTGACCTGAATATTTATATATTCTGTGAAGAAGTGAATGTACCATATTTAAGAAGCTGGATTTTTATATAGAATTTCATAATCTTATTTTATAAAGCAATTAAATTTTTCAGTTTACTTTTTGACTGGTGTTTTACTCTTGACTCTAAAGCAGGAACTAATTACAAAGACAGACTGGATTTTTGCACTTTATCTTGGGCTTGGGTCTCTGCTACTCCCTGTCTGGTCTAGTAGTTAATATGTGAACCAAGTAAATATCGATTAGCACTGGATTTTCATGGTCACTGCAAAGGTGGAGAAGAAGCTAAAAAAGTTGTAATGGTTCCAGCCTAAGAGGCCCAGGTGGTTCTGATACGACCAACTACAACTCCATAGACACATTTGGCCCAGCACCACTCTTGGCCTGGTGATGTTCTTGGAGAGCTCACAGCCTTTGCCCTAACCACAGCTTATAATTTAATGGAGGAAAGACGATGCATGGGCCTGACAGGCTTGGAAAGCCTCACATATTGCCACTGTGTTTAAAAGAAGGGAGCACGGAGAGGTCATATAAAAAATAGTTATTTACATTTCCCTCAGCTGCAGAATGAGGCACCTACAAAGCCCTGAGCCCCATAAAAACAGAACAGGGGGTGGATGCACAGTGTCATTATCAAAAGCTCACAATTTTAAGGACCAGTGGTCATTCACAATGCAAGCCAAAGGCTTTGGTGGCTTCAGAGAAAGACTATACTCCTGGGGTTTTTTCTTTAAACCATGTGAACAGAGCTTGAATATTCAACATATTGTTTTCCATTGTGTCAGTTAAGAAAATCCGTAAGCTTTTTTAGCCTTGTATGACAAATATTCTCCTATTCTTCTTAAGCAAAGCACAAGAAAGAGATTTCTGGTTGATAAGATAGGTGCTCATCAGAATTGCTCTCCATATAGCAAATACAAATGGGACATACTGATTTAAAATACTTGGGATTCATTTTTCACTGAATTCTCACATCACTTTTTTATCAAAAGGAATAAACTCCCTTTTAAATTTCAGATGCTATTAGCATCTCATTTATTGATGTAGCTGAGAAATGGTGCTGAACATGAAAAAAAATCCTAGTTTTGTGTTGATTCATTTGGGATAATTTGCATACTTCTACAACAGAAATTGGTTTTACCTGTAATTAAAAGATTATAACAACAGACTCAAATTTGCAAAATAGATACCAGATGTTTCCATGAGTCTGACAGGTGTGGAGGTTTGGGGTGTTCTAGTGAGAATAGGTGTTAAAGTGAGAATAATGATCTTACTGGCAACAAAATGAAAATTACACACATCTTGTAAACAATATCGTCTTAATCCTTTCTCCATATACAACAATTTTGTAATTGATAGTATAGTTATAGTATCAAGTAGCACTATAATTTAAAAATTTTTCACAGTGATAGAGCCCTCTAGAGGAAAGCACAATTGCTTCTTAGTGCATGGATTTTAATTTATACATTTATACTTTCATTGTTCAAGTGGACAAATGTAACTCTTATTGTAAACAATGCAGTGTTTGTGGTCCTTCAGGAATGACAATAGTGAAGAAGTGCTTGGAGCCAGAGCTACAGATTTAAGTTGTAACTACCATGTAAACATGTTATGCTTCACCACAGTAGAGTATGGCCTGGACTGGATCTCCTGGGAAAATTGAGCATTGAACTATAACCTGTGCCTTTCAAAAAAAGATTTTTCCCCCCTAAATTCAAGGTTACATGTGCTTAATGAATTATACCTCTTAAAGCTGATTCAGTTAATCAGTTGCCCATGCTCAGGTAGACCCTTCTCAGCCAGTTTGTGCCTCATTTGTCAATTCAGCTTCACTCAGCTGGAATGACTCGAACACATCCTGGGCAGGTGACATTTAAACTATATTCCCTTCCCCGGCCCAAAATAGCCAAGACAAACAAAAGCAAGACCCAGGATAATGAGGGAGAGGGTGAGGCAAACAGAAAGTGGGAGGAATGCTTGGAAAAATTGTGGGTTTGGGGGTGGTAGCTTGTTTTATAAGGAAGGCTGCAGGAGGAAGAAGGTGCGCAATGGGCAGCAGGTAGGAGAGGGGTCCCTGTGTCCTGACTTGAGGAAATGCTGCTGTGGGGAGGAAAATGTGAGGTGTGAGGGGACAAACAACCAGAGCTGGGCCTTGGAGGTGACCTGAAGAAGGATTTTGTGCTCAGGGTGCCCTGACCTGCCAGAGTGACAATCCCTGCTCTCCTCCCAGCCTGGCTGCAGACCAGACTCAGGAAGCAAATGTTTTGCCATCCTCTGGCAGAGGTGAGGCCAGCCTTGCCTTGGGGTGGAAAGGAGTAGAGGAACAGAGAAGCAAGAGGAGTGTGCTGCCTCTGCTGCCCAGGAAGGGGCAGGGATTATCCTGTCCTGTCAGCTTCCCCTTCACTGAAAGAAAGGAAAAGCAGTTTTGGGAAGGTTTGAGGGAGACAGTGAGATGGGCTTTAAGGGAGGCTCTTTGGCTGTTGTCTGCCCAGCTCTGCTCTAGAAGCATCCTCTCCTGAGCTATCAAAAAATACCATGGGTTTAAAGCACAGCCCTGTGATTCCAAAATCTTTTACAACCCTGCTTTTTAATTTAGTTTTTTTATATGCAGCTGTCCTCCATCAAGGCAGTCTCTTGAGTCCCAGAAAATGCTTTGGAGTATGGGGGAAATTAATGAAGAAACTAGAACACTAAGCTCTGTAATAATATTTTTTTATGCTGTGCACATCAGCAAGCACAATAGACCCTGACCTGGTCCCTGGCCATAGCCCAGGAATGTTCTCAGAGTAAAAATCAATAGTATAATTTGCTATAGACTGAATGTTTTAAAAACAGAGCCACCTGCTATTAGATAGCTTTTAAAAAGTGTAGAGAACTGAATAATGACGTTTCAAAGTGATGGTTGGGAATGTGCATAAAACTGAAATTGAGCAGGACACACAGACTCACACACACCTTACACCAGAGACACAGCTTATCCTGGGGTGGGGATTGCAACTCAGCCAAGCTCTTCAGCACCCTCAGACACCCACCCTGCCTGTCCTGATATGGGTCAGCATTGCCACATCCAAGGCAGAGGTGTCTGATTTGCTCATGAATCACCTTCAAAGTTCCCAAATTTTCATCCTTAAAATAATTCAAAACCATGGCTCAGAAATAAGCAAATATTTAGAGAATAAGGTACCCATAATTTCTGCAGACTATCGGAAACTATTCAATTTTGGACAAATGTCAAATATGGGAAAGGCCCACCCTTCAAAATATTTCTTTGTTGAAATAACATGGAGAAATAAATTTTGGACAAAAATACCTGAAAAAGAAAGAGTTTTGCATTTTTTCTTTCTTTACCTTAATTAGTTGAAGCAATATTGGCAATAAGCTCAGTAGTGAGGAGATAAAAAATATATATAAAAAGCTCAGGCTGTGGTGGACTTCAAGGACAAATCTATGGGAAAAGACATAAGAATGGATACAGAATTGCAATTAGTTGAATAATTCTATTTTTATATTAGACTTTTGAACTGAACAAAGCTTGAGATGAAGTAAAGCAGATGAACACAATATGAACATAGTTTATCCCACTCATCATCCTCTTCATCCCTTGTATTTATGGCAAGTTTGCGTAGGATTCCTCTGTTTGTCTTTTTGCATTTAAAAAAAGTTCTTTCATTCTACCAGGCTATTTTTTTAAAATCATCCTGACCTTTAGTACCTAGGAGGTTATTTAAAAGGAACCACATGATGAAAGACTGTGGCTTTGGCAATATTTCTTATATGAAGAAGACAGGGTGTGGTTCAATAATGGTGAAGACAGAACTTTCTGGAGAATGTTTTTCTCCTTTAATTCTTTATCTAAGAAGGGAAGTCTTCATTCACTTTTAAATAAATAAATAAGCTTTCTGGCAAGTAGGATATATATCATTCTGGATATGCAGAACTTTGTCAGCAGACAAAACACAATTTCTGTCTATTGACAGTATCAGTGGTTTGGTATTTGGGCTGTGCTACAGTTCTGCCTATGGCCCTTTAGATGAGTGAAACGACACATCCTAAAGGATGATTAATCCCATTTAATACAACGGGATTGTTATGGGAAATTCAGTGCCAGTAAGAGATAGATCAGGTCTTTGCATTCTTTGAAGGGGAGAGACTGAGACATTAAACACCAAAGTGCTTAAACACCAGAAGTTTTGCGGAAGACTCTTTCTCCTGGCCACAGTTAGGGAAGACTAACACAGGCTCGCATTTTTGGGAAGGGTGTCCACACTTGGGAGATGTGTCAATGCTCAAAGTAGGGTGTGTTTTTGGGATTGCAGCAAAACAAACGGAGAGTAGCTGGCAGGCTGGTGGAGCCGTTGGGAAACTGGGCTATTCCCGTCCCTGGAGCTGGAGAGAAGCAGCTCGGTTTGACACCGCGTGGGTTGGGACCCAACACAGGGATACAAGGAATGGGTAGTTACTGTTGTTGAGAAGTGTTTTTGAAAGTCTGAGAAGACTGACATGTTGAAACCTCAAGAAGACAGAGGAATGACGCAGAAAAATTTTGCACTTGGTGCCTCAAAACCAGACTTTCTTGAAACAATCACAAAGGCCAAGTACTCAGAAAAGAAGGGATTTCTTTGGCAGTTATTGACAAAGCCCCCACAGCAGTATTGGGGAGGTGATGTGTTGAGAGAGGATGCTCACAGGCAAGCACTTCAATGCCCAGCTGTAGAAGTGAGGACTCACTGATGCTCCCAGGCTCTCCCTATACCCTCCATGGACTTGACAATTTAAATGCAGCATAAGGGAGTTCAGTCCCACCAAGGAAGTTGCTGCAGGGTCTGTGTGCTAAAATTGGATCCCTCCCTTCCCACCCCATCACTGTCTTATTGAAACATGGTCTTACAGCCCAGCTCTCCCTTGGCATGCAATCCAGCCAAGTGATTCCTTTGGGTGCAGGCAATTGCTTCACTTTCCTGGAGCTGCTGGTGTCCACCTCTCCTTGTCCAACAGCACACACAGAAGGGAGGTGGCAACGGGAGTGAACTTCCTCCCCAGCCTCAGGGGATCCTACCCATCACTGCTGGGAAGGGGCCCTGACAGCCTGAAGACAGGGCAGGACACACCAGCCTCCAGCTGCATTCTGGAATGGAGCCACACCAGTGGCTGAGTGTGTATTAAACAGTCATAGAAAAATTGGCAGGCAGGAACTGCATTTGCATTAAACAGGCATAGAAAAAACATGCCTGCTTAGACAAAAAGTGATATCCAGAAGCCACAACCAGGGAAGTATCAAAACTCCTTTTTACAGCTCTATGAACTCAAACTCTGAGTTAACTATTGTTAATTTAGTGCTCTCTTCAGTTAAACTGATTATAGAGTATTTCTACATGCACAAAGAAATGAATTTCAAAAGTATTGGGTGAAACACACAGGTCTGTCTGTTCATGTCCCATCTTCCTCACTCCCTTAAAACCATTCTAATCACACAATAATCCTATTACAGCTCTTTCTGCTTTCATGCTGCTCACAATTCGTTGATGCAATAACTTCCCCTGCTCTGGCAGAGAGGAAGGTTCTGTTCTTACATTTCATTTTGCTCCTCTCCCATTCAGCCACGCTGTCATCCTCATGTCACCATGAAAGTCTGCAAGGTACATAGAGAGGCTGCAAGGAGAAGCAATTAACCACAGAGCCACTGCACTCTAAATAAAGAACGCTACAAAAAATATTTTGTTACTGCAAAGGCTCCATCAGCAGTGATCAGGATGGCAGAGCACTGTGCTAAGCTGTGTTTACAAGCTGCTTTGGAAGAGCAGAAATTGCACCTATTCCGACAGAAATGTCCCTGCTCCTTCTCATATGATGATAAGAGGGTGGTTATTGCCACATCCCACAGTGTGATCCTGAAGGGTATGGGACAAACTCAAACACCCAAAGAACACAGAGCAAAAGGACTCTGGCAAACAAAAAGCCTGGATTATATGTAGAGTAATGACTAGGAAAACCCTTATGCTAGGAAAATACAGCCCTGTGAAGAATCATCATTGCTCCCACAGTGCAGGTATTATAAGACACATGCTCCAGTTTTGCTGAAGCAACAATAAATCTGAATAAAAAAAAAAGCATTGGTCCTGTTGCCTGGTTAGCCTTGCTTAAGGTTAAAATACCTACAAGCCCATTCAGTACAGTAAGTATTTCATCAGCAGTTTCCTGGGTTTGCTCTCATCCCCCAGAGATACCATTCCCACAGAAAAGGTTCTCCGTAGAAATAAAAATATATTTCCAGAGCTGGCTATTTATACATGAAATCAAAAGAATTACAATAATAAGAATTAAAAAACTACAGTTCTTTAATAGCCATTTCTGTTCTTTTTCTGTAGGAGAACACAGAGTTTCAAATTCAGCCCTGGAGATATTTTTCACTCTCTCTAGAGTAAGTTAATGTTCAATCCTGAGATGCCTGAAGGGAACTGCTTGCCAACACTGGAAGAAGGCTTGGAGTAATTTCCCCACCTCCTGGGCAGTTAACTACCTTCTTGGTAAGGGATCCTTTGGGAAGATAATGGGTCCTTGGCCCTCATCTACATAATGCTCAACGGTTGTTTTTAATGTTCCAAATGTAAGGTGTTTTCCAAAAAATTCCCATTGAGACATAACAAGCTGGCAGTGTTTCCCTGAAAAATCCCAAGTACTGAATCTTGTGGGAAAGGATGCTGACTCACTGGTATTGATGGCTCAATACTGATCTCTGATATGAAGAGTTAGGACAATTGCATTATTCAGTCAGGAAGAAAAAAGCAATAGAAATGAGAAAGCAAGAATGAAGAAAAACAGTTTTATGTTTCCTTATGAATGAAGTCATACAGTAAGAAGAGTGAGGTTAGACTCATTTGTTATACATGGCTTTAGCTGATCTGCATGAATTTGTTTTATTCAGGTTCACTGTGTTGTGCCTAGGGAATACAAATTCAGTGTTGAATTTTAAATTGTAGGACACTTAATTCTGCTTTTATTCCAAACCAATAAAAAAGTCTTCCTCTCCTTTCTCTCCACGGGACTCTGAACACGCCATAGTACTCCATTGTCTGAGTAAAACCTGAAATGGATGAGAAAACTTCTTTAAATGAACATTTTAGAACTGCCCTTTGTGGGAGGGCATCTGAATTTGATATGGTTTTATTTATGTGTGATTCATCACGGCTTTGGGAGCACAGCTTATTCTCAAAAGTAAAAGACAATCTTCAGGCCCATGTCAGGCATGAAAAGATGTGTCTTACTTTTTATATTTCTTTTTAAATTATGATTTAAGGTTTATGCCTGGAATTTTTCATGTCTAAGGCTTACTTGTTTCTGTGGGATTTGTAAATGTTTTAAAGGAAAGAGCTACTGAAAAATTAAATTGCCACAGGCAAGTAAAATAAAGCCAGTCTGCACCACTGCCAGTGCAGCTATTGCCAGCATTGCTACAGAAGGAAATATTTTCAGCTACAGTGTTCAGACAAAGAATTATAAGGAAAAAATACTATTTCAGTGTTTATTCAGAGTAAGAAAATCTCCTTGCTTCTGGAAAGATGGGCTGAGAAGCAATGGATCCAGCCTGGTTTGAGCGCAGCCGTAGCCTGCGGGATTACCGAGCGATAACCGCAGGCGCTGGAGTCAGCGCAGCATCCTGCCTCCCTGCCTGCTCAGCCCACAGCAGCGCTCAGCACCCACCAGAGAAATTCCTGTGGAAGCTCAGGTTTCAGATCTGCTGGCTTCTCACTTCTGCCTCCCAAGCAAACATTTGCTGGTTGTGCCAGAGGGGAATTTTGAGTCCACAGAGACAGACACCTGATTATCCAAAAGCTTTCTGGGTTATGCTAATGTGTCTGGTTTCAGTCTGCAAATTTTCTGCGAACCCTGGTTCAGTTCCTCTTTTCTTGTGAATTTCTCTGTGAACAGAAATTTCAGTGGATGCCTGACTCTGGCCTTGCTCAGACTGATGTTGCACAGCTCTGTATCTTGATTTGTAGTTTTTTTCACTTACTGACAACATCAGTGAATGACCAGGCTCTGCAGCGTACCCCAGATCAACCTTGTCTTCTTGCTGCTAGAGCTCCACCAGTAGAAAGGGGCCCCAGATAATATGAATGGACTCCCTAATTCCTGGAGATGCATTTCCAGCTAGAGGACAAATCAGGAGTTACCACTAAGGAGCAGCCTCTGGGAACTCCTGTTACCATAGCTTCCTTGCTTCTGGAAACAGCAGGAGCTCAAGGAAATGATTAGTGCCTGCTTGCTGCTTGTTGATGGCAAGAGCAGAGAAAAAAAGTAATCTCAGCCCAAGTCCATGGGTCACTTCACCAGCTCTCCCTGAGTCAACAGTTTGGTTTCCGTTTAAATGCTTGATTAAATATCAATATGCTAAAAGTGGAGAAGCAAAGTGTTTCATATTGTCTCTGTCAATTGCAGTGAACACCTCACATTTCACTGCTCACTTCAATGGCTTTGTGTTCAGAAAGATTTGCCACCAAGGTTTGTTTGAATATGGCCAGAGAGGGAGTTTTGGCTTGGATGGTCACTAAGTGCATCTGTCTGGCACTCTGCTCTGTTCCTCCCCACGGCCACAGAGCCACATCACTCACAGAGCCCACTGCAACCACAGGTGCAGAGCCCAGAGGGGTTCAAGAATTTCATCTGATGTGAAATTTCCCCTTCCCCTGCTACCAGGGGTTGAGGAAGCCCCAGCTGCAAAAGTCAGAGAGTTTAGATCATCCACACAGGAAAATTTGAAAGTACTCTTAAATTCAAAGCAAGGTTAAACTAAGCTTTTCCTTATTAAAAGACTGATTCATTTGAAGAGAAAAAGGTAATTCTGTCTCCCCCCCCACCAAGTCAAACAAAAGCAAATATACTATGTTTAACTTAAAGCTTTTTAAATTAAAACAAAAGAGAAAAAGCATAGATTCTTTTCATTATCCTGTTTCAATTTTCAAAGCATAAAAGAAATGAGCTGAGCTGACATAACATAGACGTCAACTCCACTGCAGTAATAAGTGGATGGTTACCATTCACACAAAAGCTGTATATAGCTGTAAAATTAGGGAGGAAAATTATTTAAACCTTCAGAAATAATTAAATTGTGCGTAAATTGTATGTGTTTATGGTTATACAATAAATGGTTAGATCTGTTTGCTTAGAAGGCAGGAGGACCAAAAAAAGTGTTGTCTTACACAGTGTAAATATACTGTGGATATATTTTCTTAGTTTAAATGGATGCAGAACAGGTTTCCTTTAGCAGGCACTGTCACATACAATTTGTGGGACATAGACAGAACTACTTAGTTGCTCTGTGCAAAAAGGACTAAAAGAACTGGCCTAAAACTGCCTATAATGAAGAAGGACTAGAGAAAATGGAGACTTGAGGTTATTCCTAGGTTTCTGACTCCAGCAAGTCTCTTCTGTCAGTTGGCTTCACCTTGTGCCTGAGAGGACTGTGAGGAACAAAATGAACTCATTTGGCTTAGATCAATTTTTATTTTAAGCCTTGATTTTGTTCCATTATGGTATATTCAATTTGTATAGGTCCCTTGTCCCTGGTACTTCCCTGTTTTTCTCTGCCTTGCAGGCTGCTCTTTGTGGGATACCTTGTACAGCCTCTTAATAAAGTCAGATTAGAGAATCAAACCCAGTAACCATCATATCCAAAACAAATAGGTCCCAAAGTTGCAAAGTAAGATGGATTTTGCCTGCACTCCTGCATCTTTTCATGAAAGAAGCCAAACTTTATGAAAGTTGGCAGAAGGTATTAAAGGAGCTTTTCTTACCAAGTGACAGCAAAAGCTGGGTGTTGATTACCTTCAAAACAGCTCAAATACACAAATACAGACATTCTTACATGGCTTTTTTTTTACCTGGGTTATCCATTACTTTTTATTTCAGACAAGATTCATGTTCAACAAACAGTAAAAGTGGTTTTATTTGCCATTGTGTAAGACTGTTTCTTTCTCAGAAGTGTAGCTGTTTTATATTACACAAATGAATAATTCTGGAAAGACCATGCATTAAGGAAGTCAGTTATTTAGCCCTTTCTGGAAGAAAGGCCCTTCATTTTTTAATAACTGCTGATGTTTCTGATTTAGCAGCCTATGTGCATTCACACAGCCCTGAATCAAAAAAGGCCTTTACACTTGTGGAGTGTAACTTGTCTTTCTTCCTTTGGCCCTGAAATAGATGGTAAGGAAGGATGTAGTGATGAAATGTTTCAGAAGAGCTGACACACTGAAGATATTTGAGCCCAGACCTATATCCTGGATCTGAGCCACCTTTCAAGTCTGGCACAACTGTGATTAGAGTCCAGGCTTTCAGCTCTGCCCCAGTGTCTATGACCAAGACCCTCCCATCTTTTTTTCTCCCAGCCATGCACTCCTCAGTGAGGTGGAAAGAATAACACCTGTTTCCAGTCCAAAGCCTTGCTGGCTTCATGGACATGGAGAAGCAGTCTGAAATGTGTCTTCTGCAGGCAGTTCATCCAATTGTCCATTCTGAACAGCAGTTCCGTGGCTAAATAATTTCTATTACAAAATGGCAGAAAGGAAAAAGAAGTCTGAGGGAAATGCAGGAGACTAGGACTGCAAAAAGAGTAGACAATAGAGTAGACAATAGTGAAGGAGTAAGGATAAAACAGGAGTCAGTATAATTAAAGAAGCAGTTTGTCATAGCTCTCACAAGGAACATCTCATGTGTGTTAGATACTCTCTTGGTCATAAAAAAGCTGTTCCAGAGGGGGCTGTTGGTGACCTGCATGCTTAGAGGCGAAGACCACAACTGCACCCAGAGAAGGCAAGGAGGTCAATGAAGAAAGCAGCAAATCTCACCTTCTTTCACCAAAAATATGCAGGCTGAATATGCATAGACTTTACATGTACTCATTTATAATATGACTCCTGGTTTTCTGAAGGTTTAGCATCCACTCAGGAAACTGGGAAAGCTGTCTATTGACCTACAGTGTGTCAAAAATCAGGAATCAAATTCCATTAATTGCTGAGGTTACTGAAATATTTCACAATGGCAAAATAACAGACAGACTGTCCCAATGGGAGATCTCTTATGAACATGAGGGGTTTTAGCCATGTTCCCCTATGAACATGAAAAAAAACCCAGACCAAACAACTCTTTTTTTACTGTAAGGATGACTGAACTCTGGAAGAGGTTACTCAGGGAGGTTAGGGAGTCTCCATCCTTGGAAATATTTGAAACATTTCTGAATGCAGTCCAGGACAACTGGCTCTAGGTGGCCCTGTTGAACAGGGGGTTTATACCAGTTGACCTCCAGAGGTCCTTTCTGTCCCCAATCCTCCTGTGATTCTGTGATTCTATGATCCTGTGATTCTGTGAATGCCACAGCTTGTCTTTGTGCTATGCTGGACCTCGGCCAGAAGGAGCAGAGGCCATACCTGGTGTAGGCCTATGTCACCAAGGTCCAGGTCACCTCACACCATCTCCAGAGGGGTTGTGGCACATGTTTCACGGTCACTGTCCTGCTGGGGAAGCAGCATTGCAACAAGGTGTGAAACACATCAAGACTCCATTTTCCTCTGCCTCTTTGGGACTGTTTTTCCTTCCCAGGAAAGCCACTTGCATCCACTTTAAAAGTCTGTGCTTGAGGAAAAATTCATCTGTTTATTCTAACAAAGAGGACCTGAAAATACATGGTGAGCATGGATGCTTAGGTCAGAAGTGCACCTGCCTCAGATGATAATTATTCTGTATTTTTAGCATCAGGGTGAGCAAATCTTTCTATTTTCTCCATTGAACATTAAAAAAAAATAAAAATCCTTCCTGTTACACACCCAATACTGACAAGGATTGTTATTCTGAAGGCGCTGTCCATTTTCTTAACACATGCACAAAAGTTGCTTTAAAGCATATGGATAAATACAGCCTGGCTTTATTTTAAGCTTTTCATTTTCTTTACTAATGTGACATTTCAGCTTGGTTGGAGCGATTGCTAAATTTTGCAGTCCCTAATTCTTCAGTTCAAATGCTGAAATTCTAATGTTGATCTAATATGTTCAGCTCATCATTCAGAAAGAGAGACCAGGTATATGCAGAATTGCACTATTGTTTATCTTGATTTTGCTATTAAATAATTCTCAGTTTTATAATCTACAAGAAAATCCCTCATTTACTTACATAAAACAAGCTAAAGTAAATGTCTTGAAACTTCTTTCATGTTTTCTTTTTCTGATTAAGTGGTGATAAAAATGAATTAAGAATTACATGATTTCTCACAAAAGCTTTTTTCCTGACAGTAGAAGCTTCCAGAGATTTAAGATGAAGGGATTCTACCTCATTAGACAGCTAAGTCTTGCCAATCTGTTTACATGGAGAACAAATGAAATACAAGAATTAAGATGGTTTCAGAGTTCAAGTGAAACAGCTCTGCAAGATGCTGCAGAAAGCAATGCAGCAGAGCTTCTGTTGAAATTTCTATTTATGAAGATACGATAAATCCATTTGCCTGACCCTGAATCTCAAGCTCTCCAGTCTGAGATTGGGTAGTAGGGACTTGTTCCACTTTACCAGCTGTACCAAGTGTGATCTTGACTGGACTGAGGCACTCTTTAATGGCTTTTTTTGCCAGTTTTTTGCTTGGCACAGGCAGACCAGGAGTCTGGAACTCTCTACTGCTCTGTCTACAGGTTTAGACATTGGAAGAGAGTTATCACTTCCCTCTTTCCCTCTGTGTACTGGCCTGTCCCCCATTTCTCATCAGCTCTCTTTATGAGTTGTGTTCAGTAACACTCCTAGATGGTTTTAAAAAACATGCTGGTTTAACATTTCTTTTAAAAAAAACAACAGATTCCCATCAGACATAATTTTGCAGTCTTATTAGTTATACAAATGTTGAATTCCCCTCATTATTGCTATTGACCTTGGCTTTACTTAAATCCTGTGGTTGTGCATTAGTTCTTCTGCATAATATAAGATCATTTGCCTTTGGTAAGATTTACACTGCAGTGCTTTAAAAATGACTAAGTATCTCCTTGTTATTGAAAGAAAGCAAATAAGGTGTCCTTTACCTGACTGTCCATTCTTATTTGTTTCCAATTTAAACAGTCCTGTGATTTTTTCCCCTTTTTTGTAGTGCTTTGCATAGCCTATGAAGATAATTTGCAGATTAGACCAGTGGAGTCAGGCAAGAGAGGAGGAAAATGGACAGGAGAAAGCAAAGTATGGAGGAGCTGAGTATAGGAGGGCTATGAATGTCCATTGAAACTCTTTCTCAGTATGTTCTTTTGACATAAAATTTGTTTCTGGGTGTCAATGCATGCATGTCCCTAATGTGAGTGGCAGGTAGCCTTTGGTGAGCGGGACAGGGAAGCAGAACAAAGAAAACATTGGAAAGAAAAACAAAAAAAGAGAAACATTGGAAAGAGAAAGAAAAAACTGGAGACAATTCAGAAAATTTTGAAAACAAAAAGGGGGATGAGAAAGATCTGTTGGCCTGTTTGATGCAGCAGGACCCATGGATCTGATTATCAGTCATAAAGGGACTCCAGACAAATAAAGGTGGGAACAGACCAACACTGTATGTTGTTTTGTTCATCAGATATGAGCATGAAGCTTAGATAGAAGTGTGACTTATCACCTTGTCTTTCTGGCTGACCACGATGTTCTTGGCATGTTATGAATGATGGGTTCACATTTAAATTTTCTCTTGATTTTTGAAGTTGGGTTGGGGTTTTTTCTTTTCATTTTCTTAAGGTGCTAGGCACTACTGCACTGTCCACTCAGGCAAAGTGCACTTAAGTCAGCACCTCCACAAGTATGGGACCAGCATGGAATTTTCCATTTTGTTAGAAAGTGTGTATTTGTCAAAAGCAATTCATTTCAGTGAGAGCTTGCATGCCAGCTTTCTTGCGAAGAATTTTGCAGTGTCTACCTGGAATTTCCAGTGAAAACAGGCTGCTCAGTCTCCATAACAGGCTGTTTGTCAAGGCACATATTTGGGATATGAGAGTTCTGAAGTCAAGTCCTTGGCTCCAGGAAAGATATCACTGGTGCTATAAAGCAAAACAGTGTGAGAGAGTGTTAACCAAAGAAAGACAATGACGTTATGTGAAGACATTTACAATGGGGAAGAGCAATCTTCAAGAACATGGACTGAGAACAAAATACAGACCTCAAGTCTGACATATTTTGTGTGTATTTCCTAAGCTCTAAGGTGTTGAATTATGGTAATCAATTTCAGTAAAGAATATTGAAAAAATGTTAATACCCCCTATAAATCTGGATTAACTGACCTCTTTGGACATGAACTAGCATGCAAAATTATGTCACAGCTGTGCAACATGATGATATTAACATGTCTTTACATATCTGTATAACCTTCCCCAATATTCCTTGATGGTGCTCACCATATACTACCACTTTGGGATCTTATGTCTCTTCTATCCAAGAACAGAACCCAAATGAGCAACAAAACAGACTACAGCTGAAATTATTACTACCTAAGAAGGCAAGACTTCGGAAACAGGATATGCTGAGACACAAAAGATGCATTTGGGATAACAAAACTTTTATGTCAGCCTTGATGTTACTAACATAATCTTTTTCCTTAGGAAGTCCTTAAACTGTTTCACAAACTTAATCGAACTTAAAAGCATAGTTCCCAATTAATAGTGATGTTTATTTAGTTTTTATTGAGATGCCCTCAATGTAACATGGCTTAATTTATTGTGCCCATCTCAGTCTGACCTGTTTGTATCTGTATGTTTCTCATCTTCTTCCAAGATAAAATCCAGTTAGCTCTTCCAACAACCAACTATCTAGAAGCCATGATGCTGTCTTTCATGTTTTTACTGTTGGACTCAGCTCCCAGTAAAGTACTGGCTACTCTTGTCAAAGCACCACAGGCCTGCAAATAGACCCAAGCTTGTTGCAGAGTCATTTATTCCAACAGTAAACCAGAAGTCTATTAAATCTCCCTCACAAGCAAATGATAATCCTCCTACTCATCATCACAAAATTTTCCTTTAACATATAGGGTTCCACAATCTGTTGACTGCATCACATTTTTTACTCCATCATCTCAATAAATTATCTATACCTGAATGCTTGGAGAAGCGAGTGCTGCAGCCAACCATTAAGCTGAAGGTAGGCATCGGGATTTATTTTCCAAGAAGATTCAGAAAAATAGCTTGGAGTCTTTTGTGATTTCCTGCTTTCACTCATTTGGCTTATCCTCCCTTTGCCACTTCTGGTTGTCTCATCCCCTTTGGCTCTTTGAAATAACAGAACTGCTACAGCAAGAAGGAAACCAATAAAACCATTTTGTGAGATGCTGACAGCTCTGAGAGTGCACCTGGAAAAATCAAGCTATCCTCATACTTCTTTGTCCTCCTGATAGTCAAAAGTGGTGAGCACAGTCTGTACAGACTATGCCAGTCACTGTTGCATGAAGGTCTGATGACAAAGTCATGATATGGGTCATTCTACAAAACAAATCTCCTTTCTGCCAAGAAGAAAGCATATGTTTATCTCTTGATCTCATATCATGGCCAAATATTCTGTTTGAAAATATACAGAAAGTGCATCTCTCTGGGAACACTTGATCACACTGGAATCAAGAGATGATTCTGGCCCCAGATCAGTTTCTTCCACTCTGTGGGTCCCATCAGCAATGAAACTCTAACCCGAACATGATCAATTTAAAGTGTATTTCAGAACTATAATGGAGATTAACACTGGTTTTCTTACTGACACTTCAAACTCACCTAGTACTGGGAGTTATTTTGCAAGACTGAATGATACTCCTCAAAGCTGCATCCCCCAAACATGGCTAAGTGCTCTTTCACTGAATATCCTGAAATATGATGCCCTTATCCCACTTGGGCAAGTGTCTGGACATGTCCGGGCCCATACAGACGTGGTCTCTGCAGTTGTGGCCTCTAAGCCATGCCTGCAATCTCAGTTGATCCACAATAGCCCCAAGGTGCTCGGTGGGCAGCATTCTGGGTGGGGCTGCCACAGGCCAGGGCTGCTGCTTGCCCTTGCTCATGTCATCCCTCCCCAGGTGCAGCAGGTCTCTGTCCCAGCAGGGACAGATCCCCATCTCAGGGTTGTGCCTGGGTGTGTGAATGTGTGATAGGTGTGAGCACAGGCACAGCCTGAATGGACGTTTGGGCTGGGCAGCCAAATCTTTCTGCCAAGCAGTGGCTATGGAAGTACTGGACTCTTTGTGGAAAAGCTCACCTCTGCAAATTTGCAGGCCAAAATTCAAATGGTGCCCCTACCTAAAGCTGTGAAAGCCCTCTCATGTTTCTTCTGTTCTACAAGGGACTGAACAATTGCTACTTGGGTCAAAGTTTAATCCCAGAGTTGCAACAATGAATCACAACAACCGAAGGTGTTGTGGACTTGTTTTTGCTGTAGCAAGACGAACAGAGAATAGTGATGCTTACTGGAGGTTCTCAAAGGAAAAATCAGATTTTGTTAAACATACCACTGAGAATGATGACTTCTTTCTCATTTTATTGCTCCACTCTGCGACAACAAAATACATGAAACCCAACCACATATCTAGTCATACAAAGTCAATCAAAAGCACATTACAAATAATATATGATTCACCACAGTGCAATATCACTTATAATACAATTTTAATAATACCAGAAAAACTGGAATTCCACAGCCTATGAGATTTTCCTGACTAGTGTGTAATGACCATTGGATTAGTTTTTATCCAGCCTTGTTTCCATGAGGCTGACATAAAACAATATTGTTAATTCTGGAAGGAAGCAGGACTTAAGTGTATGTGTAAACTAAGTACAATAAACTAAAGAAAAGTAAATTTAGAATAAAAATAATATTAAAAGAATAAGGAGGTCCGACTGTAAATCAGAGAGTTAGTAATTTTTATAAATGTCTGCCATAGCCTAGGAAAATTAAAATCTAAAAGTGGTGGAAAGTTTTTTGCCATCTGGCAAGTCTAGGGTCCAAAGACAATCCTAGACTTTATTAAAGTCAATGGTCTGGCTGGATCATCGTCCAGGTACAACAGAACAGCCTGGGCAAAAAACATCAGAAATGAATCAAACCAGTTACTGATCCATAAATAAATATAAATCCATGAGTTATTGGAGAAATGCTTTAGAAATTAGAATCTCTGAAATGCTTCATGTTTTCTTTGAACCAAGCAGTAAATTGAGACAGCTCTTTACTTAACAAGTCTATGCTGCTCATTTCCCATGCTGGAAAAAACATCATGAATAGGCACAATTTAATGGCTATGGGCTCATGACTGCATTTCAGCAATATCATATACGACCTGCTGGTTGCAAAGGCCTGTACAAACTGCCCTAAAAGTTAGGAAAGGCATGGCAGAGAGCAGTGGTTCCATGAGATGGACAGACAGCACAAACATGTTTGAGTGGATTTAATAGCCAGCTCTATGTACTGTCAGCCCAGCTGTGTGCACCATTAGAAATTTTGCCAATGATAGCAAAGTGAAAGGTGTTATTGAGTCGTTTCAGAGACAAGATGCCTTGCAGGGGGATCTAGAGACATTGGAGCTTTGAGCTATGGCTAATGGGATAAAAATTAAGTATTGGATTCTGCACTTAGGATAAAGTAATGCCAAGCACAAGAATAAATGGGGAGAGGAGTGCCTTCCTCAGAAAAGGAAGTGAAGAGGAAGGTAATCATCTTTTCTCCCTAGTATCCAGTGATAGAACATGTAGAAATAGTTCAAAGCTGCAAAAGGGGAGGTTTAGACTTGGCATTAGAAAGTATTTCTTTAGCAAGAGGTGTTTAAACACTGAAATAGGCTTCCTAGAGAGATAATCAATGTCCCAAGCCTCTGAGTGTTTAAGAGGCATTTTGACAATGTCCTTAATAACAGGCCTTAACTTGGTCAGTGCTGAATTGTTCAGGCAGTTAGACTAAATGATCTATTCTATTCTATTCTATTCTATTCTATTCTATTCTATTCTAATTTACTCCATTCCATTCTATTCTACACAGTCTGGTGAAGTGGTGGGATGGATTAACCTGCTGTGTGTTCTACCAGCAGCGTTCTGGATGCAGTGATTAAGTACTTAAACATAAAGGTGTTGCAATTTTTTTTCACTCTCTCCTTGCCAACCCATCTTCCGCCACCCAGCCCTCCTGTCATTGTGCAATTTTGGGGGAGACAGCTGCTGGCGTAAACTGTGAGACAGGCTGTCAGGGCAATCAGCTGAAAGCCAGGTCCTCAGTGTAAAGGGGAAAACCTGAAAGACAGACACTCTAAAATTGGAGAGAAAAAAATAACAGCAAAAGGCGAGATCTCCATGGAAAGTTGAAACTTAGCCGACTGTTGTTGAAGATGGATCAATAGTTCCTATAACCTCTAAAAACATCTCAATGTGTTTCTTCAGGCTGCAGCTGGACCCAGCAAAGCCGCAGTGCCTGCATGAGGGATGCAGCTGGAGCACGGCCCGTGTGCAGGGCATGTGGGTGCCAAGCTGGGATGAACTGGTGGGGGTAGGTGGGGTGACATTTCTGGCTGTCTGGCACGAAGGCGCCATTTCATTCTTTGCGCCAAGGCCCATGCCAACCGTGCTGCAAGGCTACCCGGAAAATTATGTTTTGAAGCAAGAACAGAGCCTGCTTAATCCTCGTTAACGCAAAGCCTCTGTTGAAAATGATGTGCACATTTTTAAGAGTTTAAACCATGACTGGCTAAACCATGAAAAGGGGACATTCTTTATTACCACTTCTCTTTAAGCAGATTAATTTCCATTCCCCCTGAAATGAACCTTAGGGAGTGAGGAAGAATCACTCCCTAAGAGCTAATGGGGAAGGCGTCGCCTATATAACACCACCAAAAATATTCAGTTACTCTTTCCCCACAAAGCCACTGAGTAATTTTAAAAAAATAAAACATCAGAACACAGGGCAGTTTGCTTCTCTGTAATTTAGAAGCATAAAAGGGAACTGATGCTGTAATTAGAGGCTGAAAACCCAAAAGCCTCATTTTTTAAAGTTGTTTCAGTGGATTTTTTTTTAAATTGGTATTAGCTCCTCCAAAGCAGGAGCTAAACCTTCAGTCAAGGGCTTTGTTAAAATTTGAATTGACCTAGGAAAGGTGCTGGAGGGGACCCTGGCAGATCAGAGGAGCTTAGTGTGCCACAAGACAGAGCTCCAAGCCAAGGCCAGGATTTGTTGCAGACAGAATTAAGTGAAGAAAAGGAGATTTGCCAAGTCAATGGTATTTTCCATCATACCAGATAAGTATTCTTACTTCACAGATCAGACACTTGAGGCACAGAAATAATAAGATTGATTTAAAAAATGGTGCTGAAGAGACATAAAAAAAATTATGCTAACACACCTTCTCTGTTTTTCTTAAACATACTAATCCTTTGGGTTCTGATACAGTTAGTGTATTTACAGTGTAGTTAGCTATATATGTGTAATATAGTTATATATGTGGGCATACATAGTATAGTTAGCTATTCTCACAATCATCCAATTTAAGTTCAAATGCTGCAGAACCATCACAGCCTTTTGAGAGATCTGCTGCTATGTCTTCAAACAAATGAAACAAAACCTAGAGGGGAAAACAGATTTGCAGTGAATCTTTTCAGGGGAGCAAACTGGACAACATAACTTCAACATTAGTGTGGCTTTTCTAATGAAGTTCTTTGTTCTGACATAAGAGAAATCCACCTCCTGTACATCTGTGCCCTTTCTCAGTAATTCAAGCTGATGGTGTTGGTCACTGTCTGTTGGAAGGTCAAAAGAGATGGTCTCCTCCCTCGCCTCAGGAACACAGTGTCTCTTGCTTATGCCAGAACACTTTTTTAGGCAAGGCTTCTGACTTTCTCATTTCCTTTCCTGTTTTGTTTTGCAGGGATTTTAAGCTCTTGGCTTCCAAGCTCTCTTTTGCCTTTTTTTATTGCCATTTAGATTTTAGTTGTTTTTGTTAAGATGCTTCAGGCCTGGATGCCCATAAATTAAAATGCATTATTACTGTAATAAAGCTGCATCACTGCTGAAAGCCGGACTGGCCAACATAGACCTCTAAATGGAGGGCTAAGTGAGAAGTTGGATGGTATTGACCTCTGCAACATGCAATACAGCTGGAAGTATCTAATCTGGTGAAAAATATGGAGAGGAAATGTACAAAGGGGTGTTCATATAAGCTTCTGGTGACCTGTAAAGTTAATCTTTGAAAACTGGGATGACCATGAAAACCCTTAAAACGTTCATAGGAAACTGAGATGAATTATATGCTTATAAAACTGTGGTTGTTCTAAACTGTTGGGATTAAAAGCTAAAACAGGCAGCATACTTTGACTCCCATCTCAAATGAGCCAACCAACTTGAGAAAGCAATGACTGTGCACTACCACAATTACAGGGAGAGGTTGCTTATTGCAGCAGCCATCTATGAAATGAAGAGTTCAATGATCAAATAAAATAGCCTGCTCTATTTTTCAAGCTTCTCTTTGAATATTTAAATTCAAAAAGTTTTCACTTCAATATTTTGGAAAAAAAATACCCCAGGTGGTAGTGCTTGTCATTTCACTGCTGTGTTTAACCCAACTGATGGACAAATATTCAAAGAGGTAGCAGTACTCTTTGTAAGAGTGAAAACACTAAGTAGGATCCATCCTGCACAAGCAGGAGCCCTGGAAATTGTGTTATAATTTTAAAACCTAAAATAATTCTTAAGTGCCTAAGTTGTCCATGAAGTAAAAGAAATGCCTCAGAAGAGTTTCAGAACAAAATTCTTCTTTCTAATGCAAGGAAGACCTCCATCCAAGGAGTCTTTAATAACTTGCTTCTCTCCATTTGTGGTACAGGGAATGTTGTTCTATAAAATGTATTAGATTCCAAAGTTTAGCCACTAGTTAGTTGCCTAAGTTTGGTGACCTGGACTCAATTTATGAATGTTTTTCATGAAACCTTTATTCTGGGGTGCCTCCTATATGGAGATCTAAAGGTGTTTCTATACATAAAGATGTAATCCACTGCTATAAGAAAGCAAGTATTTCCATTTCCCTATAAGAAAATTGACCCCCAGAAAAGGGACAAAATTACTTTGGTTAGATATGTAATGCATACCTATAAACTCAAGTGCAATCTTGTCCTTTATTTTCAGGACTGCAAAGGAGTAAAGTCCAAACCTGTAGTCAAATGCTGTCTGCAAAGGTCTTAAAACACAACAAATAATCTCCCAAACTCACAGCAAATTTGCTGAGAAAATACCTCCTAGAGCCTAGGTTGTAGAATCCACAATGTTTCATGTTAATGTGTCTTTTTAATTTGTAGTTTATTAGTCTTGTTCATGTTCCTCTACTTTAAGTAAAAATCCATGAACTACCAGTATGTAGGCCATTTGGTTACCCTTAGGTCTGAAATGTTTTCTTACCATTTCTTGGCTGGTTTGATTTTTTAGTCTTTTTCTAATTGAAAAATTATGGGTCCTGGTTTTTGTTTTGTTTTGTTTTGTTTTGTTTTGTTTTGTTTTGTTTTGTTTTGTTTTGTTTTGTTTGTTTTGTTTTGTTTTGTTTGTAAAGTATCTGATGATCTAACAAACAGAAAACCTTAAAAAATGTTACTTGGAAAGAAATTCCAAAAGTCATGTCTGATTTGCCATAGGTTTTCCCCTTGATATAAATAACATTTCTTTTAGCCAATAGGAACCAATGCAGCAGATATTAGAGGCTGATCTAAAACCATGTGATAATGACACTTGAATTCCTGCTGTCACTACTTTAATGGAAAGTCCTACTTTAGGGTTTGCTAACCAGAAAACAGGCATCATTACATATTTCTTTAAATGCCACAGTTGTTAAATCCCTGCATTAAGTGCCCTTTCTATTTTTAGCTGTGGAAAGGTATGCCTTTATGGATACATGCATGCCTTGTATTGCTATCCAGAGAGTAAGACAGCAAAACAGTAAACATCCCTTTCTGCTGGGAAGGGAAAAGCTGAAACATCAGTCCTTTACTTCAGGTTTTTAATATAAAAACAACTATGTGGTATTATTAAAAAAGATATTAAAACCAACTGAAAAATAGCAGTAGCTTCTTCAACGGAAATGAGCATCATGGCTGATTTTACTGCTGCTCAATCTGTTAAGTACAGCTCTCAGCTGTTCCCATCTACATTTCTGTCACAAAGTCCAACTTAAGTCCAACTCAAAGTGTCTGTCCGGGTTACAATAAATACTGATGCAAGACTGGCCAGCTTATTATCTCACTCCCTCCCTCATTTCACAGGAATCTGAAATGTGCAGCAGATTTTGCACTTGAACAACTCCTTCTGTCTAGACCACTGCTCTGAGTTGGTCCTACTAGAAGCTCCTAGATCTCTCTGACCATGGCTCTGATCCGGTTAAATGCACACAAATTCATCAGGGTTCAACTTTTTATAAATATTTTGGGGCAAGATAATTTGGGCCACATTAACTGAATCATCAGCCATGGTATTTTCCCCTTCTACTGAACTATAATTCAGTTATTCATACATGTTAATTAATAATCCTTCAAGAGCCAAAGCATTAGTACATCATTTATTCCTTGCTGCCAGGAAAATTATACAAGGGACTTTGTATTCATTGCTCAGCTGCCAGATGAGCTGTACTCAAAAAACTGAAGATCAGGGAAAGACAGACTGCCCATTCTGTAAAAGCATTGAAGGCATGCATCAGACTTTGCTTATCGTGCCCTTGAACAAAAACACACAGCCTTGATGGTCAAATTGGAGACTTCAACAAACAAAACTCATATAAACTGCCAATTCCTTCAGGAAAAAAATAAGTCCTTCCCAGGGTACTTTTCTTTCTTATCTGATATTGGAGCTTTATAACTGCTGTGTTCCTTTAACCACAAACCTCGTTAATGAGGACTACTCAGCAATGGCTACATCACAGCTTTGAGATAATGTCTCCAGCTGTGATTTAAGGAGGGCAAATACATCTCTCCTGCAAAGATAAACAAAGCTTTCCCAGCAGTTTCTGCTCCAGTCTGGTGGGGAGGACATAACTCAGTGCCTATGACACTGCCTCGGTGCTGTAACCATTTCTCTGACGCAGCACTGAGCTGAGCATGCAGCATCCAGGGTGGTCAGGCTCGCCTCCATACAAAGCCATGGACCTAACATTTAAGTCAGCTCCTTCATTGGTTAGTATCTAAACATTCTTCAGCAGTGGTTGGCTGTTTTCTTGTATCAGTCTAAAGGACCTGTTTATTTTTTGTACATTTCTTCTCCCCATGTGTCACTGCAAAATTAATCAAATGGAAAACCTGCATAAACATTTATTAAAATGTTCATTCTTATTCAGCGAATCTATCTATTAATTAAGTAATCTGTTTTCTCATGTGAAATGATCTTTTCTGTCCACAGGACGAACTCTAAGAGATAATGAAACTTAATTAATGTAGAGGTTGATGAATTAATGATATAAAATTCTTGCCTGTCAGTGAAGAATGGCTCATCTCCATCCTAGGAGGTGTATTTCTCCCTCTAACTCCAGATAAAGCACAAAGATAGTATTTGTTTTGAGAAAGTTTTGCATCTATATCCAAGTGACAACTTGACTATATAAATATAAGGGTCATTCCTCAAGAAAACAGTTTGTCCTACAAGACTGTATACTATTTGGAAAGCACCCAAGTAAGATCTCCATAAAACTGTCTGGTTTACTGGTGGTTTTGTCCTCAAACAAAACAGATGTGCTCAGGTTTTGCTGCCCTCCTCCAGTGCAGGCACAAGTACTGTGGTAGGGAAAAAAAAAAATCTGGTAACCAAGCCTTTGATATAGAAAAACCACATGGAGTTGAGTCATGAACTGTGGACACAAGACAACTAATTATGGGTTGTGTTAGGCATGAGGAACAGGTTAACTGCTACATAATTACAATTGAGATGGCTGTAGACACAGTCAAGGAAACCCAGTTAATAGAAAGAAGTAAATGAAAATGCATTGGTACCTATGAAGAAAAACAAGTCCTGTCTGTTTTCTTTAGCTTCTTCAGTGATTTCAGATGTTCTTGATGCTTATTTACTGGTTAAACCTTATACTTATGAAGTCTAAACAGGGGTTTATATTTCACATTCTGCTATTTTTCATATGAATGGCAGGGAAGGAGTTAGCAAAAATTTCTTTAATAAGTGGCCTGCACCGCCAGTTGAGAGAAACTCCGTGGATGAGCAACACAATACAAACTGGGAATCTGTGAAATGGAAACTCCTGTGAAACAGATCATCAAGTGGTGAAAAAGAGATAGGTGGTCACACCGAAAGTGTTGGTAAGGCTGTGGGGAAAGGAGGGACACTGGGAGCAGGATGCATTGCAGGACACCATGGGCAGCAGAGCCTGTGGCTGCCCTGGGCCCTGCTGCCTCAGCGGCCCTGCCAGAGCTGGGGCAGAGCTGTCTGCTCCGAGGCCACCCCTTGAGCAGAAAAACCTTCTGACACATCAAAGGAGTAAGGAAAGGGAGCTGAGAATCCAGACAGGCTGCTTCCCCGAGGTTTCCCTGAAGGCCTGACTCAGACTAGTTTGAAGGCTTCCCCATTTCCTCCCAGCTTGGTGGAAACTTTTATCCTGGTTCCTTGAACTCGGCCTCTGAAAGTACACACCATTTCTGAGTATTCGCCTATATATAGCCTCCTTCTGCAACAACACCTCACCATCACAGGCCGTTTCCTGTTGACACTAGCTAAATGTGGCATTGAGGGGTCTCTACCTGAGCGAGTGGGCAGGCAGCCAAATGGACATCCAGTGTGCTTGACCTTTCTGTGGTGTCACAACTTGCGCAGTGGAGTTGCAGGCAAACACTG
Source organism: Oenanthe melanoleuca (assembly GCF_029582105.1). Taxonomy (NCBI): domain Eukaryota; kingdom Metazoa; phylum Chordata; class Aves; order Passeriformes; family Muscicapidae; genus Oenanthe; species Oenanthe melanoleuca. Next base: position 13,698,352 of record NC_079335.1, read on the forward strand.
TGGCTCCCTGGGTTTCTCTGCTTGCCACAACATTTACACTTTTGGTGCCACTGTGGGGATGCCGTGGGTAAGCCTGGGTGGTACTGTGCATGACAGCAGTGCAGGGTATCCCTCTGCCACACCAGGCATTTCCTTCCAGTGCTGTGGCTGGGAATTTACTCTTGTGCAAGAGACCCAGGTGTGATCCTGTTCTTTCAGACACTTGTCCTGGGTTTTGATCTGCAGCTGGAAAGACACAAGTCTCCTCTTCAGATAATCAAGAAGGATGTCACCATGTCCTTGAGCTTTTCCATAAAATATTTTGGCAGTTTCTGGGTCCTATATATACAGAAGAAGGTTTTTCTGTTTAAAGTACACCGACAGCAAGTTAATCATGTGGGAAATTTCCAATGTGTACAAATCATTTAGCATCTCACAAGCCTCCATAGTTTTTATTACTGAAAACAACTTCATCATCTGCAGACTAATTAATTGGCTGCCTGCCTCCTCCTGCAGGACATCCATGCCTGAGATACCCCCCCAGTACCAGGAAAAATCTCTGGCTTTTTACCACGATTCATTTCTTTTCTGAGCCAAGGACCAGGCTCCTACTGTTTAACCATTTCTAAGCCTTTACCAAGGGTTTCTTGCCCTATGGCACTTATACTACAGCCATTTGTACTGTGGATATTTGGAGTGTCTGTTCAACAATTATGAGGGGTCTTTATTGAACACTAATGTAAATTCTGTTTTCCAGATCAACTTTTCTGCGACTTGCCTTCAGGCTGTACTATTTCAGTCATTGACAAACTGCTGTTTCTGCCCTCACCAAACCTGTGATTTAGAAAGGGAGAAGCCCTTTTGATGCCCCTCCACATGAAGAAATGTCTAGTTTCAAGAACTCAGGTGTGAGTTATGAGCCTGTAGAGTTTTGCAGCCACTGTGTATTAGAAATAACAACTAATTACAAAACTGCAAAGCGAAACATAATTACTAAGGAAGAGTTTATTTTGACAGATAAGCCTGTCTTGAAAATAAGGGATTTCCCAGAGGAAAAACAAAGATTCTCAGGTTATTTTTTGATCTAAAGGCAATTTCTATACTTTTCATTTTATCACCTCCTTTAAAAGGAATCATGATGCAGAGAGGCACAGGGCTAAGGGTGGAATGAACATTAAAGGCTCTTGTCACTGCAACAAGACACTGGAAACCTATTAATTTTTTTGCTGTTTCCCCTGGCAGTAGTGTGATACGATTGAAAGCAAATTTGGGCGCTGATGGATGACAATTGCAGCTCCAAGAAAAAAAAACAGAGATTATTTCAGAAAGCCTTTATATAGCATCAAGCAAGGACCACATACATCAGGGTTCAGGGGTCCACTTCCAAGCAGTCTGACTAAGAGGAAAGAAAAAGGCAAAAAAAGAGAACAAGAAAGCCAGCACTGTGCGGTACCTAGGAGATGTTAGATCACCTGGCTACTTCCTGTACGTGAAAGTGAAGGCAAAAACTTTACTTTGGTGAGTCTGTAGTCGTTTCTATGGCTGAAGTACGTGCCTTTGCATGTGTCTATCTGATGCTGGCTGGGTAAGTTATTCAAGTTATTCAAGCAGGTGATCACTCCCAGCTGTGTGCTATGCCCTTAACTTCAATGCTTTTCTGGGAAAAGATCTTGAAATAACACTCAACCATAAACACACAGCTTTTATTTAATTATTTTAGGTACCTGAAGTAGTTTACAGGCTGTTCCATGTCCTGGTTAAACTAGGACATGTTGCAACACTAAAGTCAACTGATTAAAACATCCATCCTTAAACACCCACCAAAACTGAACCGAGTATCTGTCACTCCTAGATTTTTGTCACAGAACAGCTCTCCAAGACAGTTCACAGAAGTTAAGCTGGTCATTTCATATATTTTTCACAAATCCTGCTTATATGTCCTGCTCAACTTTGCTGACCCTCTCTAAGAATTGTCCTTCCCTCCCTCTCCCTTTCTTTATTTTAACTTTCTAGTTTCTCTCCTTTTAGTCTTATTTTGGTTGCCAGCACCCATTTCCTTCATGTTCAATTTAGGTATGGGCCACTTTCCCAGAACTAAAATGAAGGCATGACTAAGGAAAATGGCATGCAGAGTCTGAGCACTGGTGAGGAGTCGATGCTCTCCATTACTACAAGCGAAGCCTTTATTAACACCATGACAAGTCAATTCAGAGCTACCATTAAGGCAGCTTTATTTTGGCATAGGAGGAAATAATCAGTCAGTTCTTAAATTGAGTTTCAACTTTATAGACTA